>NC_087066.1:4768953-4861453 GCF_963678635.1 Symsagittifera roscoffensis
AACTCAAGCCTCCTGCTGTAATCAATAGCGTGTATCGATTCCGCTGTCGGTGCCTTCGACTCCCGCTACTTCGTCACGTTTTCTTCAATTCATCGCAATGCCAGCATTGAACTCAATACCAGGAGGGTCACCTTCTGCCGATGATCGGGTAATCCGATTGACCGAACTTCCTCCACGTCCCATATCAAGCAGAGGTTTGAGTGCTCCGGATACAACACCGTTTGTGCCAGACAGTCGCACGGGCATTCCCCATGTGTGAGGTTTATACTCCGGAGGTTACGTTCTCCCGAAGCTTCCAGCAGAGGTTCCAGTTCCATCATCTTTTCGTGTGTCACATCATTCTCCTCCAGGGCTGGGGTACTGTTCATCAGGCATTTCGGGTTCGGGTTCGGGTTTTCGGGTATCGGGTCGGGTTTTCGGGTTTTGAGACAAATTTCGGGTTTCGGGTTGGGTTTCGGGTTCAACAAATTTTCGGGTTCGGGTTCGGGTATTCAATTATGTCGGATTTCTAATACCCGACTTTTGTTTGCTGTTTTCGGTTTCGACAAAAACTTTCCCAATTTTTCTTTTGTTTGAGGTTTTTTACTTTATTAATTTTTATTTCTATTTCATTTCTGAACGCGATTGCATTGTACGATGAAGGAAGAGTGGCGGATATTTGAAACCAAAAATCCAAAGTTGAAAGACAAGTTTCTGTGCGGTTTCATTGACAAGAAGAAAACAGAAGCGCGGAAGTGCGTTCGTTGCAAAAGTGTATTTTCATGTAAAAAGAGCAATACGTCAGCTCTTGAAAGGCACATTAGCAGCTGCACTTCCACTGAGTCGGAAGATGTAAATCAAACTTCCATAAGAAAATTTCTGAACTCGAATACTGAAAAGTTTACTTTCCATTCCCAATTCGTATATCTTGACAATGTGTCAGTAACAAAAGTTAGCAGTTCCCCTCGCTTCAAGAAACTGTTTCAAAAGTCTGGCCTAGCTGTACCAACTTATGATGATCTCAACCGGACACTTAATGCCAAATACTTGGAGCGCATAGATCTCATTAAGAAATTACTAGAGGGGAAAGAGAAGTTAGTCTTGGCTCTAGACAAATGGACGAACAATCATCACGAAAAATTTATTGGTGTCTATGTGTATCAAAAAGGTAAGAGCATTTTTCTTGGATTAATTAATTACGATTTTTCATGTGGCGCAAAGGAGATAAAAAATATACAAAAGAACTCCTTGCCCAGTTTGGCATCGCAAAAGAAAGACTCGCATGTGTGATGTCCGACTGTGGTTCGGACATGGTCAAGTTTTGCCGTATAATGAAGCTGGCTCATGTGCCTTGCCTGGCACATGTAATCAATCTGATTGTAAAAAAGTTGATAAATGCCAGTTTGATTCATGATGATGCTATTGAAACCGACAATGACGTTGCTATTCAAACGGATGAAGAGATAGTGATTCAGAATGAAGATAGCAACAACGAGAACGACACCGACGAGGCCGATGAAGACTTTGACACATTGAATACCCGTAGCATCGAACCGTTTGATTTTTCCAATTTTGTGAACGAAATACGACAAGCTGTAAAAGATATCCGCACACCCAACAATAATGCAACCTTCATGTTTATGCAAAAACAGTTCCAGAAATCAGAACTAGATGTTGTCCTTGACAACGAAACACGATGGAACTCCACTTATTTGATGCTTGAACGTTTTCTCAAATTTCGCGGGTCAGTGGAAAAGTTTTACCACGAACGACGTTTTGATTGGCAACATTTAGACTATTTAGTTAAGGTGTTGAAACCATTTTACGAAGTAACACTAGAGCTGCAAAAGAAAGAAATACCGAAGGACCTTGACTTCTAACTCAAGACCGTCGAATATGTGCGAATATTTGTCGAACGTAAAAGTGGTTTGGAGATGGTCCGTGATGACATGTTACAACTACTTGACAAATGGTGTGGTTCCAAAAACGCAGTTGTCCAGGCGTTTAACAAACGCGGTAAATTATACAAGCGGTTGGCGAAAGAAATTGATGACAATATTGAAAACTTGCAACAGACCGAGCATACTTATGCAACGCCAACTTCTTTCAAAGACTTCTTACAACTTGAAAGGGCAGTTGGACCAAAAGAGGAACAAATACAAAGAACATTGAGACAAATTCCCGCAACAAATTCTGACATTGAGAGAGCGTTCAGTTATGCAAAGTACTTGAAGAAGGATATTCAATGGCGACTTAAAACGGAGAATTATACACGCAACGTGTTCTTGAAACTCACCGAGGAATGCGTTTAATACGTACTTGTACGTTCCCATTTCATAATAATACAGCTTTATATTTCCGTTGAATTTTTTTGTTTTCTATATACATTCCCATTTTAATACTTATTTATTGCATAAATATTGTTTTTTACAGCTATTTTTATTGTTCGCTGTAAGAGAAAGTTACACTCTAAAAACGCATCAAATTTATTGCGTCAACGTTCATACCATTTAATCTACCTGAAAATCGGGCATGTCGGGTATCGGGTCGGGTGATTGGGTTTTGAGATCTTTTTCGGGTTTCGGGCCGGGTTTCGGGTTTGAAATGAATGTCGGGTTCGGGTTCGGGTTTGAAGAAACCGTCGGGTTCGGGTTCGGGTTCGGGTTCGGGTTTTAGCTTATCGGGTAATCGGGTTTCGGGTTTGAAAAATGTCGGGTCCCGAAATGCCTGCTGTTCATCGGCTTCCCTATCGTGCTCAGTCTCTCGAAGTCACTCGTGTTCTCACCTTCCAGACCCAAAAATTCTTCCCCCCAGATCTCACTCAAGTTATCTCTTTGTTCCCCCGGTACAGTCCCTAGGATCTTTCTCAACAGTCTGTGCGAGTGATGCGACATTCGAGCCAAGCGTTACTTTCCATTCCCAATTCGTATATCTTGACAATGTGTCAGTAACAAAAGTTAGCAGTTCCCCTCGCTTCAAGAAAATGTTTCAAAAGTCTGGCCTAGCTGTACCAACTTATGATGATCTCAATCGGACACTTAATGCCAAATACTTCGAGCGCATAGATCTCATTAAGAAATTACTAGAGGGGAAAGAGAAGTTAGTCTTGGCTCTAGACAAATGGACGAACAATCATCACGAAAAATTTATTGGTGTCTATGTGTATCAAAAAGCATTTTTCTTGGATTAATTAATTACGATTTTTCATGTGGCGCAAAGGAGATGAAAAAATATACAAAAGAACTCCTTGCCAAGTTTGGCATCGCAAAAGAAAGACTCGCATGTGTGATGTCCGACTGTGGTTCGGACATGGTCAAGTTATGCCGTATAATGAAGCTGGCTCATGTGCCTTGCCTGGCACATGTAATCAATCTGATTGTAAAAAAGTTGATAAATGCCAGTTTGATTCATGATGATGCTATTGAAACCGACAATGAAGTTGCTATTCAAACGGATGAAGAGATAGTGATTCAGAATGAAGATAGTAACAACGAGAACGACACCGACGAGGCCGATGAAGACTTTGACACATTGAATACCCGTAGCATCGAACCGTTTGATTTTTCCAATTTTGTGAATGAAATACGACAAGCTGTAAAAGACAGACCGAGCATACTTATGCAACGCCAACTTCTTTCAAAGACTTCTTACAACTTGAAAGGGCAGTTGGACCAAAAGAGGAACAAATACGAAGAACATTGAGACAAATTCCCGCAACAAATTCTGACATTGAGAGAGCGTTCAGTTATGCAAAGTACTTGAAGAAGGATATTCAATCGCGACTTAAGACGGAGAATTTTACACGCAACGTGTTCTTGAAACTCACCGAGGAATGCGTTTAATACGTACTTGTACGTTCCCATTTCATAATAATACAGCTTTATATTTCCGTTGAACTTTTTTGTTTTCTATATACATTCCCATTTTAATACATTTATTGCATAAATATTGTTTTTACAGCTATTTTTATTGTTCACTGTAAGAGAAAGTTACACTCTAAAAACGCATCAAATTTATTGCGTCAACGTTCATACCATTTAATCTACCTGAAAATCGGGCATGTCGGGTATCGGGTCGGGTAATCGGGTTTTGAGATCTTTTTCGGGTTTCGGGCCGGGTTTCGGGTTTGAAATGAATGTCGGGTTCGGGTTTGAAGAAACCGTCGGGTTCGGGTTTTAGCTTATCGGGTTTCGGGTTTGAAAAATGTCGGGTCCCGAAATGCCTGGATCAAAGTTCCACTGTCTAATAAAAAGTAACTATACGGATTGTTCCGACCCTGTTTTTTAACGGTGTTCGCGTGTTTTAGGTATTTTGAGACCTAAGTATGGGGACGTTCTTATTTTCTAGAGTGGGGGGGGGGGTATTTTGGTAGTGGCCTTTAAGCTGTAACAAAGGTTTTAGTCTCATGTCGCAAGTGAACCGAATTGTCTCCGACCGTTTGAGGTTGAAAAACACAAGAGATAGTGTCCCTGACTCTTGAGCCAGTGGCTATAGGGCCTATTTTTCTTTAGCCTCATATGTGACTTAAGTAGGCGACTGTTACACGTATCAGTACATTTTCTTTCAAAAAATAATGACAACTACCTTCAGCCTTAGCCTGGCAAGCTGATAGACGAAAAGTAGTCTTCAAGCTAGGAAAATAGAGAGAGAGCGTCTCATCTTTTTGTTTTCTACCTTTATTTTGCTCGCCGAAATATAAAATGTTCGTTTTTAGGTGTCCAATGGGTTGAGCGTAGCAATGCCTAACTGATGTCTGACAACGGAAGTGCTGATACAGTATCCAGTTTATGCGAAGAAGATAGGTTACGACGGTTGTTTTGCTTGTGCGACGCGAATGGCGATGGATTTATCGACAGGTAATTTCTCTCTAAGTTCGGTGCCGATTAGTCCTTTTAAGTAGCTGCAGTACCATCAGCTTTTTAGTTTGAACGGTAAGCCTTGCTTTGTTTATTATTGGACCATATGAAAATAGTGGAGGAACTTTGTATTCGGGTCTGTTTTAATTTTTTCCCCTGCAAAAACAGGTACCACGCATATACCAAATTAAAGCCAGTCTTGATTCAAACGACTTCAAAAAATTTTCAATAAGTTTTCTCTGCATCGAGAAACACTGATTTAAAATCATTGATTTTTGTTTCAATTATGAGCGAATAAAGCGAGCGAGCAGGCTTAAAACTGCTTAATCATGCTTAATTTAAGCTGTGAAATTTTAGTTTTAATCAAGTTAAATTAGTTTTTAGAGGTTTTTTAGCGCCATTATGGGAAGCAAAAACTTCATAATATTTTAAAAATTTTTGCACAAAAATTTGAAATTTTATTTTTTTTTGTTTTTCTAGTAATTTTTCTACAAACCTTTTTGTCCAATTTCTCTATATTACTATGAATGTCGAATATGACGTAAAACTATAATTTTTCAAGTTAGTGTAAAGTCTCTGGTCGTGTCATTCTGTGCTACTTGCACAGTAACCGGCCATCTTTGTTTAAAAGTTGAAAACTATGCTCGATCATGTTATGTCTCGTTCACTTTGTATTATATATTTTGTTCACTGTATATTTCAGTGGAGATATATTCTCGATGTGTCAAGAACTCGGGATGGAAAATGCCTTCGACGAAATTGTGTCCGATTTAGGCGCTGGTCCAGACGGTTTGATATCTCTTGAAGAGTTTGTTAGAAGGGGACTTTCTGTTCACGCTTCCAATCCTATTTCTAGCGAGGGACAGAAAAAGGGCTTCAAGTTGTGTCTGAGTAACAACAGCAGCGATATTGAGGACTTCGATTCGGGATTGATCATGACATCCGAAGGGGTGATGTCTACAGAGTCGCTTGGTTAGCGTTAATTTGATTGTCCAAACGTTAATTATGCTTGCGATTAGCAAGCGGTATGAAATCGGAATATAGTTTTTTGGGGTTGACAACTAATAGAACAAAATCCGTTGAATCCGTTAGCATGACCGTTCTATTCACTTCATCAACGTTAGTTCTAATTTCCAGCTTCCCATTTCCTTAAGGTCTGGGTTCGAGTTTCGGCCGAACCTTGTTGTTCCGACCATTGAAAATGGAGAGGAACTTTGTATTCGGGTGTTTTTTTAGTTTTTTCTCTTTGTTTTTCACGCAAAATCAGGTACAAAAAAGAATAATCGGACTGGGTTGAGTGATATATCGAATGGAAGCCTTTTCAGTCGTGATTGGAACCAAAAATCCAAAAAGTTTAAAAATTCAATTAAAAAAAATCCAAAAAGTTTTCCAGTGTTGAGAAAAACCGGCTTGAATTTTTTTGATTTTTCGTCTTAATTCGAGCGAATAAAGCAAACGAGCAGGCTTACAACAGCTTAATTAGGAGAAATTTAAAATTTAAGCCCTAAAAACTTAACTTTAAGCAAGAAATTTTGTAGCTCCATTCTGGGAACCATTTGATTTTTTTTATTTTTTGAATTTTTCTATTTTTTATCAGAAAACAACGTTGGTCAATGTTGAATTAGGAGTACTTTCGAGCTATCGCTCATCATCAGAATCTTAAAACACAAAAATATCGAGCTTCAAAAAAGCACCAAACACGTCAAATGAAGAAAAGGGAAAACAAACAAAAAACAAACAAAAAACACAATAAGTCTATTCTGAGGTGGATAGTATGCACACATACAGAACAAGATGCATCATAGCTTGATGGTGAGGGGGCGCCAGCGATACTCTTCCTTGGTATTCAGAGACGTTTTGAGTTTTTCAATATAGAGAGCTTCCAGGGTCTCCAGTTTTACTATGTCACTGCTTCGGTCGAGAATAGAAGTTTCGTATGCCTGCATCCCACAGCAATCATGAAGGTGTCTGGCAACGGGCGCGGAAAGCATCAAATGCTCAGACAGTCGTGTTTTAAAGTGTCGAGCCATCTGGCCGACGTAGCGGGCCTGACAACCCGAACACTCAATTTGATAAACAACACGACTTGAAAGTTCTTTGGAAACAGGTGACTTGAGGGACGGCAAACACGTTCTCAGTTTCGTCGTAGTAAAAACAACGTTAATTCCACTGCACTTCCGAACGTGTTTGCTCAATTGATATGATATCTTCCCTCGATACTGCAACAGCAACAGTGGACGCGTAGATCGTTTTTCGCCTGGATCAGGACGTGCAACAGTCGGCCAAGTGGACGTGGCGTTGAAAATCCGGTTCACTGTACCTTCCACAATATTTCGCTTGTACTTGGTGGGAGCAAGTCCATGAAAGTTCAAAAAGAAGCTGGTGTCAGTGGGTTTGTTCTACCAATCCCTAACACAAGAAAACCGAGTCCGCACTATCTTGATGTCCAGAAAAGGTAAAACGCCATCCCGCTCCTTCTCGATGGTAAACTGGAGGTGATCAGTATCCAGCTTGTTCGCACGTTCCAAGAGGTTGTTAATCTCCGACTGTCTGGCAGTACGAATAATGTCGTCCATGTAACGTCTAAACAGCTTGGCCGGTGAAGAAACAGCTGCCAAACTCAGTAGACAACCCACAGCCGCCATGCCAAGAGCCAGGTGTAGCCCGTCGAATCTCGGCAGTCGACAGGCCAGAACATCGTTGACGATACCAAAAAGCACATCGGTTTTCTATTTTTGTTTTTCTGTTCAATTTTCTTTTAATTTTTTGCATGTTACTCAATTTTCTAAAATTTGAATTTTTTTATTTTTGAATTTTTTTATTTTTGTTTTTCTAGTCTATTTTCTAAAAAATATTTTTTCAATTTGCCTGTTTTACTATGAATGTCAAATATGCCTAAAATTATATTTTTACATTAGACTTTTTATCACCCGACGCAGAAAAACTAATTTGAAAATAAAGCTTTATCTTGTAGTTTTTAAAGGCTATGGTCGGAACATTCTGTGCTACTTGCACAGTAACCGGCTATCCGTTTTTTTGCAATTGTATGCAAGTGAAATTTTTTCGGTAAAAATTGAAATGTGGGACTTCCGTTTGTCTGCTCAAGTTTCGTCGGCTAAGTTGCCACATCGCGTATTTTGCTTGTGCTCTAAGCAACTTTCTTTTTCTTAGCAGTTGCAAGTGTTGTTCATTCTAGTTTCAGGGAAGGACTTGAAAGATTTGAACAAAAAAATTAAAATCATTTTTTCATTCGATTCAATTGGTGTCTGCTCAAAGTTTGTCGTCTTGGTGTCCACATCACTGATTTCTTTTTGTGCGTTAAGCAAGTTACACTGTAGTCTTTTAGGGAGGGATTTGAAAGATTGAAAAAAAGTAAAGTCATTTTTTTCCGGTTCAATTGGTTTGCTCAAAGTTGGCATGATGTCTAGTGGTCACATCACTGATTTTTCTTGTGCTATAAGCAACTTTCATTGCAGTTGAAAGTTAAAGTGTTGTTCATTGTAGTTTCAATGGGGATTTTATATTAAATCTTTTTTTTCGGCTCAACTTGTCTCTGCTCAAAAATTGTCGGCTTTGTTTCATCTTCGTAAGTTTTGTTGCGCTGCTTATTTAATACCGAATTGTCTGCATGTTTGCCTAGAATGAAATTTTATCAAGAGATACGAAAATTTAAATGTTGGTTTCATTTTTGACTTTTTTCATTCTTTTAGGACTTCAGCTTTTGTTATGTTTGTTGTCTTCCAAGTGGTGCGAAGTTCCGCTTCGCATCTGTGTCAAATTGTTTATGGCTTGGAGTTGAGTTAAGTTAAGCTGTATTGTGTTCTGTTCCTGATGTGAAATGCGAAGGGGTGGAGTCATTCGCAGCTCAAGGTTAACGCTTTCTGAACTGACTCAAGCTACAATTTTTGGAGGTTATTTCAATTCGGGATTGCGTATTTCGACCCAGGAAAAATAAAAAGTATGTGAGTGCAATATAGAATTTTTTTTGTTGGTATAAAAAACATTTTGTGCTTTTCTGTTTTGTTCGGTTTTTGTGGATTGATTCAAAAAAATTTAAGAATTGAAACCGAAAATGTTTTTGCGGTTTGAAAATGATTTTTATTAGGTCTTTCGATTGAATCAATGCAGTCGGTTTTAAGTCATTTGTTATGCTAAAACTTCTTGAAATTTTGTTATAGTTAAACTTTGGTATCGGAGGTGAAGCGAAGCTTTGCTTCGCCTGTGATTTAAATTAACCTAAGCTCGCATTTTGTAATTATACCAAAAACAGTTTTTTGAGTTTGAATCAGCCGATAGTAAGATTTCAATCATTTGTTCATTGCATATCTCCAGGACTGTCTGATGTACTTTCACAATATTCTAGTTGAAAACACAATTATTGTTAAAAACACAATTATTGTTAAAGAACAGTCTTTTTGAATTGATTCTGTGCATGTCTGATTGTGCCGATTGGAAAGCCAATTCAGATGGGTAAGTAGCAGTAGCGGATTTAGGGAGGGGTGTGGGGAAGCGGACGCTACCTCTCAGGGATTCGATCCCCTCGACTAACCAAAGGGTCCCTTTTTGGTACTATTTAAAGACCTCCATTCTCGGCTGGCTGAACCTAAAATTTGTCTGTAGGCGCCTTTGGCGCAATGGTATACAATTTTCGAGGGGTGAGCGCGCTGAAAAAAACACGATTTTGGTCAGTGTCCAAAAAGTGCCTAAAAACGCCTTTTTGTGCCCTGTTTTCCAAAAACTTGCCTGCGACTCAAATAGTTTGGCCAAAACGGTCTTTTCAGTGAAATTTTTTGAAAATCCGCTTTCCCCCTAGAGAAAATCTTAGATCCGCCCTTCGTAAATAAGACAAGCTGCGATCGACAAAAATTTAATTCGTTTTCTGACTTGAAGCGGACATATATCAGCATCGAGAGTAATGATATTATTTGTATAGTTGAATGATTAAATTATGGACCGCTTGACTTACACTTGTTTAATAAAGTTTTTTTTTTCGATATTACATTTTTTTTTCTAATATTATCTCTACCTACGTTATCTCAAAGGGGGAGAACATATTACTGTTTTTTTTTTGTAAAAATAACTCATCTAAGTAAAAAAAAAATCTCGCTCGCTCACGACTTAAAAGTTGGTATAAAAAATGGGATATTTTCATCTGGATTTCCCGTATCCTGCATATATCCTGGATTTCTCTATAATTTTCATGATAAAGTTTAGATAAGTGAAATGATTTGCTCTTATGTAGGTCTTGATAACGTCTTGCACGTCAAATTTGTTCTTTTTTCGCGGTTTGACTTATAGATTTCTTTTAAAATTCAGTTCATTTCCTTTGTTGAAAAGAAAATAAACTCCACTATCAAACAGCAAAAGTGTTAAGCTTACAACTAATATGAACGACCACTAGTTTCGAAAGGGGATCTCAATTTCCTGATTTGCAACCGGAATAAAAGATCAATCTACTGATCCAGTTTTCTCAAATTGGATTATTTTTTACCGAAAAAGTGTCGATCATAAATTGTTCTTGAATTTCCAAGAGCTTTAACCTAAATATTTTTTCTTCGAACATTTTTCCTCTGTCCCCCCCCCCATATTGATACGTTGATTTACCATATTGATACGTTTCTCAGACAGTAGCGTTTTACCAGATAATTATGTGTAATCCTGAGAGTCACTTAGCACCCTCTAGTATTGCGATCAGTTAGCATCATTGCTTCCACTACACATTGGACTGTTATGGCTTCAGTGCTTTTTCTGAATCTTCGCTTTGCCTAATACTTTCATGAAGTTCTCCGTTTCAAGACTTTTGATACCTAGCGCCCTCGAATTCTGGCAATGATGTTTTTTTCTTTCATGTATATTCACACAAGCGAGCATAACAGTATGGCTCTACTTTTTTCAAACCAAGCCCGCTCAGAAAAATAATTCTGCTATAATCACGATCTGTGGCATTCGAAATTGCATGGCATCTCTCTGCTTTTTAATTGGTTAGTGTTTGACGGTTTAAAAGTGATTAAAAGAGATTCATTTTCTTTTGGTCGGAGGTTCAATACCGCACTTGGTTTTAGTTTTATTTACATTCGGTGGTATTTTTGTTGCAGAGCATTGGTAACTTATTAGCATTTGTAGCGGCTTTTTCGGTGAATATGTTTTCCTAGTTTCAATGGCCCGTGGCGCTGATGGGAGAATTTTAGGCTCCAAATCTCGAGGTCGCAGATTCGAATTCCAGACATAGCAAAAATTGTAGGAATTCGAGGGTTATGTCTACCTTCTCTTATTTTCTTAAAACTGCTTTTGTCGTTTGCTCGCTGGTGTTTGCGAAGTGCAGCTTCGCGTCTATCAGAGAATCTTCGTCTTCTGCGAGCTGTTTGTAGATTATCTGCTCTTAATCCTTACCCTTGCGATAAGCAAGTGTATTGCAATCGCGTAATTATTACTGTCAAAACTTTGGACCAATCTTGGACTACACCTGTCCAGCGTATTCTCACGCTGCGAGTGATACATCCTTAAGTAAAATGCAAATAGTGAAAAATTCATCTCTGCGGATAGGGACTGGGTGTATAAAGATAACTCCATTGACCAAGTGCATTCACAGTGCAAACTACTTAATGTCAAATTTCCACAAACAACATGCCTCCCAATTTATCCTCAGGACCTTCTTGCCAATAAGCCACCTCCTTTTTGACCATACTCAACCTCAACCGCCCCGTCAGCTGCGCGTGAACATGAAGAGGAGCATTAACAAAGTTTACTGGAAGCAAACGAGTCATCCTTTTAACGATTTTAACCATCTTATAGTGTTCATAAACAGACATTTTTTTTCGGAGCAACATGTCTGCTCAAGAGTTGTCGGTTTTGATATCGCTTAATAAGTTTTGTTTCAATGCAAACACTAAGTTCTCTTACTTCTTGGCTTTTTTTATGAAAGCAATTCTAGACTAAATCGTGACAATTTAGAAAAAATTATGGTTGATAATTTTCTTTTTTTCCTTCTGCTTTCATCTTTTTTTTTCGTCGGTTAGTTCGTACTATGTATGGGTTTTACCGCATGAAGCGCGATGCTTCGCCTCTGTTTGTATAATTTACAAAGGTGAAGTTGCTTCAGCTCCAAGATATTTTCGCTTATTTCATATAATTGTTGAAAAAATATTTGGAGGTTTTTGTCCGATTTGTCAGCTCATCTGCAAGTAATGAGAGTCATTCATTTTTCTTTCGCAAGTGGTGGAAAGCTCTGATTCGCCTCATTTGTTGAAATTATTTCTCTCCTCGTTGTTTGAGTAGTTCCAGTCGGTCATTTCATAACGGTAATGAATTATGTATTACCTAGTGTTTTCGCTTAATTTTAGGTAGCACAAGGAAAGCTCCGAGGGGGTAAAGTTTTTTACTCTTGTTTTATCTTTCCAGGGCGGTTGGCGATGGGCTGAAATGCTCTTTCAACAGCCGTTCCAGAGAACATATTGCGTTAATTTCATTAATAATGTAATGTTTCTGAATGCATGAATTCAAGTGTGGTGTCATATTGAAGCCCTTTTAATATGATTCAGACTTCTAAATAATGCTTTTAATTGTTGAAAGTAATTGGTCATAAATTTTCCGTAATTCAGCTTAAATGACACATTTCAAACTCTTATTTGTTAAATTTTCTTCGTAAACTAATCCCATCGCTTTTTACTGTGTTTTTCATCAATCTTGTTTATTTTTGAATTTATTAGCTTCAACCATTGCGGGCGGACCGCTTAATCAGCCGTTGATCATGGAGTCGAGTCAGACTTGTATTGCTGATTTGCTAACTTTCAACTTTAGTTTGAAAGTTTTGATTTTGAACTTCATTTCTAGTCACTGAAACTATTTAATAAGTTCATTTCAACACTTAGACCATATCTAGACTTTTTAAGATAGAAATACTTCAAGTACTAGCTTGTGCACCCTTTAACTGTATAAATTTTTGGTCTAATCTTTTTAATAGTTTTCAAACGCGAGAATTATTTTAGATTTGAGATAAAGAACTCAAGGTGAAAAGTGCGAATTTTAGCTAAATGTATACAGAAGGATCGAATTGTTTTTAAAAAGCGCGCCCACCTTTGTAGTCAATCTAAGCACCATTTTTTTTGTCTAAAATGTGTCATGGTAGGAATATGCGATTTTTTTCTTTGGTTATGTTTGCTTAATTTTTATTAAGTCATAAAAATGACATCGCTTCTGTGTAAATATAAAATTTTGGGCACTAAAATTCGTAAATGATTATGAAATATTTTTTACGCATTCAGATGCAGGCTTTTTTTGAGAGGTTTGAGAAGCAAACAATCTTTATCTAAGTGTTATGAGGGGACTTGAAAACTTCTATAGAGTTCTTGAAGTTTTTCCAATAAAACTTTTTTTTTCGGAGCAACATGTCTGCTCAAAAGTTGTCGGTTTTGCTATCGCTTAATAAGTTTTTTTTCAATGCAAACACTAAGTTCTCTTACTTCTTTGCTTTTTTTATGAAAGGATTTCGAGACTAAATCAAGACAATTTAGAAAAAATTATGGTTGATAATTTTCTTTTTTTTTTCCTGCTGCTTTCATATTTTTTTTCGTCGGTTAGTTCGTACTATGTATGGGTTTTATCGCATGAAGCGCGATGCTTCGCCTCTGTTTGTATAATTTCCAAAGGTGAAGTTGCCTCAGCTCCAAGATATTTTCGCTAGTTTCATATAATTGTTGAAAAAATATTTGGAGGTTTTTGTCCGATTTGTCAGCTCATCTGCAAGTAATGAGAGTCATTCATTTTTCTTTCGCAAGTGTTGGAAAGCTCTGATTCGCCTCATTTTTTGAATTTCTCTCCTCGTTGTTTGAGTATTTCCAGTCGGTCATTTCGTAACGGTAATGAATTATGTATTACCTAGTATTTTCGCTTAATTTTAGGTAGCACAAGGAAAGCTCCGAGGGGGTAAAGTTTTTTACTCTTGTTTTATCTTTCCAGGGCGGTTGGCGATGAGCTGAAATGCTCTTTCAACAGCCGTTCCAGAGAACATATTGCGTTAATTTCTTTAATAATGTAATGTTTCTGGATAAATGAATTCAAGTTCAAGTGTGGTGTCATATTGAAGCCCTTTTAATGTGATTCAGACTTCTAAATAATGCTTTTAATTGTTGAAAATAATTGGTCTTAAATTTTCCGTAATTCAGCCTAAATGACACATTTCAAACTCTCATTTGTTAAATTGTCTTCGCAAACTAATCCCATCGCTTTTTACTGTTTTTCATCAATCTTGTTTATTTTTGAATTTATTAGCTTCAACCATTGCGGGCGGACCGCTTAATCAGCCGTTGATCAAGGAGTCGAGTCAGACTTGTATTGCTGATTTGCTAACTTTCAACTTTAGGTTGAAAGTTTTGATTTTGAACTTCATTTCTAGTCTCTGAAACTATTTAATAAGTGCATTTCAACACTTAGACCATATCTAGACCTTTTTAAGATAGAAATACTTCAAGTACTAGCTTGTGCACCCTTTAATCGTATAAAGTTTTAGTCTAATCTTTTTCATAGTTTTCAAACGCGAGAATTATTTTGGATTTGAGATAAAGAACCGAATTTTAGCTAAATGTATACAGAAGGATCGAATTGTTTTTAAAAAGCGCGCCCACCTTTGTAGTCAATCGAAGCACAATTTCTTCGGTCAAGAATGTGTTATCGTAGGAAAATTGTTTTCTGTGGTTTAATTTTTTTTAAGTCATAAAAATGACTTCGCTTCTGTGTAAATATAAATTTTTGGGCACTAAAGTTCTGTAAACGATTATGAAATAGTTCTTACGCATTCAGATGCACAAAAAATTGTAGTTTCTTAGGTGGCGCTGGTGCCAAAATTGAAGCTTGGAAACGGGACCTCATATCTTCAAGCACGAATCCAATGAGCAGTGGTACAAGTCTGGCAGCCTCTGGAGAAAACAGCCGCACAAGTTCCATGGGACGAAGACAGCCTGTTATTATGGACTCAAAGTACACGTCACCAACACATGCGAGGAGACCGACAGCTAATGGCGTGCAGCAGTCACCTAATCTGAAAACGAGGATGTCTCCCCGAAATCACAGCGGCAATCCTCTTGAGGTAATCTTTTGAGTTTGAACTCTTCAGTTTGACCATGGGGAATATAGATGTACCGGAATTCGGCACAATCAATTCTGACTTTCATGTTCATATCTTTCATGTTCATAGTTTGATTGATAGAAAGGCTTTAAGGTTGCTTCTCAATGAATGGTTATCTAATAATTATTATGAGTAGCTGAACGTAGTGAAGACTCTGATATAGGCCTTGATGATTTTTTTTGTTTTTCAGGAAAAGACTTTAAATGCGTTCAGGTTCAAGTTTACTTTTTCGCGGTTTGAATTTTTTTTTCAAGTTAAGTTCATTTCCATTGTTAAAAGGAAGGCAAATTCCACTATCGAACAGTAAAAGTGGAAGGGTCGAGAAAAATTTGATCGACTTCCAGTTTCGAAGGACGATTTTCGTTTTGATTTTCCAGAAAAAAAATTTGCCTATTGTTATAGTTTTCCCAAATTGAGTTGATTTTATCACAAATAGCTACCACAAATAATCATCGGAGAGAGTTGAGTGATATATCATATTAAAGCCCCTGCAGTCGTTATTTGATGGATGTTTAAAATTTTCTAAAAAAAATCCCATTGTCAACAAAAATTGGTTTGAAGTTTTTGGTTTTTGTGTTAATTCGAGCGAATAAAGCGAGGGAGCAGGCTTACAATAACTTGTTTTAATGGCTTAAAAGCGTGCAATAGTGTAAGAAAAAACGACACTAATTTGAAAACTTTTTAATAATATTTTTTAAGACTATGGTCGGAACATTCTGTGCTACTTGCACAGTAACCGGTTATCCTCGTTTCTAACTGTCATCTGATGGCTATGTTTATTCAAATAGTTCAGGAAAGATTTTTTCTTCATTGTAGATAATATAGATGTTTTCGTCTATTCGAAGGGATGCTAAAATGTTTTAAAATCTTTTTCTCGGCGAGTGCTGTACTAGAATCACAGGGAGGGATTGGGAGGGATTTGGTTCATATTGGCAATTTGTAAAATCGAGTTTTGTGGCCGAATCGTAAGATGCAAAATTATTTATCCTTCTGAAAGTATTCTAATTTTAGATATTTTTTCTGTATCTGAGAATGCTTCCAAAATTAGACGTCGTATCATTTTTTGAGGTCGTTGTTTAGCGCTTGAGGCTATAAAATCATATTTCTGACTGCTTTTCATGGTCTACTTGAAGACGTTTTATTGTATAGAGGAGGATCTTTCCACCACATTGTGCTTGATCGTCCATACCTTTAGAGTCCTCTATACATTACTAATATGGCGTTATTCATTATCAATAAAAAGCATTGTTTTGTGTTGCGAGTATCGCTTTTGAGATTTGCAACTGTCAAATGTTTTGATGTTGCTGAGACTCTTTAATTTCGATAAAAGGCGGCAAGAGTTTAGAAAATAAATTATTGATTGGTGTGTAATGGTGTAAAACCAGCGCCTATCGCCCGTGAAGCGCGTTGGAATGCGTGTGTTTTAGCTCGACTGGCCTGAAGCTCTTGAATGTTACAAGATGTAATGATTATTTATTGAGTTGGCTTTCAACAATAGACCTCAAAATCAGCTTACTTGGTCTCTTCATTTGGTCAGTTACTGAGTATACTACTTTCTGCTAGTCAATCACGTCTCTTTGTTATTGTACAAATCCAGCCGAAATTTAATCTCTATTTTCAATTCAATCCTTACCATATTTTTTAAATTTGTAAAACGATTCGCAATTTAAGCTGGATTATTTTTTTTGTATTTTCGGATACCATTGAAAAGAAATGACCATTTTTAGAAAAAAATGAAAGGTTTTTCAGCGGACATATGTAAATAATAAATTAAAAATAATAAAAAAATGTAAATAATAAAACGTTTTAATTTCGTTATTTTTATTTTTCTTGAAATTATCGACCAGCAAGTCTCGAGAGTTCCCTTAAATTTTGGTCCCATTTATACCTGCGGAAGTTACAATGAATCTTCATCCTCGGTCAAGTACTACAGCTCAAAAGGTCAACGGTCGCAAAAACGTCACACGTCCGAAACGACAGCTGAGTGTGTTTACTGACCCTTTTATGTGCCAACCGAGCTCAACAGTATCTGAAATGAAACTGCAAGGCAAACGAAGTAACACACAATATCAAATGGCGCCCATGCGATCATCAGTTTTGCGAAGCGAAGAGATCTCGAGAATGTACCAAGACTGTAAATCACTTTTGAAATGAATCTTATCTAAATTGATCAAATTCTAGCCCTGACAAAATTACGCCAAACCTGAAAACAGTCGATTTCTAATCCGCTTTTGAAAGCTCGTTCTGATATTTGCAGAGCGGGAATCTGGGGGCGTTTACCGGTGTCTTGTTCTTCAGTGAGAAATGGTTTTGAAAACATTAGCATGTTTTTCATAGCAAAGTGATTTCTTTTTTCAAATGCTTTTCGAATGCTTTTTTTTCAAATTCAACTCGTTTAGTTTGTGTTTAGGGCAACGATTTTGGGAAAAGTTTCTGATCTTCGGAAGGTCATTTTTCACAATTTGAGCGAAACCTTTGTTTTAACGTTCTGGAATTGATAAATGTCTAAAAGTGCGGTTAAAGGATTAAGTTGAATGCCTGATTGGTAAAACGGGCTTGTTCGAATCTAAGTGAGTGCGCCTGATTGCCTTTAGAATAACATGCCCGAGTTATGTCCAAAACATTTAGGCTCCTAAGTCGATTTTCATGCTTCGCCTAGCTTCGTTCATTTGCATGTAATACCTTTCTGCCAATATTAGGACCTACATTTAAACTGGCTATTCAGAATGAATGCTTTATAAAATGTATGTTTTTGGGGCTATTTAGTGTAATAATTGAGGAAATGTTTTAAGAAATTGGGAAAATATTTGGAATTCAGACAGTAAAAACTGGAGCAGACAAAATTGTTTCCCTTTATGTATTTTAATGTTTTTCATTCTAAGTTAAAGTCTGTTTTCTATTCTTATTCGTATTCAAGTTCTTATTACTTTTTCATTTTTCCACAGATTTTAAACCGAGTCGACCTTTTGTATATTAGACTTAGACAGACATCATCTGGTGCATAATCCATTTTCCTCAAAATTGCGATTTTATTGCTTTTTTAGTGGGGATTTTTCAATTCCCAAGGCTGTATAGCATATTTTTTAATCAACCTCTTTGAAGCGGCAAATCTTTTTTCCCAGTTTTCAAAGCTCTTTAAGTGGTAAATATTTTTGTTATTGCCTTTGTTTTTTCCGTTGCGTAATTTTGTCTCCCTTTTTGCTAGCGGCTAGCGACAGCTCTTCAACTTCCTCACGTGAAAACATTCCAGCGACGTCTCAAGATTTATTTGAGTTCTCATCAATTTTCGATCAGTCAGCAAGACTACCTGGTCCTTGTATCAACAAAATAACACAATTGCGATTACCTTATGAAGTTACACCACCATCTAATAACTTACCTTTTGACAACAACAATACTTTGGGTCATTTTTTTCCTCCAAGTTGTAGCAAATCGAAGTCGTATAACTCGATAGAAGCGTTGCCGCCTGAAACTTATCAGCCGAGAAATCATTATTCGAAAAGAGGAAGGCGTTTTGTTTCCAAATCACAGACTACAGATGAAGGATGGTCGGCATTGTTGCAGAAATCTGTTAGCAGTTACTGTTTAACTGAAGGTGAAACGTGTGCTGAAATTGAGGTGAGACGAGAACTCCAGACAATGTTTTATTTGCTTCATTTTATGCATACCAGATTTGGTAGAAATAGCAGACCAAATTGAGGACTTAATTGCTTTCCAATTCAGTAGGTTTTTGTAGACCATGTCAGGTTTATAGTCCCGATGAGAAGAAAGTTTGACAGTTTTTATAACATGAAGAAAAGTCTTCTGAAGTAGTTTCATGGGCGATTATCAACAGTTATTATTGAAATTTGAAGACGTTAAAGTTTCAGTTGTAGGCGAAGCCTGATAGGCGATTTTCAACAATTGTAGTTGAAATTTAAATTGAATGCTCAAGTATCTCATATAAGCTCTACGAATATTGCTTCCATGTACATCAAGAAGAAACAGACAATGAATCTTTTTTTTTCAGAATTACATTGCCCACTGAAAGTTTTGTCCGCAAGCGATGCTGAAGCTTGCCACCTGAAGTATCAAATTTTAAATGCTTCTGCTTCAAAAAGGATCCAAAAAAATGATCGAAAGTTGCATTAGTGTCAAGAAAAAAGACTAAATGTTTTGCCTGGCCATACTGTTTCTGTTTCGTTGACTCGTTCTCGTTTCTGCAGAAGCGAACTGTTACGTATCGTTTCGGTTTTACTTAATTTTTCATTCATGATATATTGCGACACTTCACTCGGTTTTTTATTAGACTTGGTAATTCTGAAGTCTTCATGAACATATTAAGACTGTTAAATGTATCAGAAATCCTCGGGCTAAATAAAAATAGTTTGAAACAAATGAATCAGAAATCTTGGAAATGGAACCTTGAAAATTTTATCCGTAATATTCTATGCGACTTGCACAATAGTTATATACATAGATCATTGTTTATTCGCTTAGTTGATTTAACTTCTACTGTGGTATATTTTGAGTAAAATTGAATAAGTTATATTAGTTGATCAAATTTTTTAAACGAAGTTTCAACGGTTGGGCGACAGTTCTTACGCGGCGACAAATCGTAACAAGGCATTGAAAACTAGCGACTGCTTGCTCCTTTGCACGCTTTTTTCGACAAAAGGGATATAGGTGCGCATGAATCAGTGTTTGTCGCTTAACCTACAGTTAATAGTTGTCGCCTGTTACGAATTGTGGCCTGTCGCGAATTGTCGTTTGTTGCGTTTTGTAATTTGTTACGAATTGCCGTTTACGAATTGTCGATTGATACAAATTGTCCTGTGTTACGAATTGTCGTTAATTAAAAATTGTTGCCTCATGCATTTCAACATCCTTTTCTGTGTGAATTTATAAAAGAGTAGTAGTTTAACATAATGTTGTCTGTGTTGCAGACGAGTGGGCAGAATATGAAGCAGGATGAGCAAATGGACTGCAAGTGGAGAGTGCAGCAGAAGATGGCATCTGAGAAGAGTGAGCTGGAGAAGCGACTTCTCCAATTAGAGGTAACAGCACACCTCTCTTCACTGTCAATCACGCAAGCAATTGATTGTTTTCTTCAGTCAGTGTGATCGGAACAATCTGTGAGAATTGCTTTGCACATCAACGGACAAGAGTTGTTGTTCCGACCACTCTCAGAGAGTGGAAAGAAACTTAGGATTCGGATCGGTTTTTTTTTGTAGCCAATTTTCTATCTCAAGAAAAGTTCGTAGGGGTTCAAGTGTAGTATTATTATTACATCAAAGACACGTGTTCTAATTTTTTTGTTTCTATTTGATCTAAAAAATTTTAAGGCCGTATAATTTTTACTTTGAAATTGTACTTAAGTTTTTTTTTCAAAAAATAAGTAAGTTTTTTTGTTTCCTTGCGTTCATTGCCTTTTCCAACTGTCTGTTGGCTATGTTTTTTAAATGCTTCCATTTTGTCGCTTTTTGACATTTTGATCGACATTGCGGATCTCAGCTCATTTTCACTCGCATACACTTTTCTGCGGAATTTAAAAAATCGCCCATTGATCCAGTTTTCTCAAAATGGGCTGGTTTTGGCAATCATAAAAAAATTTGGAAATTCAAAAAGCTTTAAGGTTGTTTTCTTTTTACGCGACGTCGCATTGCATTCATTTACTCTGTTCCAATTATCTGTTGGCTATGTTTCATGCTTGATATAGTTTCTTCAAATGGAGTATTTTCGCTTTCTGTATTTGGAGCATAAAGAGGAATCATTAGGTGGCAATGGATTTGAATTATTGAGTCAGTTGGTGTCTTTTGACAGCCTGTCAAGTTACTCTACGTGTTGTCTCGATAAAACTTATTTCTATCGGACAATAATTTATTCGTCTGCTAATGACGTTTCCATCCCTGGAAAATTATTATATTATTCCAGGTGGGAAATTTATATTTTTCAACTGAGAGTTCCGTGATATCATGACATCCATTGTCTATGTTGATAGCTCCGGGGAGGAAACAGGAATTGATAATTACATGATAAATCGGTCTGGATAGAAAAAAAAACATCAAAATGGCAATTTTCAGCGTGATGATAATTACATGTAGCTTTTCTTTCACTTTCTTGTGTACTTTTGTGCTTTTTACGGTGTTTTATAATCAAAGAGAGCGGCTCTATAGACAATCTCTGTTTTTAATGACTGACGAGTTTTTCTGATGTAGCACTAAGCGCGACTGAAGTTGAAAGATTGCTTTGATGATACTGCTCTTTTTCTAATTTTGTTCAATCAAAGCTTATATCAGCAAAAGCAACTTTGCTCAATTGTCGAGCACAAACAGTTTGTTTTTAATGGCACGAAAAATCAAAGGGTTATAACCAGAAAAAAACTAGTACTGAAATAGATATTTTTTGCAGTTAACCGAGTAGCAATTTTTTGCAGGTTTTCCTCAGGTTGACGATAGGAAATAAACAGTTTCAATGTGAAAGTGCTTTTTATTACTGTTGAGATTTGCAAGAGTATTGCGACCGGATAGCAAGGTTTAAATTGATCAGCGAGTGAAAATGTTGGAATTTTTTTTGGTCGTTTAGTTTTTTCCGGCTTTGTGGATTCCGACACTTCTTTTGTCTTTTGGCTAGCCTATCATGCTGTGTTTGCGTTCGAATGTGCTCGCTGTCCGACTTGACTGCAAGCCAAACTTAAATGTAAGATGTGTTTCGGATCACTTTTTTGAAGAGTTTTTGTTAGCTTGAACAAATTGCAGGGTGTAGTCCTGCCATTTGTGGCGACGATTCGTCGCGCGAAAAGTCCACCGCGTGACGGGGGTACCGCTGGATTCTTTTTAAAATGGTTGGTTGTTTTTTTGAGGGCCTGCTTCAAAATCCAGGTGGCTGAGAAGCCCCACACTTCTAAGCTAGTCCAGCATGTTTGGGAAGGGTGTTAAAGGTAGGTTATTTTTAAAATGGAACAGCTCCTCTGCCTGTGTAATAATCAGTGTAATAACTGGGGTTAATTTTGTTTAGAGAGAGAAGAGTAGTCTGCAGAGTGAGTTGGAGACTAGGCTGGAGAGTCAGGCGCAGAGGTACGAGGAGAGGATCACAGAACTGCATGCAGTCATATTCGACATCAACAAGCGATACGACCAACTGCATGGAGACACCATCAGGTAGCTACTATTTAGACCGCCTCATTTCATCCCAAAATCAGTTCAAAGCCTAAATGAATTGCACATGAGAAAGAGACGCAAAGTATAAACAAAGTAAATTTTATTTACATTGGCAATGATGTTTTTTGTTTGAAGAATCTTGAGTTTTCGTCACGTTTTATTCTGTTTTTTGGCGGTTTTAAATTAGGTTTTGTTTTAAGTTCACTCCAAATTCATTTGCTGAAAGAAAGGCGAATTACTGTCTCCAACAAGAGAAACGAAAAGGCGCGAATAATCGAACTTGATTTTACTGCTACTGAACGAAATTAATTTTCATCATTTAAACAGTTCGGTTTTACGTCTAGTGTTTTTTTTTTCATAAATCTTCACGCTTAGTTTTGTTTTTAGGTGGTTCGACTTATCATTTTTTCTAAGCTCACATTCTAATATATCTGCGACTTGGATTTCGAAAATTTTGACCATCTTTTTTTTAGGTCAACCAAACTGATTTTCCGAGCTCTCCTAATGCCCCATAGAGACCGTAGATAGACCAAATTGTCTGTGCCGCAGGCAAATTTTTGAAAAAACTTTGGGCACTTTTTGGAAAATTTTGACAAAAAAATCGCGTTATTTTGCGCGTGCTCCCCCTCAAAGTAAGTATATATTGGCGCCCAAGGCGCCTTTAGAAAAATTTTAGGGTCGGTCGACCATAAATGGATTTCTTAAAATGTAGCAAATGGGGGACCCTTTGGGTCGGCAGGGGGTCGAATCCCTGATCGGGGGAGGGGGAGGGGCATCGGCCCCCCTGCCCCCCCCCCCCACCTAAATTTTACCAAAAATTTGTGTCAATCATAAATTGTTCTTAAAATTCAAAAAGCGTTAGGGACATACATATTTTTCGAAATTTTTTTCAGAAAGTTTTAGTTTTTAATTGTTAAGCTGAAGCCTAATTGTTGTGATAAACTTATTAAATAGATAGATATGTCTCGACGAACCGGATAAACATCTTATCTTGGGTAGCCCTTGTCTACGAAGGGATTTTAGAGATCCGGTTGATGGAAATCGAAATTGACACAAACAGAATCAGATAAAGAAGATAAACCAGCTCATTTGAGAGTGGTTACGACAGCCAGAAAAGACACGAACAAATTCCCGGATGTTATCCAGCTCATTTTAGAGCGGAAATGACAAAGAGAATTTGGAAATATCTTTAAACAAATCTACCAAAATCCAGCTCATTTTAGAGCGGAAACGACCAATAATTCCCAGCAAGACAATTGAAATATGTCTCTCCACTGTACAGTATGTCAAAACGCTTTAACCAATCAATCGGTGAAATGCGTCGGTTGTCAAGCTTCTGCCCACTCTGCGTGTATTGGCCTCAACACTGCCGATAAGGTGGTTGGGCACATTGAATGGAGTTGCCCAGATTGTGGAACCTGTAAAAGAGATCTTTTCCGAGTTATTGATGAACGGCGACAAGAACTGTTCTCAATAAAGACTATGGCGCAAGATGTACACGAATTAAAGTCTGAGCTGCTATCGCTGAAGCAATATCGTGAACCAAGTAGTATAATTGAAAAGAACAAAACCAATTATGCTGGGGCAGCGAAGTTTAATCTGAATTCTTCGGCATTCATCAGAAATGCTCGTGAAAGTGTATCCTCAGAAGCTGGTAGCTCGAGGGTTACGAAGCGAAAAGGCTCCAAAGATAGAAATGACCGCAGACCAAAGAAACCACTAATTACGGGAGAAGTGGTAACAGAAGCACTCAAAGGTGTAGAGAAGCCACCACCACGACGCCATCTCTATGTTGGAAGAATAAAACAGACAAATGATGAAACTGATATAGTCGCATGGTGTCAAAGTAAAGGATTTCCTCTGAATCATATCAGGGAAATAACAAAGGAAAATTCTCGCCACAAAAGTTTCCACTGTGTATTTGACGGCGAACATGCAACAATCATTGATCAACCTAATTCTTGGCCGGAAAATGTTGTAATAAACAGGTACTATCTTGATGCAGAAGCCAGAACCTGGCTCAGAACTTTGAAAAGCGACTGACTAAAATCAAACAAAAAACCCGAGTCTCAATCGAATGCTATGAAAGTTGGTGTAATTAATATACGTTCTCTAGCGAAAAAAGTAAATCAAATACAGAGCATATTGGCTATAGAACAAGTTGATATCTTGATCATTACTGAAACCTGGCTTAAGCCGGATACGGAATATATTCTAAATCAGTGTATAGACTCTTCAAATGAATATCGATACCATCATGTTTCACGAACGGCTAAAATAGGTGGAGGTGTTGCCATAATTTCTCGCGAAGAACTACAGGGTGAAAGAATTTTAAGCCATCTCTCGGACGATGGTGATTTCTTGGTAATTACGGTCGTGACTAGAAAAGTCAAAATAACAATTGCAGCAATATATAGACCGCCGAGTGGAAATTATAACGAGTTTTTTAATGAATTGACTGAAAATATTCTTGCCTCATCAATTGAAACCCAACTTCTCCTCCTGGGTGATTTTAATTTGGATCTAGAAAACAGACGTTGTGCCAAATCCAATACATTTTGTTCGATTCTACTGGAGTATAACCTAGAACAGATTGTTAAGAAAGCAACTCACGAATACGGGAAAATTCTAGACCTCATAATTTGTTCAAACCCGGAATTGTGCTCACCCGTTAGAAATGAGCACGTTGAATACTCTGATCACCATCGTTGACGTTCACTTATGAAATCGCAATTCAACGGAAGGATAAAACCAGATTGACTATTTATGATTGGAACAATACAGACTGGAAACATTTAGAGACGGAAATAGATCAGAATTTAATCTTGAATATGAACACCAATGACCCGAACGAGATGGCAGAGATTTTTATCGAAATTTTGCAGCTGCTGAAAACTGATTATGTGCCAACTAAGACCAAAGTTGTCAAAAACCGATTTTGTAATTTTTACGATAAAGAGTTAGCAGACGTAAAACGAAAACGTAGAAAATTAGAACGAGTAATGCGTGTAAATCCTGGATTAGAAAACGAAACAGCTTTCAAGGAGTATTTAAAGAAATGTAAAGATCTGTTTAGAGAGAAGAAATTGATATATTTTTCCAGGCGCTTTGAGCTTTCAAATAGCCATTCGCTCAAGTTTCGTGAATTGAAACGCCTTGCTGGAGAAAAACAACAAAACGTTCTACCACTGATATACTCCAGTGATTATGAATTAGCTGAAAACTTCAACCAATTTTTCATTCAGAAGGTTAGAAATTTAGTGGCAAATGTTAAAAGTAATGGCATCTCGCCGCCACTCTTTGCTTTCACTGCAGTTTCTTCTTTCCAATTCCAATATGTGACTATAGATGAACTAGAAGAAGCAGTAAGAATGGTTTCAAACGCGAACTCACGAGAAGATATACTGAAAACGATAGATATGAAAAGAATAGCACACTCGTGGAAAGATTATTTCATCATTATGATAAACAATTGCATCGATCAGTCCAAATTTCCAAAATGTCTCAAGAGAGCGGTGATAACTCCTCTCTTAAAAGACCACAAACTTGACCAAAACGTTTTAAATTCTTATAGACCAATAGCGAATCTGATGTTTATCAGTAAAGTTTTTGAAAGAATTTTATATAAACAGCTCGATCAATACCTTAGCTCCTATAATCTTCTAGATGAACACCAATCTGCTTACAGGAAGCATTTTTCAACTGAAACGGCTCTGCTAAAAACTACAGATGATCTACTGACTAGTCTCGACAACAAGAGACAGGTCATTTTGATAGCCCTTGACCTTTCAGCTGCATTTGATACCATTGATCATAAAACATTGAGAAAGATCATGAAAAATCGGATTGGAATGACGAATGATGCAGTGGATCTAATTCTTTCCTATCTAGAGAATCGGACTCAAATTGTTGCTATCAATGATGTTTTATGGAATTCTCAAGAACTCGAATTTGGAGTGCCTCAAGGTTCTCTTCTGGGACCCCTCCTGTTCTCAATCTACCTGACACCATTGACCGATATTATTGGCTCAACTAAATATTCATACCAAGTGTATGCCGATGATACTACTTTATACTGTGAAATTAAAAATGAGAGTGAATTAGCAGAAATAGAAAGATCTCTGGTTATTATTTCGAACTGGTTTTCGTCCATGGGGCTTATGTTAAATGAATCAAAAAGCCAAGTAATTAACCTAGCCACTAGTAAGTCAAAAGGTCTAACAAACGGTTCACTACTCATTGGAAATTCAACGGTTAAGCTGATGAAATCAACAGAAAACTCTGTGAAGTCTTTAGGTTGCCTCATTGACCGATCCTTGTCATTGAAAAAACAGATCGATTCCGTGTGTGGCGCCAGTTACCACAGTCTCCGGAAACTATACAGCATACGTTTCTACCTTGATTTTGAAAATAGAAATATGTTGGCAAGAATGCTAGTCTTAAGTCGATTAGACTACTGCAATAGCTTGTACTCGAGCTTACCAAATTATCTGCTCTACAAGTTGCAAAAAGTCCAAAATAGTGCCTGCAGATTTGTTTTCGGTTTGAAGAAGTCAACGAGTATTACTCCTTATCTACATGATCTACATTGGTTGCCCATAAAATCTCGAGTGATTTTTAAAGTCTTGACAATCGTACACAAATGCATTTTCAATCCTCAAATCGTTCCGTCTTATCTGAGTAAATATTTTTCACTACAAAAAAGTTCCTCCCGTTTCAGTGAAAGGACCATGGTCATTAAGAAACCACTGGTTAACACGAACTATGGAAAAAGGACGTTTAGATTTGCTGCCGCACACCATTGGAATAGTTTACCATGTAACCTTAAACTACCAAATGAAACTGAATTTCGTAAACAGTTGAAAACGTATTTGTTTAACCAGTATTACTATGAGACTTGTTTCAGTTAAAGGTTGCTAAAATGACTGAAACTAGAAAGGTTGGAATTCAAAAGCTAAACGAAACCTTGCGTTTAAGAAATGTTCATGTTGAAACCAGGTTTCTCCCCAAAAGACGGATAATATTGAGCTCTGATAAGATCAAGAGAGTGACATATGCTGTTTTGGGATCATCGCTAGTTTAGGGGATTTTTCTGCCAGATTCCGTGACAGTTTCGTGCCCTGGTGGAACTCTCTCAACCCTTTAGCGATCAGGTTCTCAATGATATGAAAAACTTGGATGTACAAACAGTGCTCATAATGGGAGGAACAAACAACCTGTTTGACCGTTCAGGGCGCCAGTCATTGGGAGCGACTGAAGTAGCCGAGGAGATGGAGAGTGCTATTTTTAGACTCCTTGACTGCAATTTCGAAGTTGGCGTCATGTCACTTATTAGCCGGGAAGGTAAACGCTCTCTTATCAGGAGAGTGAATAAATGCTACAGAAATCTAACGGCATGGTATAAAATCCCGCTCTTTAAAACTGTAAAGTTCAGCTATCGGAGGCATGTTTGCGCAGATGGTCTTCACCCCACAGCAAATGGCGTGCGCGAACTTGCTAAGGACTTTTATGACGCCTTCAGAAGCATAGAAAATCCAATGGCTGTGAAAAGAAGGCGACGACGATGAAACGCCCAGCTCATTTTAGAGCGGGTCCGATTTTTAACCATCTTCAAAGAACATTTTCTGTTCAAATCCCAGCTCATTTTAGAGTGGGTACGGCTATCGACAGACGCGAACTCATCTTTAGCGGAACGACTGATTATTCTTACGACAAAACTGGTTTTTAATTAAACTCAAACACCTTTGAATTCAAGAAATTGGTGTTGAAATAACAAATGTGATGATGATGATGATGATGAAGTCATTGTCACTTTAATGGATCGTGATCCTTATTTTTGTCCTTTTTTTTCAAAGTAAGTTTTGACATTTCGCGGTTTGGCTGTTTCTAAGTCAAGTTCTTTTTTTTAATAAAAAGGAAGGCAAACTCCACCATTGAACCCCAAAAATGTGACGGTAACAAAATAGCTAATCGTTTTTTTTTTTTTCAAAATTGATTTACTGAGTTTTCTGATTTCCCAGCGGATAATTAAACTATCGTATTGACCCAGATTATTCTAACAGGGATAATTTTGAGAAAAAGTGTTATCGTAAGCAATTCTTTAAATTCAAAAAGCTTTAACGTTATCTATTTGCGTCGATGAAAGTCTCTCAGACTCTTATAAAGTCGTTCTGATTGTTTTTTTTTCAGGGAAAATCCTAAAATTTATTCAGGCAAACTCCACTGTCGAACAGCGAATGTGTAAAATTCCCGAAAAACGTGATCATATTTTTATTTCAAAAATAGAATTTAATTATCAGATTTCCTAGCGAAATAAAAAGTTATTACCTTTGATTGTTCTAGAAGTTCAAAGATCTTTGAGGCCATCTATTTTTTCTGTAAAATGCAAAAATTGAGACATATTAGTATTTCTTTTCTGTTTACTTGCATTCATTGGAACTTTTCCAACTGTCTGTTGGCTATGTTTTTTTTGTAGAAAAACGGCAGATTTAAAAAAAAATGTTTTTTTTTTTAAAACTTTTTTCTAACCATCTGTTGGTTATATTTTGAAAAAAATCATGTCATTCTTTTTTCTTCGGTTTTATATTGTTCATTGACACTTTTCCAACTGCCTGTCGGCTTTGAACGTGGTTCAAGCGGGCCAATGAACGTAGTGTAGATGCTTGGATAGGTCGTGATGCATTGTTTTAGCAGAAGAAAATAATCTTTGCAGCTACACCAAGAGTGCTTGTCTTATAAGAGCAGTCCACTTGTTTCCTATCTCAGTCGCGTTTTTTTTGTGTCTAAAATCTGCGAACAGCTCATAATCTTAGAGCCATTTAATAGCGTGTGGTTTTTACGCAAAACTAAAACAACCGGGCTTTACTTGGTAGATTTTACACATGCTTGAAATCAACCGAGGATCGATCCCTCGTTATGGAAAATTTATTTTTCAAAGATTGTTTTCCGCGCGTTCAGGGTCTTGAGAAGAATTTATTGTTTTCTCGTCTGTATTATTCGTTAGTGTTACAGCCTTTGTGAAGAAAATCGTTATCAACAATGGCCGTTAAAAACCCACACTTTAAGTTGAGGTATAGGTTACTTGTATAGGTATCGATTAGGAATGAAAAAAGAAAACACTCAATAAAAACACAGATTCTCAGGTTACATATAAGGGTATACTCTTATTCATACTTACCAAATTAGGAAGCTAGTGAGACCTAGTAATGAGAAGATAACTGTGCAGGTTTTATGAATTGGTGCATATCTGAGGTAGATGAATGAAATGGTATCAAGTTTCAATACACAACATTCAGTTGCGTTTTTTAAAATAAAAAAGAACCTCTGTCATCTTTTGACTACTATTATATGCTAGTGCGTATTTACTTTTGTTTGTTTATATTTACCACTTAGTTTGTTTTACCTGTATTGCTGATGTCTGTTTATTAAAACGTGTCCGTTTAGAGAGGAAGACGAGGAATTTTTGGAGGAGGTGGATGAGGAAAATGAAGACGCTGCATCCAATTCCAACTCTTCCTCTTCGGCCCCGCCCCCTTCACACGTGATCAACCAATATTCCACTACTGCTGCCGCCCATCTCAATCTGATGAACAAACTCAACCCCCCTTCTTCTGTCCCCTCCCCCTCGTCTACTACCTCCCCCTGGGGGGTTAATCAACCCCAACGTCAACCCGCATCACATTTCAATCCCAGCTATTCTTCTACCGGTATGAGCAGTACTAATGCTAATGGTTTTACGAATAGAACCGTGGGAACTGCAGCCAAAGCAGTTGGATTAGAGGTAGCAACTAATTCATACCAATCTGAAATGACCAATTCCACCCCTGCCGATCAATCTGGGGGGAATAGAGGGGAGAAGAAATGTAATCAGAGCGGCGCAGATTGCAGCACAATAAATACTTACACGCAGCACCACAACCAAAAGGCAGATGGAAGACTAATTAAAGGTGCGCATGTGTAAACAATGTAAACATCCTTTTTAAAGGGTTTGTGATTTGATTTTTTGTTGGTGGTTTATAGCACAGAAGAAAATTGCTTGGCGTATTTTGCAATTAATTGCCAATATATTCTTTTTTTAGCTTTCACTTGACTACTTTTTGTCACCTTGAGAATAGTCTGAAAATAGACATGTTACTTTTTATTTTGCGCTAAAAATTACTATCTCTCTTGTTGAGCTTTGTTGGCTTGTAGATTTTTGTACCAATATTACCAAATACCAAATTTGGCGTGTGACCTGATATGAACCGACTAGTTAGCTTGGTGTAATATCGTTTTCTAGAGAGTGTTACAAAGACTTTAATCCGTTGTTATCAAATGCTGCCGAATTGAATTATTAGTATTTATTCATTTGCTTCAAAACCTAGAGTTTGAAATTTCTCTTCTCGCCTTAGCAGCTGGAATATCAACACAAAGGTCATCTCCAATCGCTTCCGGGAACCAAAAGGGCAACAAAGTAATCGGGGGAGGCCATAGGCCAATGGAATTTGCAGGGGGTGCGAATAGAACTGGAGATCCATACACCACAGAACTAGATGCATTGGGTGAGTTTAATTTATAAAATAGCTCAGGTCTTTTCACCATTTAGTCGAATTATTTCATGTTTTTTTTCAATGATCTTTAAAATTAGACGTTTTTTTAGCAAATTTGTTAGCAAAAAGGGCCATTTGGCTCCCTGAAAACAGCTGATTTTAACAGATCCACGCCAGAATTAATCCTTTAGTCGAATACCTTTCTATGTGTTTTGGTGAAATTATGTCAAATGCTTTCTCTTATTTTTTTGTCGCAATCGTGCGCTTGTTCGATTGTGTTCCAATATATGTATTCCTGTTTGGTTCTTGTTGTGCATAAATACCAAAGACAAAGACGCACTGAAACTAAATATTTCAATTATCAAAGGATAGACGTTTGGAGCTAACTTCGACATTACTAGCAGTTTTCCAATTTCTGAACCAAAGATCGCTAACCTAAATTATTTTTTCCTTTGCTCGAAATCGCATTAGAAACATGCTCCACCTCAACTCACTGCTGTTGCGAATCGCCCTACAATTCACCACAAAGAACTTCAGGGACAAAACCAAAAAAGACCGGCAGTAATCTAACTGCTGAACATATTAAACACTTGAATGGTGCTAATACCAATAACAATACACACAATAATCATCACAACCACCACGAATTGGAGGCTCTAAGCACCGATTTTGAGCTAGTCGTGAAAGACTGCTGCGACAACAAGACTGCTAATGAGTTTGACGATGACAATTGTTGTTGTCGTTTCGATGACCTTGAAAATGTCAACAGTGATGATGAGTCGAACGGTGAGTCAGATAGTTGTGAGCGGGCAAATAGTAGACTGATCAAGTAGCCGAAAAACAGCTAGTTTGACAGAGGAATTGAAAATGCGATGCATGATAGTAGACCTGTTTATGTTAGATGTTCTTTTCAATAGTCACATGTTGACGTTGAGCTTAGACCTAGAAATTGCTCTGCGATACTATTTTAAGCGCAAATGTATGTTTACTGTTGTCTAGAGTCAACTGAAGCATTGAGTTTGAGGTAGTTTTTCTCTCTATTAGAAAGTCGGAATCTTTGGCAGATAGTTAATGAATCTTCTCTTTTATTCTTTTGGTTGCTCAATGTTTGAAGCTTCAATATGAATTCATGTGTTTCAAAGTCGACCCTTTACTAGTGGTTCTGTTATTTGCACCACTTTTGCCCCACTTGAAACAATCGCATGAATGAACTTCTGCTCACATTAGGAAACCATCCACCATCCTTGTGCGTCTGAGCAAAATAGTACACCATGTGATGAAATAAAAACGACCAAAATTGAACTCTTTGAAGTTGCCTGCTGTCTATATTTCCATATATTACCTTATCCTCAGTTTATATGCCCCTATTTTTTATTCCCGGAGTAACCTGCGAACTAAATTTCCATGAGCTGTCTCTGTTAATAAAGAATTCTACTTTGATTTGGGATCGATTTGGTTTGTATTTTGAGCCGGCTTAGATGTAAGTCTATTTACCGGTGTGTGACATAAATTCATAATTAGCTGTTTGTCTGTTAACTCGTTGCATTTCCTATTTTTTGAAGTTTTGTGTTCGAAAGACTGATTATGGAACCATCAAGTTACGTAAACGGAAAAGGCAAACGAATCCCAGGTAAACATTTTTGTATGTTACTTTTTATACAGAAAATCTGTATGGGTTCTATTTCGACGTCTCGATATTCAGTTAATTTGATTAAGCTTGCAATTTGCTTATTCTGATTAATAAACAATGAAAAAGAACTTCCTTTGTCTTGATCAAAGAATTTCAATTGAATCCTTCCCTTTTCTCATAATCCTTTCTCATAGCTGTAGATTTTTAAATTTTGGTATTCTGTATCGCATCTGGTGCGAAATGCAGCTTAGACTCATTTTGAAAAAAAAAAACTCTTTTGAAATTATTGCCATCAAAACATCTCCATTTCTTGGTTGAAAAACTAAATTTATTTGGTTATATGATCTAAAACCGTATTCCTAATTGAAATAATCATTACAAATTAGATGTTAACTGACTGTTGATGTTATTTGTCAAGTATAAGCGGCTGATTGTTCCTTTCATTGTGTTCTGTTTACGGCAACGTAGTCGTAGATACATTTCTGTTGTGAATCATGCAAATCTTTTTTTTTCTTTTTGCAGATGACCGCCTAACTCCGGATGCCTTTAGTGGGACTGCTGAAGGAGAAAGAATGAACGCAAAGTTTGACCCTAAGGTGACCTCTTCTGGTGATAATGGTGGGGGAGGTATGGACAGCGACTTCATGGACGATGATTCACTCATTCTGGCCATAGAGAGACAGACTGCCATGGTAGGAAATTATTGAGTGTAATATCGCCATGAAAAACCAACAATGTTTCTTGTTTGGCAATGTTTCTTGACATTTTCTTAATTTTAATGGCTACGAAATTGTTTTTCCGAAGCTTTTTTACTGTAGGAATTGCACCAGAAAGAATGTTTTGAGATCCGAAATTTAGATAAATTGTTACCTTTACGATAAGCAAGGGTATTGCAATAACTTTGTTCACAGGACATGTATTATATGGCATCATCTCTAGCTGTCCCGGCCCTTTTGGTCCGTTGGTAACGAGTACGCCCGGGACGCAAAGGTCCTTGGTTCGAATCTGACTAGGACCTGTTTTTTTCAAACGGGAAATATTCTATTATTTCAAATGAAATTGTAGCCCAATTATTTGTCTACTTACCTTTTTTCGGCTTAGTTGCCACATCTTGGAATAGTTTTTATTGTTGCGCGCATTAATGGTGCTTTTAGTGTTTGATTTACATTATGCGGCTCAATTTTATTCGGCCTGCTTTTTATCGGCTTTGTGTCCTAAATGTGGGTCGGTTCAAGGGAAAGACAATTCTGACGTTCCCCGCCGCACTTTTTAAGCTAGTTGCATTTTCACCGCTCGGTTTGTTGAGATTTTTTTTATTCCGGCTTATTACGTTTCAACTTGTTTTTATATCGGCTTAGTAGCGTTATTTTGCGTCGCTTGATTTACGACATTTTTTGTGTGCCTGTGTTATGAGGGAAGGGGACATAAAAATTTTCAACTAGTTTTAAATTTGAAAAAAAAAAATTGGCTTGAAGAGTATGCTCAGATATTTTCGGCTTTGTCACAGCTTGGTTAATTTTAATCTGATGCTGATTTAGCTTTCTATTGTTTTGGCATGTTTTTTTCACAACAATCTTCATTCATTTGGATAAATCTGGTTGTATCGCAAGTGATGCTCAGCTTCGCCTGTGTTTATTATGATTTCAATAGATTGTTTTTTTTGTGAGTTTTTTGGTTTTTTATTTCGGCTTTTTAAACAATTTTTTTTCAAGAGTCGATGAACGTAGTGCAGACTCTTATGCAGGTCGCGATGAGTTTTTCTTTCGATTCTCAGGAAAAATCTCAAAATTTGTTCACACTGAAGTTAACTTTTTCGCAGTTTGACTTTGATTTATTTTCAAGTTCACTTTATTTCCTTTGTTCAAATGAAGGCAAACTCCACCATTGAACAGCTTAAGTGTAAAGGAAAACGTTATCTACTGCTAGTTTTGAAAGTGGCATTCAATTTTCAGTTTTTCCAAGATGAATAAAAAATTTCCCTATTGATCTAGGTTTTTTCAAATTGAGTAATTTTTATCAAAAAAAAGTATCAGTCATAAGTTGTTCTAGCAGTTCGATGCGCTTTAAGGTCTTCTATTTTTTCTTGGAATTTCGAAAGCCCGTATTTTTTATGTTTACGTGCGTTCATTGACTCTTTTATCAACTGTCTGCTGGCGTGTTATCATTAAGTTTTACTGGTGTTCGACATGAACTCGCGATGATGGAAACATGTATTGTAGGCGTGTAAAGAATTAGCCAAATTGGAACTATCCAACCAACCTTCCAGAACCCCAATAATAGGCCCCTCCGGCAGAACTCAGTCCAAACAGAACCTCACATCGCCCACCACAAACTCAGTCGCAGATGAGAAAGTTCGACAGAAGAACGAAGTCATCAGCAATCTAGACTCACAGTTGAACAAGTGCAAAAAGGAGAATGAAGAGTTGAGACGACAGCTGAGTGTGATTGAAGTTGAAAAGAGGGACTTGGAAAAGAGACTTGAGGCGACGCAGAAGCAGCTGCAGGGTGGAGGCGGGGCAATTAGAGATGACAAGAATAACAATGTTGCAATGTCAGCATATAATTCACTCACCTTGCCGAACAAGTTCAACAAACAACTAAGTGTGAGTGAAAAATTCAGAAGCCAGCGTTTTTTAAGTCCAGTTTTCGTGCAATGAAGAATTTGATTAGACATATATTTTTTTTACATTTTATGTAAATTTGACGGTTATTGTATGGAAAATATCAGTCTCATGTAATTGTGGCTCTGTTAAGAAGATTGCTGATTTGTCCGCTGTTTAGTGTGATCACATGTTTCAGAGTGCTACAGCGGGAGTAGGGAGTAAAGTGGTTGGGGCGGGACCCTTGCCCAGTGGGCCTCCTCCCTTGCTCCCTCCTAGAAATGGAAGTGCCTCCGAAAATGTAAGACACATAAGATTTAGCTTACTGCGAACCATATCTTTTTAAGACTGATTATTTTTTTGTAGATCTTACCTTTCTCAGTCTTATTTCTGGAAAATACTCGGGAAGTTTTTTGCCCAAATAATGGTTTTCGCATCAAGTTAGAAAGGTTTTCAAATATCATTGGCTAAGATAGCTCGGGCTTAACTAGTAAGAATTACTTCATGAATCGCACATAGGAACGATTTTGTTTCAGATATCAAAACTAAGCAGTAAGCCCAGCAATACAAGTGACAGTTCACGCTCTCTGAACCTAACTAGTGATACCAATACGCAAGCGGACCTCTTCAAATCCCCATCATCACCATTCGCACATCGCCAGAACAGCTCAAGTTCACATACAACTGAAACCATAAGTGACGTCACCACAAGTTCACACAGCAGAAAGTGCAATCAGAATAACAACAATAATAATAATAACAGTGAAGATGGCGGCGATTCAACTCCACAAGCGGACGATCGGATAATTGAGCTGGAGTTGCAGTTGAACAAATCAGTCTCAAAAGTGGACAGAATACAGTCTGAGGTTGATCTGTTGCAGCTAACGCTCGAAGAATCCAAATCCACTTCGGAGCGACTGGCGTTACTGTGTGGGAAGTACGAGAGTAATACTACAGCTCTGAAGATTGCACTGGACTACTCTGATTTGTGTGTTGAGGCGTTAGAGAGTCTATTGGCGTTGGGATCTTCAGCAGGAGTAGGGAGGAGTCCAAGGTTGCCAAGTGTGGGATCGAACTCGAACCAGTTGACATACTCTATGCTAGGTTAGACACGATGAAAATATCTGACAGCTTTACTAGTTTCTCTTTTTTTTCTTGAGATATCTCGTTTGAAGCTCTCTCAGAAATTGATGCTTTTGTCCATGGTAAAAGTAACGACTACTACTAGTAATAGTAGCGACTACTAATAAATATTCCAGCTGTTCGTTTTAAAGGTGGAGTTGAAATTTTATCAGTTCGCATTTTTTTTAGAATTGAGGCGATGCAAAAAATGGTTAAGTAGTATCTGATGATCCCAATTCTGTTTTAAGTTCTAAATAGTGTCTGGGTTTTAATTGATACTTGATAGTTTAATTATCTGTGTAGGAGAATTTTCTGACTGTGAAGACGAGTATGCAATGCTTGGAATCAAATCTTACGTCGCCGAAGAGGAAGAAAAGTTGTCGATGAAGCAGAAAAGTAGAACTAGCAGACGTCATGCGGAAACAGTGGCCAAAACTATCCTCTCACATCTGGACACGACATTTGCGAAGGCGAATAGAGTCATTTGTGGGGAGAATAATTTAGGAGGTATGCTTTGTTGAATGCGTTGAAGATGTTCTTATTTAAAACGTCGAATATTTTCGCAACAGAACTTCGTCTTAGCTTTTCTTCTTAACAGGCCGTAGACTTTAAGTGAACAGTAAAATACGTGTTTTAACGCAGCAAAAGAAGAAATTAAATATGGTGAAGAAAATTCAAAAAGATTTTAGTAAATATTTTAAATAGCGGTGACATATCAATACATAGTTTTGTGAAGGATTTGAAAACATGGAAGAGCTGTTTTGCTAAGTATAGTAGTTTGTATAGTAGTTTGAACTTGATTTACATACGTTATTGGAATTGTGGTCATAGGTATGGACTCCTTGTCGCCTTCGAAGGGGGGACTAGCTACAGGAGGCAGTGGACTTGACAGAGGGTCCAACAACATGGCATCCCCTTTCGCCAGTGGAAGTAATGTGGATGACTGCTCCTCACAGGATCGAACAAGGTATCTAACTTCTTTATTTCCACTACTCGTCCCGATAATCTGTACGAAGAATTGTTTTGCATCTAAGACAAAAATAGAGTAAATGTGGGAGCGAGCGCTGCATTTCGACTTTTGCATTTCAAAGTTAAGTTGAAAATCAAATTGGCTCAGTTCAATCATTTTTAAATGTTCTTAGATTTTTAAATATTGCTTAATTGGGTAGGCTTGAAACAGATCAGCTGATCTCGTCGCCTCAGGGCTACTATTTAAATTATTTATATATCGAAAACTATTCGCTTTTCGACTTCCATAATTTTTTCATTTTCAATTTATTCTTCAAATATTAGGGATAGGGCTTGAAGATACTGTAAGTTTTATAGCATTTACAATCAAATCATAAGACACTAATATTTTTTCCAATGTTGCATTTTGTAAATGTTGTTTTGTGTTCAGCACCACGAGTTCGACCAATAGTGCCACTAGTGTGGAGTCGGATTGGTCCAAACTGGATGAGAACAGACTGAGGGACTACATCCGACAGCTCAAGACAGAGACCACACAAGTCAGACTCACAGGTAATAAATTGATTTGCTGAACAATATCCACCCATAGTTCCTGCTAAATAATCTGCTCCTCTGTTTCAAAAACATCGTTTTTAATATCCTGGCTTTTTAAGGTCATGTATCAAAGAAGCAAGACAAAAGTTGTGCTGAAGAAGTTTGTTGTTTAAGAGTAATGAATGTGGTGAAGACTCTTATATAGGTCTTGCTGATTTTTTTGTTTGTTTTTTTTCAGGAAAAAGTTTTAAACTATTGGTGCACTTATGTATATTGATATTGTGTTTTTTGAGTTCAATTGAAATTAATCTGCTGAAAGTGACGTAAATAATACTCTCCAAATACGAATGTGGAAATGGCGAGAAAAAAACGTGAAGAATTGCTGGTTTCGAAAGTGGAATTTAATTTTTAGATTTCCAGCGGAATAAAAACTTTACCTTTTGATCCAGTTTTCTCAAATTGGGTTAATGTTATCAAAAAAATGCTAATCACGAATTGTTCTAGAAATTCAAAGGGCATCTGTATTTTCTTTGAAATTCGAAATTTGAGATTTTTTCAAACAATGTGTTTTTATGTTCACTTGCGTTCATTACTCTTTTCCAACTATCACTCGGCTATGTTTTATTTTAAAACAATGTAAGCGAAATATGGATATGCAAATTGATCGGAACGGCATTGAAGAATGCTTTTTTAGAAAAAAGATACTAGGATAACTTAAGCTCTTGGAGAAGTTAAGCAACTGTGTTTAGTTGTGGAGCTGGAGAGCATCTACATGGACCCGGAGTTTGCGACTCAGATGAAGCGGAAGAAAGAAGAGGAGCAACAGCAGCTGCTTCTATACCAACAACAACAGCAGCAGATGAACAATGGAACAAGTGTGAACAATGTGTTGAGTGTGGATGAAATGGGACAGAGGAGGGAGCGACTGAAGCAGGAGGCGGACATGTTGGCTGCATTCGAGTCCCAGAGACAGGACCTAGAGTATGCTGTACTCACCCAGGAACTCATGACACTCAAGGTGAATAAAGACACACATAAACAGCAAGATTGTTTGTTGGCCAACTTAAGTAATATATGAAGAGGAGGCAGAGTAAATGAAACATTTTGAATAAGAAGACTGTCGAACTCGCTAACAATTCCAATTTTGGAGTTAGCAATTATTAACAGTAGGATGTTTAAAATCTGACGTGTTTGAAACTGTTAGTCTAAATTAGTTTTATAGCTAGACCCGAGAAAATGTGAAAAAAGTGTGGAAAATGCAAATATATTTATTTCAACCAAAAATCGGGAGGCGTGAATAATAATTACCATTTTGTCTCTATTTATGCTAATTTGTTTTGTTTTTTAGGAAGAGAAAGCTGAACTGAGAGCCCAAATGTATCTAATTGAGAAAGAGAAGAAACAAATGAATACTATGAAGGCATCACATGACGCACAACTCAATGCATACTCAGTGCAAGTGGATCACCTGAAACAACTTCTGGAACAGCAGAAAATAAACAACAACAACAACAGCAGTAATGGACAGTCTGGAGACAACCAGATTAAACAGGGGGGTTCAACTGGAAGCGACTCTGGGGTTGGGGGGACCAGCCAGAAGCCGAAAATGGGGTCCACTTCGTCCAGTCACAGTTACCAGGGCAGTGCCACTGGGATCAAAGGTCAAACAGGTGTGGGAGGGTTCTCGCAGAGTCCAAGAAGTGCCTTTTCTACTTTGAGCTCATCAGCCAGTGCTTCCAAAGTGAGTAATTTGATTAATTGCCGTCAGAAAGCACCAAGTTGTGATTTTTTTGTCTCAGTTGGTAGAAAAACTAAAATTTTGAAAATTTCAAAAAAAGCAGTAGCTTAGAAATAATTGTTCTGAAGTTAAGAGGAAGTTTCAACGCAGAGTTTGAGGTAATCTAAAATGGTAGTTGTTCAACAGTGGAAAGATAAAAGTAAATGTGTCTGATTTCAGAGTGAACCGGTATCTGGTTCAGAACACAATTCTTCCTTCTCAGCCAACGCTGTCAACAACTCCAACTCTTCCACTACTCCAATTATCACTCTGGAACAACTCAGCTCAGTGGCTGGAGGGCGACTGGGTTCATCTGCAGGTGGCCCCTCTTCACCTGCCAATAGAGGTCACAGTGGGGTCATGCATTCGGAGAGGTTATTTAAAAACTTTAATACAGGCCAGTTTGCGCAAAACAGGCAATTTCTATCTGTTTCACGGAGCTCGGAACTGCTAAATGACGAGTAAAATATAAAGTGAAGATTACAAGTTTTGACGCTTCTTCAGTCAAAAGTTTTTGCAACTAGGATTTGATCATTTTGTATGGAACGCAGCGGCTTTATTTTAGATGTTATTTATATTTGCATAAGAATTGGTCATAGGTAAGATTTCTCAAGCGGTGACTACGGATAATGGAATGCTATGAAAAAATATACTTGGCATGTATTGGATCAACGAATTGGTGTTTTCGTGCTCTCAAGAAAGTTATTCAGAACCTCTGAAACTGACTTCTGAGGAAGTTTTTTTTTGCAATTTTCGACCGGACTGAAAAAATATTGATATTGAACCTCGAAGTCATGGTGGAGAGGGTCAATTAAGAATTAAGATTTACATGTGTTGCTATCAGTTTTGTGTTATCAGATCGAACTCGCAGCAGCAGACATCAGTGGCGTCTGCAGCAGTGGAGATTGCGGCGGCTAAGAAGCGGGAGGAGAAGCTGAAGGGGAGGATGGAGGAGTTGGTGAGTGCCCTGGACACTCTGTCCAAACACTGCGAGGTCAAGGACAGACACAGTGCAGAGTACATGGCAGATCTCAAACGTGCTAACAGGTGAGAGAGATCATTCACAACACCTCACAACTGCAGGCTTAAGAATAAGTGGCATTACACAATTGCATAACAGGCCAAAAAACAGCGTGTTGATGAAGACGAAGATGAAAGGTTTTCTTAATATTGATGAAAAGATGGACAGAAAGATGAAGAACGTTGATTATGCATAGATGCATTTCATTATCAACACATTAATGGGAGCTGGAATTGTACCGTTGAATGAGCCGTAAAGTCGGAAGGACTGAATGCTTTATTTTTCAGCTTTATGCAAGTCAAATATTCGTCAAATCAAAGACTTCATTAAGTGGGTTTTCGACAGTGTGCACATCGGTTTCGTTGACTGGAAGAATATGAAAAATATCATTTCACATAGCTTCGAAGTCTCTAAAATAGGAAAGGTATTAATAAAATAAAGATTTAGTGATTTAAGGTGTCTTTATCCGTTTTATTACTTGAATATATTGTGTTGTTGTAGTGCTTTAATCTCGGCCTACGACAAAGCTAAGAAGAAACACTCGTCCAGACTGAAGAAGTTGGAGTGTCAGATGAAGGCGATCTGCGAGAGACACGAGACCACTGTGAAAGTGCTCAGACAGAGAATCAATCTTCTAGAGGAGGGGGAGAGAGTGAAGCAGAACATCAGCAGTCCCCCCAGTGAAACTTCTCTATAGTGCTTATTTCTATTCGCCTTAATAATATAGGCAAATTGCAAGCAGATTAAAAATAAACGAAAAGTTTTCATTTATTTAAAATTTTAAAAATGAAAAAATTCAAATATTCGAACATTTTTGAGTTGTTTAATATAAGCTATAACATGCTGTCACAAATAACATGAACACCTGATGATTAAATGGCTTTTAATTGGTGGTTCAAAATACTTTGCTTAATCTGCTGCCGTTTGACTTCATGCATTTCACCTAAATGCAAGGCTTTCTTATAAACATCATTCAATTTCTGTTCTCTAATCGGGCCAAAGTTTTCTAAATTTTAGTTTTTCCTAATAGATCTTGATTATTTTGTGTTGTTTCGCACTGCGATTCTATTTTGGTAATAATTTGTAATTAATTTAAGTTAGCATACATTTGATTAGTTTTAAACTTCATCTATCGAGCAAAGATTCAATTTTTGTGCGATAAGTCTGAATTCTTCCATGATTTCTATATTTTCTTTGCATTTTGTAAAAGTCTGCTGGCCGCATTACAGAAATAATTGACTTTTCCGTTGATCTTTTTTGTGGAGACATCAGTTGCTGTTTAATTGGAGGGTAAGCGTAAAGATTTGGTAAATTTATTGCTCAAGGTTTCACCCTTGGTGCCATACTACGTCGATTCCCTTACATCAGTTTTCAATAGATTACATTTGCGACATCAGCTTAGTGTATTATTACGAAATTTCTTTTTTTTTCTAACCTAACTCGCAAATAAAAGTGTTCATCAAAAGTGTTCACTTATTTGGAAATTTCACTGACGCATTGGCAATTGCAAAGAATCTGTTCTCTGCTTTGATTGTGATTGTTTTTTGGTACCTATTAAGCTTCGTGGCTGAGTGCTTAGTGTTTGAGACTCTTAATCGCTAGGTCGCAGGTCCGATCTCAGATGTTGCCGAATTTTTACTAGTTTGAGGTTTATCACTACTTATTGTTTTTTTTATAGAGCTTCTTGTCGTGTTCTGGCTAGTGTTTGTGAAGCGCAGCTTCGGCTCTCTGTAAAAAATGCATTTCACGAAAAGTACGCATTTTGAGGATAGAGTACGACGACAATAAAATTGACGTTCAATCAAAAGTTTCCATAGTTCTTTGAACGATTTTTCTAGTCGTTTTTAAGAGTCGATTAACGTCACTTAGACTCTTATGTAGGCCGCAATTTTTTTTTTCAGTACGAAAATATGTCTAGGTTCAAATTAAGTTTTTCGCTGTTTGACTTGTGATTTTTTCAAAGTTTACTTCATTTCTTTTTTTAAAAGGAAAACGAACTACATTATCGAACAGCGAAAGTGTAAAGGTCACGAAAACTCGATCGACTCTTAAGATTTCCTAGCGAGAAGAACATTTTATCTGCAGGAATTTACTTGATCCAGTTTTCTCACATAGGGTTATTTTTATCAAAAAAGGGTCAATCAGGAATTTTTCTGAAAGAGCTTAACGCCATCTATTTTTAAAAAGTAATGAAAGTAGTGAAGACTCTTATATTGGTCTTGCAGATTTTTCTTCAGTATAAACTCCTAAAATCATGGTGGACTTAGGTATATATGCACTTTTTGAGTTCAATTGAAATTCATCTGCTGAAATTTACTCAAAAGATTTTCAGCGGAATGAAAATTTTACCTGTTAATCTAGTTTTCTCAAGTTGGGTTAATGCTATCAAAAAAGTGCCAATCATAAATCGTTCTAGAAATTCAAAGAGCTTAAAGGGCATCTATTTTTTTTGAAATCGGAAAGTTGATATTTTTTCCACAAAGTGTTTTTGTTTACTTGCGTTTATTACTCTTTTCCAATCTTCGATTGGCTGTTCTTGAATTGTTTCAAAAAATTTCAGATTTTATTTATGTTTATGTGCGGTCATTGACTCTTTTCCAACTGTCTGTTGGCTACGTTCTAAATTTTAACAGAAGACCTTCGTTTTTTAAGAGAGCTCGAAAAATAATTTAGCAAGCTTTAAAAAAATCCCCGCCTGTTAAATGCGCTTCCTGAAGATAGATGGATTAGTACGAAGCTAACTTGGAATGTGTATCTTGTGGTCAGATAAATGATAACTATGTGATCATGGATTTCTTTTGTTCGAGAATTAATCAACTAAATCAATCACATTTCTTATTCTAAGACTGTAGTTGGAAATAATATAGAATGTTCAACTGTTTAAACGATTTTTTTATTCCAAATAATTTACATCGACATTTTTTGAACTGTTTTCCAGATGTCTCAATTATTTTGGGAGTCCAGATGTCTCAATTATTTTGGGAGAGGTCTCAAGTAATGCATCAATAGTTTTCCTTTTTGTCTGAAATTGTATTATTTTGGTGTGAGAAGATTGAATTTTTCAAGATAATTTATGATGTGATATTAGAGCAAATGCTTAAACACTTTACGGAAAATAGAAAGTATTAATTAAGGTTCAATTTTAATCCGCTTGTGAGAGATCACCATCTTTATGAGTTAGAGTTACCTCAGCCAATTTAAAAACATCGGGAAAAAGGGGGTGCATTAGGCAATGGTTGAGACATTTGTTAGTACAAGTACAAAACACTTTCAGTTTTTTTAGAGAAATCATTGAAACCTTGAGCGTCTGTGTGGAATTTGCAGGGAAGGCAGTTTACAATATTCGATAGTTCGTTTTCACTAGTTAATACATTATGAAAAGAAAATAGTTCAGAGCTATCTTCGGTGTTTATCGGAACTGTTTTTTCATTTTTGACCCTACTGCTGCAAAGAAATAAATAGATTTGTCACAAACTACCTTAAAAGATATAGGCACATTAGATTTTTTCTTTGCCTGTTACCTCAGAGATAGAATAATACGAACTGCCAGCATCCGTTTTATGATAAGTAGTTGATTGTATTTTTACATAGTCTCTCATAGCTATGTTTATTATATATTTTGTCTGATTTCTGTATTTACAAAATTTGTCGTTGGATTCTTGAGTTTCTTTGGATCGCTAGTTTTCATGGAATAGTCTGTCTCTTTTTATGAAATTTTTCACTCGGCTAATTACGCAGTTTTTTTTCTGTAATTCGTGTTGCATTTTTTATAATCATAGTTGTTTGGTTTCTGTCTTTTATGTTGTAAAGGAAAAACTACTCTCTCGGATGAGAAATAGTCCATTATCTACGTGGTCTTCGGTTTGCTATTAAAGTATCTACTTGGAAATTAGTTTCACATTTAGCAGATAATTTATCCTTTTGTGGTTCACAGTTTTTCAAATTCACAGTTTTTATTGTGATTGCTGTGAAACATATCAATCAGTAATTTAGAATTGTTTTGTTCACGTGAAGCAGCAGATAACTGAACAAACTGAAGGTTGATTGCTAAGCAACTCTTGAATTGTTGTCTTTCCGGTGTTTCCTCTGGAGTGTTTGAGTTTTTAATTCCCGCGTACAATGTTTTCAGTAACTTCGTAAAAATCGATGTCATTGACTAATGCTCTAAAAGTTTAGTATTTTCAATGTTGGCACGTGGGACAATGTATACGCAGCCTAATATTGTGGTCTACTTTACCGAAGATAATTTGGTTGTTAAATTCCGTACATCGTTACGGTTAGATTTCTTAAGTCGGAAAATCTAGATCCGCTCTTATTTAACTGTCAATGTCTTCTCCTTTTCTTTCCGACAGCAATATTCAGTTGACTGATCCACCTAATTTGAGAATTCCGTGATCTTTAACATTGTTCAACCATGTTATCGTTAAGCAAACAAAAAATATGACAACTTGAGTAATTTAAAAAAAAAACTTGCAGCTCACGAAAGCTTCTGCTATGTGGTCTGATATTCTGAAAGAGAACCTCCGGCATCGCGAACAAAAAAAACGACTAGCGAAAAATTGTGTTCTTGAGAGAAACAAAAGTTAACTTAGAAGCTTCAATATTATCTTAAACAAGCTTAAAAATGGTATTTTAATCCTCTATATATCCTCTTCTTCAACCAAACGGCTGATGTAACTTTCCAGTGGCAATAAAAATGAACAAAAAATGAATAAATGAAAAAACTAGGTGTGCCGATTTTAGTTCATTGAAAGCAAACAGAAAACATAACAAGAAAATAGTATTTAAATAGCACAGGATAATTTGGTTGTTTATTTCCATACATCGTTACGGTTAGATTTCTTACGTCGGAAAATCTATATCCGCTCTTATTTAACTGTCAATGTCTTCTCCTTTTCTTTCCGACAGCAATGTTAAGTTGACTGATCCACCTAATTTGAGAATTCCGTGATCTGTAACATTGTTCAACCATGTTATTGTTATGCAAACAAAAATTATTATTGTAATCGTGTGAGACTGCGTAATCAGACACTTCTCAATGAAAAATTTTACATAAACAAAGTTTTATTCAACTTAATCTATATTCCCATCAGAATAACTGAGCAGTTACTTTGGGATTTACAAAAACTCTCGAAGATTTTTCTGGCTTCAATTTTTTCTGGAGACGTTCTCGACTCTGCGTTCAACTTTTTCCCCGAATATTGCCAATTGTACGCTGTCCTGCTTTTTTGACCGCATTTTGATTTTTACCCAAGCTTTCTACCTTCTTTATATTTAAATACTCAATACCGTTTTGAGCGTTTCCTTTTTCAATACGAAGTTAACGCAATTTCTTGTGCTTGTGAAATTCACTTGCTTTGATGCAATGTTGTGAGCAAAGCCTCATCTTTTGGCCATTCTCATTTAAAAACATCGGTGATAATGTATGGGTTTTTCGAAAATTTTCAAGTATATCGCTGCACCATAAAAAATGGGTTTTTAAAAAAGTGATCTTCATTATAAGCCTGAGAAATAAAACTCCATAATCGTGACCCAAAGAAATCATGACAAGCTTTGATCCCGGTCGCATTTACGTTCATTTTCGACATAATTGCAGAAAAAATTGACAATGTCTCACCAGGTTTGCACAAGCACGTGCAGCAAAGGGAAAAGAAGGGGGAGTGTTAACGACTATTATGCAATCTTTTCTTGAGTACCTTTTTAGTGCTATAACCCCATCAACCTCTTCGAGCCACACCCAAACTCTCATATTTTGCGATATCCTTTAAATTTGCGATATCCTGTCTTTGATCAGCATTTTCACATTTGAGGGCCTCTATTTCCACCATTTTTTTTCTGTTGATTGGCGGGTTAGCAGTAAACATGCAAGTTGACAAGTTAGCAGTAGCCATGATAATTAAATAAAAATATTAAACCAAGAAAGCTTCAAAAGTAACCCTGTAAATTTAACGCTTCACATTAAGGCTAAAATCATAGCAAAAGTCCAGCGGAAGTTTTTCCTCAATTTTTTTTGAAAATCAAGCAAGTGACTGAACATCAGTTCTTTTTTATTCTATCATAAAAAGTTCTAACGTTTCAAATTGTTCTAAGATAATGTCGTTTTTTAATGATTAAAAATTCTTAAGTTATTTATCCTGAGGTTATGGTCGGAGTTTAATTATTGAAAATTAACTGAGCTATTGCCAGCTTACAAGCGCTCAGTTTGTAAATTGAGCTCTTGTTTGTGACTGCAGTCAAGTGATTGCAGGTCGCCATTGCATTCGATGCGCCATTTTGCCACGAAATGAGAATAATTATTTTATAAAGCAATTGTCTCTAAATCACGAACTAAATCTTTTAATCGAACCATTTTTATTTATTGGATAAAAATCAGCATTTCTGCGAGGGTGACTGCATAGACATATTTTGAGTACATATTTTTTTGGCTAGTGCTTAAAGAATCGTGAGCGATCATGGCGCAGATTTTGGGACGTTTGACTTCTAATCTCGTGGTCGGGGTTTCAATACCGGCACGATGCAGATTTTTTTAAAACTTTTTTCGTTATAACTTTCTGACTCTTTTGGGGCTACTTTTTGCCAATTTTTGATAATGTTGCGACGTGCAGCTTCGCCTCTGTGTCGATAATTTTTGCTGGTTTTTCCGAGTTGTACTTTTAACCTTAATTGTAATTTCTCATCTAGCTTGTTCTAGGTTCGTGACGTATCGCAGAAGATGCGAATGTCCGCTTCGCTTCTGACTTGCATTGAAATTCAAAAACTTGCAAACTAAGTCGTTTTTTGGTCACCTGGAGCTTTTAAAGAAAATAGCCGTTAACTCAAGGCTATGATGCGCGATTTGAAACTGCTAGTGGTAAGTATTTGATTTCCAATGGCCATAATATATATACCAAACAGTTTTCTTATTATTTGAACGGGTTTGCAATTGAACGCTACCGTCAATAGCTCCCAATTTGCCCCATGACGCTCAGATAAGAACTGTTTTAGAAATCAAGCGAACATTGCATTCAATTCGATTCAAGTGGCCCAGATCCTAGGAATTATAATAATAATAATCCAATAATGCTCACATATTAAGTATTTCTCTCTTATAAGGAATTCCTAAAGTTTTCGAAGAAAACCCTTCAATCAATTTCTATTTGTTCTTCATAAATTCAAAATGACTTTTTTCGTTAGTTCAGAAAATTAGTTACGAATAAAGTGATTTTGAAATTTAGATTTTAGAACTTTTTGCGCGATAAACTTAGAAAAGTAGTTTAAAGCACTAAAAACATTGCTTATTTATAGTTTGCAAAATCATATTTACTCCTTTGCGAACCTACATATCACGCATTTTTGAATCATTTTTAGTGAGCTCAGAAATGTAGTTTAAATTTTAAAAGTACTCTTTAAATTGAAAACGTGTAGTCTTTTGGAAGCAAATATTACTCGTATATTACACGCTTTTTAAACCATTTTCAGCAGTGAGCTCAGAAGTATTGTTTTATTCACTCAACAGTTTAAATATCTACTAATTCTTGTTTACTCTTTTGGAAACCTATATATTGCATAATTTTAATAATCCGTTTTTGTGGTGAGCCCAGAAGTATACTTTGATTATTGAAAAAATAGCCATTTAAACACTTAGATCAACCGTACAATCACCCCCCTCTCCCATAAGTGACCTACCGTGGAATGCCCTTCCCAAGTATGTATTAATTCTGAAAATTATTTCTGTAAAAATATGCATTTCAGACACAAATAAATTTTTTACTTTTTATGCGGCATTGCTTTTGTATGCTGTTAATTACACAAATTGATGTTTTAATTGAATGTTCTTTAGTGAGATGATTATTTCTAAACGAATCTAGGCAACACTGAAAGCTTAATAAAAAATCTATATTTTTCCTCCCTAAATCGATTTGATGGATGGAGGAATTGTACAGTTGATCCAGATATTTTTGCAAACCTGTTCACTTTTTTGGGAACCTCTAAAATACACATCATTTACAAACGTTTTTCATTTTTTGAGCTCAGAATTGTGCTTTAAGGCTTTAAAAATGACGTTACTTCTTAAAATTTTAGATATTTTGCTTACTTCTTCGGAAACCTTTTAACTACACATTTTAAACATTTTTTTGAGCTCAGAAACAAAGTTGGATGCACCAACACGTTTGCTAAATAAAGATGTTTTAAAAATGAGTTATTCACTCGGAAACATGTAAGTTGCATGCTTTTTGAGTCATTTTTCTGGTAAGGTGACATATATAATTTGGTGCATCAAAGAATTTTGCTTGTCAATAATTTTGAAAACATGTTAGCAATTTCGCAAAATTAGAAGTTGCATATTTTTAAAAGTCGTTTTTATTTGGTAAGCCTACAAGTATTAGCTGAGGTGATTCGTAAAACTTCTTTACAAACATAGTCACAAATTTGAAAACTTTTTGTTTCCATTTTTTTAAGAAAACTTTTTGTGAGCTCAAAAATATAGTTAATGACGTTTCTTTTTTAAACGTTTTCAAAATTAAAGTTGTTCATTTGCAATTCTTCATAATTCAAACTTTTTTTGATAAGCTCAGAATGTAGTTTGATGCACTAAAAACGTTGCTTCTCAAAGTTCTTAAGAACATGTTTACTTCTATGCAAACCTACATAATAAGCGCTTTCTAGGGTTAAATGGACACCTTTTTCTGGGATCAGATTCTCTGGCCGCTCAAAGGAGTCTCCTTTTTGTGCAATTTTACGATAATTGACTCTAAATTTTTCTAAATGCGTTTGAGAAGCCCATGTATACCTATTTTGAGACAAAGCGCACGCGCTTAAAGAAACGCATTTTTCCGCCAGTTTTGGTATGCACTTCCAAAAATTAACTTGCGTCAATCAATTTGGTCGACCTTAAAAATATAAATGTTTGAAGTTTTCATCTTTTTTAATTCCTCCTCTCGAGAAAATCCTAGTTCCAGCCTGAATTAGTTAGTTTTTAATAATTTCAATGCTTTTTCTGAATATTTCAACGCGGCGATTTTAACGCTCCATTAAGATAAATGATTCATCTGTTTGACAATTAACCAACCTTTGTTTCAATTAAGTAATTCTTATTAAATTAAATAACCGTAATTGACAGTAATTGAATAATGCGACAGCTTACTATGATATCTCGATATCACATCTCGAGTTAGACTTCAAATTTCGTTCTCTCACTTTTAAAACCACAACTTGTATCAGCACCGAGGCGACTATGAAAGCAGTTCCCGCAGTAGAAAGAATTGTAATTCGATCTGGAAACAGGAAGATCTGAGCTAGAAAAGTAAAGACTGAAGATGATGTTTGGATCACGAATGTTCCGGATACGGTAACGTCGGAAGTTCCGCGAACCATGCAATAAGCTGCGATTGATTGGCATATCATAGAAGCTATTGCGATTAGTTTCAAAAAATATAAACATTGAATTGAATCTGAGAGGGGTCTGTATGTAAGGAGTCCAGCTATTGTAGTTCCAGACATGTATCCCAGAAGAGCCCAGCTGGGTGGATATTGCTGATAGTTGCGGACTCTGGAAATCATGATGACGAAACATAATCCAGACAGAATAGCCAAAGCAACTCCTAGGAGGCTGTCCAGTTCAAGGATATCCAGAGAGAGAAGAGCCTAAATGCCAGGTAGTTTATGAAATTGTGTAAATTTGAGGGCTTTCTATATGAAACCAACCGAATGATTTTTCTGTAGAGAGCAAGTGACTTGTGATGTAACGTAATATAATTATGCTTGCGTTTAGCCAGCGTCGTTATCAAACTGGCAAATAGATAGACTTTTTTCGGATTATCAAGAATTAGTTTAACAGAATCACATGAATCATTTTACCCTGTAGTTCATATCAAATCAAAAGTCAGACGTTAAGTTTTTTTGTAAGCAGAAAATTGTCAGCGCGTCAAAAAAATTTTGTCGGATGTTTGTTTGTCATTTTTTGTCAGCTTAGTTGTCGCAGCACCACATCTAGCCAAAAATTGGTAATTTTTTTAAAAATAAAAAAACTTTCAGCGTATTCCTGTTTTGAGCAACTAGTTGAGTTCTGAGAAGTTTTATCTATTCTTTTGGCTATTTTTACCTTTTTTTTTCATGCTGTTGATTAAGTTTTTTTGGAAGTTGTTCGTTTTTAAATTCAAGGAGTGTTTTGTGCATTGGTAACACCTACGCTTGAGATGACAAATACCAGAAGTTCGTTTCCAATTTTCATTGAAGCATTTCTTTGTAGCATTTGTTGTAAAGTTTCTAATAGCAGATGTAACTTTGTTTTGGAATTTTTTTGTCCTTTTTTCCATGTTTTATAATTTGTATAACAAAAAAAATTTTCGAAGGTTTTGAAGGTTTTTTTTCAACTTTTGATTTTTATTTTCATTTGCTCTTAGTCAGAGTCATTCATTTCTGTATCGCAAGTGGCTCGAAGCTCCGTTTTGCCTCTGTATTATAAAAAAATGTATTAACGATGTCTTGATACAGAGTTTTTATATAAGTTTACAAAAATTAATCTGAATCGTATGGGCGAACGTGTCTCATTCAGCGGAGAACAGAAGAAGTTTGTAATTCTTAGATCTAAGTGATCGCTGTACTCATAAACAATTTTTCAATTGTAACGCCTCTTTATACCCCCTACATTCGACCATTTTCTTTTAAAAAACAGCTTTTTATATGGTAAATAGGCACAAAAATGTTCCGTCATGAAATTGCTCTCTTTTGCTGCCTGCTCTTTTTTAAAATATCAAATCTTTAGTTAGAATACTCGATGTGATACTCCGAAGCAGGCGCGGATCTAAGAATTTTTCGAAGGGGGGGGGGGGCAGATTTTCAAAAAAATATTTGAACATTTTGTCGACCTTTTTTTTAGGTTGGCCAAATTGATTTTCTGAGCTCTCCCAAACCACTATAAAGACCCTAATTTGACCAAAATTTCTTCGCCGCAGGCAAATTTTTCGAAAACGGCCAAAAATGGTGTTTTTAGACACTTTTTGGAAAATATCGACCAAAAAAATTGTGTTTTTTTTCGGCGTGCGCTCCTGAAATTAGTTTAGGCTGGCGCCTTTAGAAATTTTTTTTAAAGTTCAGTCAACCAAAAACGGATATTTAAAAATAGTACAGGGGTCCCCTTTGGGTCGGCAGGTGGTCGAATACCCGAGAGGGGGGCGTCCACCTCCCTAAATCTGCTCCTGCTCCGAAGTTAAATTTTGAGCTTACCGCCAATTTTCAACAAAATTTGTAGAAAAAATTGTGAGTTCATTTTTTTTTCTAAATGCAGTCGTTTTTCTATGAAGCGAAGTTTCTTGAGAATCGGCTCTGAGTTTTAATTTTCATTATCCGAGTTTCATTATCATGACATTTGACATCATCATGACATTTCTTAGACAAATTAAGAGCCTTGCCTGTGGGTTGCAAATGAGTCCAGTCCCGATGACTCCCGCCAGAACTGAGATGATTGACAGAACAGTCGGCCGCTTTTTCTCTTTGATAATTTCAACCACCACTGATGAGAAAAGAGAGAAGAAGGCATTGACTAGAATAGAATCGGAGGGTAAAATGAATCGAAGAGACCAGAAATGCAGACCAAATGAGGCGCCCCCAAAAATAAAACCATTTAAGAAACAGAAGTAAAGATTTCTCTCTTTGCGGTGACGAAAAATATAGAATTTGGGTTCAGTTATTAGTTTGGTTAGAGCTATAATTGAGCCCAGAAGTCCAAACCAAGTTGCCAGTAGTGAAGTGTTGAAGCCAGACCTGGCAAAACCCAAACTGGCCAGGGCGTAGAGTGTGGCATTTATGAGCAGTAACAGCAGGCCACGATTAACTGTCTTCATCAAAAACTAAATTATAAAGTTAAAATGAGCTGTCGTGAAATTGAATAATGAATCGTCGACAATGTTTGAATAATAAATTCATGAAATATTTTAATCCTCATTTAGATCTCAATTGTTTATAGTTCTTGATTTTTCATCGATAGATTTAAATTTTCATGTGTACACAAAAAAATCAATAACTATAAATAACGTTTTCGGTTATTGTTAAGTATAACAAATATTACACAACAGTTTTAAACATCAAGAAACGTGATAAAATAACAGCTGATATTATACAATTCTCATCAATGTGCATAAAAAATTATGATTGAAGAAATGTTAGCTCGATTGTTTTCGTTTTTTCTCTTCGAAAAGCAATATGTAAACACCTGTCATTCCTGTGCAAAAAAAAGGAAAAGACAGGAAAATAAATGAAAGGAAAGTTCTTTATAAGCTTTTGCAGCTATCTCAGAAAAAATAGAAATTGAAAAAAGCAGTTTTGATCAAATCTACACATTCTTCCCTTCATGATATATGATTAGTGTTTGTAAAATGTGACCAAATATATTTACCTTAAATTTTTCAAATTGTATTAGTTACAAAATGGATGATCAACAAAGACAAGAGACAAATTTCATGTCCAAATTATAGTTATAGCTTGGATCTTATATAGCTACAATATAGTTTCAGGATTTATATAGCTACAATCACTGACTGGTTTGATTACTTCTGAATACATCGGTTTCAAAAAGAGTCAGTGGCCGCCTCTCAGCAAATAAAAAAAACTAAGAAAAACTTAGTTCTGCGGGAAAACTAAACCGTAAAACTCAGATCAAGATATGTTTGAAAACTTAACACAAAACAGTTTTCGTCGTACAAAAAATTAGAGGATACTATTTTGATGTAGCAGCAGATTTTCACCTTTTAATCAAATTCACCGGCAATTCTTTAATTGATTTTTTTCGGAAGTCTAAAGGCTCACTATTGAACTAATGCGTTGCGAGCGTGCCAGTACAAAGCACCGATGTAACATTTATGAAATCCCCTTGGCACCAAATATTAAAGCCCCGCTTCATATACAAGTTTGGCTATGGTAGGGCTATAATTTTTTTTAAAAAACAAAAAAAAACTGGCGAGAAAAGAACTTAAACCAAAAAATTATTTTTCCCAGTAAGTTCAAGTTTGTAAAAGCAAGAATTCAGTCATGTAAATTTGTCTGAAAAATCAGCAGTAGAATAAAAACTGCACCAACCAGAAAGCTTGCATTGTAATAAGTCAACCAAAAGCCCTTAAAAAGTTAACCATAAAGTTTTACGTGCAGTCAACTGGGGGTAAGTGGCAGCTATGAACATGCAACCCATTGCAAATACTTCTGTATTGTTACAGATAGGAAGATGTGATATATAGAAAAACTCTCATATGAAAATTCACAATACAATAGTGCAACTAAGTTTTCATACCTTGCTGATTTACATTAAAAATGAGGAGAAATTTTTCATTCGAGAGTGTTTTAGCTTTTGTTCCGACAATTGAAAATGGGGAGGATTTTTGTATTCGGGTGTGATTTAGTTTTTTCTTTTTGTTTTCTACGCAAAATCAGGTACCACAAATAATCATCGGACTAGGTTGAGTGATATATCATATTAAAGCTTTTTCAGTCGTGATTCGAACGGCATTTAGAAAATTTCAAAAATTTTTCCGTGTCGAGAAAAACCGGTTGGAATTTTTTGATTTTTGGTCCAATTTCGAACCAATATGGCGTGAGCATGTAGAATTACAAGCTGAATTGTGCCTAATTTAGACTTTGAAACTTATTTTAGGCATGTAAAACTAGTTTTTGAAGTTTTTAGCTTCATTTGGGAATCAAAAACTTTAAAAAAATGTTGCAAATATTTTTGAGAAGAATTAAAAAAAAAAAATTTGTTTAAATTTCTCCAGTCATTTTTCTACAAAGTCTTTTTTCCAATTGCAAATTTTTCTATGACTGCCTAATATGCCTAAATTATATTTGTACGTCAGATCTTTTTATCACACCAAGCAGAAAAAAACTACACTATCTGGAAAGAAATTTCTAAACCGTAGTTTTCTAAAAACTATCTATGGTCAGAACATTCTGTGCTACTTGCACAGTAACCGTCTATCTTTATATATATATATATATATATATATATATATATATATATATATATATATATATATATATATATATATATATTTTCCACGCAAAGTCAAGTACTACAAATAATCATCGAACTGGGTTGTGTGATATATCATTTTGTAGCTTTTTCAGTCGGGATTTAAACGACCTTAAATATTTTTTAAAATTTTCCGGTGTTGAGAAAAACTGCTTTGGAAGTTTTGATTTTTTGTCATTTTCAAGCGAGTAAATCGATCCAAAGCGAACATTCGTTATAGAAAATAATAATATTAACAAATTAAGGTTAGAAACTTGATTTCACTACAAGGAAAACTAGTTTTGGTAGCTTCATTTAGCGCTTCTTTTGCAAAAAAAACTTGCAAAAGCCTGAAAAAAATACAAAGCTCGTTTTTTTCATCAGTTTTTCTTCAATTTTTTGAAATTTTTTATGCCTACTTTAGTACTTTTTACGCGTTTGTATAGTTTTACCATTACACGGAGTACAAAAAATTCACTAATTTGGAGAAAAAATTATTCTGAGAATGTGACCAGAACAATCTGTGCGTGCTACTTGCACAACAACCGGCTATCATTGTTAACCTCTGGTTTTCTTCAAAGGAGTCTTCTCCGGTAACCAACTTACAACTATGAGAATTAGCTTGGATTTTAAGCTATAATTCTTTTCTAGAAGTGTTGCACTTTTCCCGATCCGTATTACTTCTACCAAATCTTTCATCGGCTTTCTTAAAGACGTTCAAAAGATAATTTCATTTGATTTTTTTTTTAAAATAAACACATATTTTATATTGGTTTCTTCCTTTCGCGCTAAATGATTTACTTCAAAAACTTCGTACAAAGCCTGTGACACGTCAGATCGAAGTTTTCTTCTTCGTGATTAAAAATGATAAGTATCCAATTTATTTTTCAATGCTGAGTAAATGATTAAAATTGTATTTTTTAAAGTTGGCTTGTTTAAACACTAGATATATTATCACAGATCAAAATTTCCATAATTCTAAATGAGTCTTCAGGTAAAAATAAACAAATGGTTCTCACCCATTTTTAGTAACTTTTCACCTAAGATGCCTTTGACATATATAGCATCGATTTGATTGATAGAGTTCGTTAATAACATTAGAATAAACCACTATTGACAATTTCGACATTGGGTTAAACTCGAACTGATAATGGTGAGACGTAAGCACATGAAGTATCAGATCATGACAAGTCATTTTTATTAGATCAGGTCAGTTCTTATAACTATCGTCTCTGAGCTTCTACAGAGAACTTTAACTGAGACAAATGCGCATGTTTTCTCCCCTTCAATTCATTTTTGTCTTCTGTTATTGATAAAAAAATGCATGAGCATACAAAAACCTAATCATGAATCTTAAAATATTGAAAAAAAATGTTAAAAAGTTATACTTCATAAAGTGTTTTAAATAGCAAAAAGTTTGGCAAAAAATGTATCTAACAAAAAATGTATCATTCAGCAAACAGTGAATCTGGCAATAACTCCTCTCATGAATTTTAGGATGTCAGAATTTAAAAAAATCAAAGCATTTTTTTTCTTCGCCAAAAATTTTGTTCATCAGTATCTGTTATCGTAGTCTTCCTTGCTAATCGCGCAAAAACGGCCTACTTTTGGGGCTACAGTTTCAACCACAGATACGTTTTGGGCAATTTCGTTTTGCCCACTGATGAAATTCCGATCACAAAAAGCCTTTTATCAGTAAAAACTAAAACACGGAGAACTAATTAGAACCAGTCATCAAAAGTTGAACCATTAAGGCTATTAATGATAATTTGCAGCTAGAACATTATTAAGATTCTTTTGACTATAACTGTACAAAATACACCTTTAAGAAGGAAAAAGCAGTGCCTAAATATGTTTTATTCTCTGTTGAGTTATGGCTTGAAAGAAGAAAATTGCGAATAAGGCTTGAAAGATGAGTTATTTAAGAAATTCATGCAAAAAAAAACTTTTTCCAAATTTTCTTAGTACTTACAGAAAAGCTAATTTTCTGTTGATATCTGTCGAATGATTTTGAGCGGATTTTCGATTGGGCTGCACATATTCGTAGAGTGAGGGGGAAAATGCTTTTGTTTTTATCTCGTTTTTTGCCCATTCCCACTCAAAATTAAAGCGGCATAATGAGCTTACAGTCAACCCGACAAGCAAATGCATGTAATTTGCATAGAAACTGATTGGCAATGTTAACTAATTTGCATATAATTCATCCGAAAATGAGGTTTAGATTCTCGTATCAGGGCAAAGCCTTGAATGTTCCGACTGCCTTAAAGGCTTATGGAGCAAAAAATATCAAAAAAATTAAATGTATTAAAAAAAAGAAAAAAAAATGGGAGTTTTTTTTGAAAATCATACCCCCACACGCCATAAAAAGTAAATAGTGATAAATTTCGCTCATAGTAACAAATCAAATATGGCAAACAAGATTCCTTCAACCAATTTGGAACAATTTCTGAGATGGATTAAATCTCCGCTTACGCGTTAATAGCGCGAAATATATCGCGCCTTAATTGTCGTAAACTGGCCAAAATAGCAATCTTCAAACCCCCATAGCTTTATGAAAGATAAACACAAGTAAAATATCTTTTCAATTTCAAATTCAAGACAACAATACCTTTTGAATGCTATAAAATAATTAGTCAAAAATTGCTATTTAAAAAGTCGAAATACGTCTGAAGAAAAAAAAAACACCCGAGCACAAATGTTCCGTTACTTTACGAAAGTCGGAACAACAAAACTGCTTGTATCAGAGCGAAGCCTTGAATGTTCGTACTGCCTTTGAAGGTTGACGGAGCAGTAATAACATGAAAAAATTAAAGGTAAAAAACTTTTTTTTTTGGTTTGAGACTTTTTGTGAAAATCATCAACCCACACGCCATATAAAGTACAATGTGATAGATTTCGGTCCTACTAAGTTTCAATAATGGTATTTATGCTTCCTGCAACCAATTCGGAACGGTTTCTAACACGGATTGAATCTCCGCTTACGCGTGAGTACCGCGAACTATATCTCGCGTTAATTGTCCCAAATTGGCTAAAATGGCAATCTTTAAACCCCCATAACTTTACAAGAAATGATCACAGGTGAACAATTTTTTCAAATCTAAGCTGAGGAAACCATAGTTTTTGAATGATTTTTAAAAAACACCGTCAAAAATGGCTAGTTGAAAATTCGAAACTTGTCTGAAGAAAAAAACCACCCCGAGCACAAATATTCCGTCACTTTCGTTACGAAAGACGAAACAACAAAGATTGGCTTTGACTTGATTTATGGTTTTTTATTTATCAATGTTAAAGAAATCAGTTTTGATTATAGGAACTATTTGGTGAAGAAATAGTTATTTGTATTGTTTATAGTCCTTGATTCAATGTATGGTCCTTTGATTTTCTAAAACATGGCTTTCGCTTCCCCCCTGAGAATTGTAAAACCGGAAAAAAATTGTTTTCCTTAATCTCTGGCTTCATGAAATATTTAAAAACCCGGGTTGACCTCCATAAACCGACAACGCTTATCTTACAATTCCATACACCGAAAATGCTTATCATACAATTCCATACATCAAATGTATGGAAAAATGCTACTCATTTAATTTTCATAGTTTCAAAAAACTTTTCCTAGTAAATTGAAATTGCCCCTAAAATTGTTTTTTCAACCGCAAATCGACTTTTGTACTCAAACAAACATTTTCCAATGCAAATTTTAATGCAAATTTTAATTTTTTGTCTGTATAACACATGGATACACAAATATTGGATTTTTTTTTCGTTTCTCAAACAGGCTAAAAACTCCAATTGGTTTTGTTTGACATGTTTATATATGCCTTGATCAATGTCTGATAATTTGAAAATTCTAATTTTGAAAAATAATCATCTGTGAAAACTTTTGACAAAATTTAAAAGTTTTATGACTTCATTATAGGGTTTGTGAAAACAACTTTTTTGCAATCCAGGGCGTTTCCAATGCATTTTAAATGCTAGAAGATTAACCTTTTGGTAACACTAGTTCTCAGTAAACCATGGGTTTAGTCACTTTCACTTGTGATCGGTCACGAACACATCCCAAAGTTTTGAGAAAAAAAAACTTTTTGCTTTATGAACAAATGCTTATCTCAAAGTTTTCTTAACATTTTCTGTATCTAGGGAATTGTACGAAATTATATGATACGCATTTTTTCATATATGAAAACTGTAGGATAAACATTTTTGATCAACCCGGGAATCTACAAAATTGGCATCGTCATAACTTCCAACCGTTATTGAAAAAAAAATATAAGTAGCATTGATAGGGTTTTTGAATCTTTTTTAATATGGTAAAACTTAAGCGAAACTCCCCGTTCTTTAATGCCGGGGCAGATCCATTATCGAGAAAGTATTTCGAAGTTGATGACATTTTTCTTCACACTGAGATTATTGCTCCCCTGCTCAGAATAACATGCCGGTTTGACTTTTTTTGAACCAACTCAAGGTTACAGGACAGTTTCCGGGCTCTCCAACAGGTGAACTATTTTTTCAAATTTAAGCTGAGGAAACCATAGTTTTTGAATGATTTTTAAAAAACACCGTCAAAAATGGCTAGTTGAAAATTCGAAACTTGTCTGAAGAAAAAAAACCACCCCGAGCACAAATATTCCGTCACTTTCGTTACGAAAGACGAAACAACAAAGATTGGCTTTGACTTGATTTATGGTTTTTTATTTATCAATGTTAAAGAAATCAGTTTTGATTATAGGAACTATTTGGTGAAGAAATAGTTATTTGTATTGTTTATAGTCCTTGATTCAATGTATGGTCCTTTGATTTTCTAAAACATGGCTTTCGCTTCCCCCCTGAGAATTGTAAAACCGGAAAAAATTGTTTTCCTTAATCTCTGGCTTCATGAAATATTTAAAAACCCGGGTTGACCTCCATAAACCGACAACGCTTATCTTACAATTCCATACACCGAAAATGCTTATCATACAATTCCATACATCAAATGTATGGAAAAATGCTACTCATTTAATTTTCATAGTTTCAAAAAACTTTTCCTAGTAAATTGAAATTGCCCCTAAAATTGTTTTTTCAACCGCAAATCGACTTTTGTACTCAAACAAACATTTTCCAATGCAAATTTTAATGCAAATTTTAATTTTTTGTCTGTATAACACATGGATACACAAATATTGGATTTTTTTTTCGTTTCTCAAACAGGCTAAAAACTCCAATTGGTTTTGTTTGACATGTTTATATATGCCTTGATCAATGTCTGATAATTTGAAAATTCTAATTTTGAAAAATAATCATCTGTGAAAACTTTTGACAAAATTTAAAAGTTTTATGACTTCATTATAGGGTTTGTGAAAACAACTCTTTTGCAATCCAGGGCGTTTCCAATGCATTTTAAATGCTAGAAGATTAACCTTTTGGTAACACTAGTTCTCAGTAAACCATGGGTTTAGTCACTTTCACTTGTGATCGGTCACGAACACATCCCAAAGTTTTGAGGAAAAAAAACTTAAAAGAGCAACTTTTTGCTTTATGAACAAATGGCGTCGTCTTAACTTCCAACCGTTACTGAAAAAAAAAAACGAAATATAGCAGCACTGGTAGGGTTTTTGAATCTTTTTTAATATGGTAAAATTTAAGCGAAACTCCCCGTTCTTTAGTGCCCGGGCAGATCTATTATCGATAAAAAAAATTCGAAGTTGATGACATTTTTCTTCACATTGAGATTGTTGCACCCCTGCTTAGAGTTAACATGCTAATTGTCAACCAACTCAAGGTTACAGGACAGTTTTCGGGCTCTCCAACATTTCTATGAAAGCGCCTTATGCAATTATTCTCTGCGCCATGGGCAAATTTTCGAAACATATACCAAAAACTACGTTGAATCTAGTTTATCAAATTTCTTTTAACTCAGTCTAATGTAAGTGGGTAGTTCAATGTCTGCGAAAGTTTCAAACAGCTTCAAAGAGTCCTACTAAGAAGCCGAGCGCGAGCCTATTTCATCGTCTCTATTTGCGCTGCAACAGTTAACATTCTCCTAGTCCTGAAAGCATGAACCAGTGAATTGACCTCAAGGCTAAACACAGGTCGAAAAGGTGTTCTCACCTCTACGGAGCTATCTAGAATCATATGTCTGCTTGATAGATAGCTTGATTATGTAGGCATATGTGTACATATATTTATTACATTATTTAAAAAATTATATATACATTTAACCAAGTCTTAAAAGTCTCAGAGTTCGGTGAATGTCATGGCGCAGCTGATGGTAAATCTCTGGCGAAGTTCTGCCTAACGTATTTTATGGAAAGCCTCTATCTCGCCCCTTTCAGTTAGTACAGCAGGTTTGGCCAGTTAAGTCTTGTGATTGGCAATAAATACACACAAATTTAAGCTCAAGACAGCAATACCTTTTGAATGATTAAAAACAATTCCGTCAAAAATGGCTAGTTAAAAGTCGCTAAAATTCTTGTTTATCAGTATCTGTTATCGTAGTCTTTCTTTCTAATCGCGCAAAATTGGCCTACTTTTGGGGCTTTCATTTTCGACAACAGATACGTTTTGGGCAATTTCGTTTTGCCCACTGATGAAATTCCGATCACAAAAAGCCTTTTGACGTCTTGCTCCTTGCAAATTTTCCGTGATAATTATCAGTAAAAACTAAAACAAGGAGAAACAATTAGAACCAGTCATCAAAAAATGAACCATAAAGGCTATTAATGATAAGTTGCAGCTAGAACATTATTAAGATTCTTTTGACTATAACTGTACAAAATACACCTTTAAGAAGGAAAAAGCAGTGCCTATATATGTTTTATTCTCTGTTAATTTTTGGCTTGAAAGAAGAAAATTGCGAATAAGGTTTGAAAGATGAGTTATTTAAGAAAATAATGCGAAAAAAATTTTTTCCCAGTTTTCTTAGTACTTACAGAAAAGCTAATTTTCTGTTGATATCTGTCGAATAATTTGAGATGATTTTCGATTGGGCTGCACATATTCGTAGAGTGAGGGGTAAAATGCTTTTGTTTTTATCACGTTTTTTGCCCTCTCCCACTCAAAATTAAAGCGGCATAATGAGCTTACAGTCAACCAGACAAGCAAATGCATGTAATTTGCATAGAAACTGATTGGCATTGTTAACTAATTTGCATGTAATTCATCCGTAAATGAGGTTTAGATTCTCGTATCAGGGCAAAGCCTTGAATGTTCCGACTGCCTTAAAGGCTTATGGAGCAAAAAATAACAAAAAAAATAATTGTATAAAAAAAAGATGAAAAAATGGGAGATTTTTTTTGAAAATCATACCACCACACGCCATAAAAAGTAAATGGTCATAACTTTCGCTCTTAGTAACAAATCAAATATGGCAAAAAAGATTCCTTCAACCAATTTGGAGCAATTTCTGTGATGGATTAAATCTACGCTTACGCGTTAATAGCGCGAAATATATCGCGCCCTAATTGTCTTAAACTGGCTAAAATAGCAATCTTCAAACCCCCATAGCTTTACAAAAATTAATCACAAGTAAATTATCTTTTCATTTTCAAATTCAAGACAACAATACCTTTTGAATGCTATAAAACAATTAGTCAAAAATTGCTATTTAAAAAGTCGAAACATGAAGAAAAAAAACACCCGAGCACAAATATTCCGTTACTTTCGTTACGAAAGTCGAAACAACAAAACTGCTTGTATCAGAGCGAAGCCTTGGTTGTTCGGACTGCCTTCGAAGGTCGTTGGAGCAGTAATAACATGAAAAAATTGAAGGTAATAATTGTTTTTTGGTTTGAGACTTTTTGTGAAAATCATCAACCCACACGCCATATAAAGTACAATGTGATAAATTTCGGTCCTACTAATTTTCAACAATAGTATTTATGCTTCCTGCAACCAATTCAAAACGGTTTCTAACACGGATTAAACCTCCGCTTACACGTGAGTAGCGCGAACTATATCTCGCGTTAATTGTCCCAAATTGGCCAAAATGGCAATCCTTAAACCCCCATAACCTTGCAAGAAGTGATCACACGTTAAATATTTTTTTAAAATCTAAGCTGAGGACAACCATAGATTTTGAATGATTTTTAAAAAATACCGTCAAAAATGGCTAGTTGAAAATTCGAAACTTGTCTGAAGAAAAAAAACGACCCCGAGCACAAATTTTTCGTCACTTTCCTTACAAAAGTCGGAACAAAAATACCGACTTTGACTTGATTTATGGTTGTTTTTTTTTATCAATTTTAAAGAATCAATTTTGAACATAGGCACTATTTGGCGAAGACATAGTTATTTGTATTATAGTCCTTGATTCAATGTGTGGTCCTTTGATTTTCTAAAACATGGCTTTTGCTTCCCCCCTGAGAAGTGTAAAACTGGAAAAAATTGTTTTCTTTAACCTCTGGCTTCATAAAAAGTTTAAAAACCTGGGTTGACCTCCATAAATCGAAACAGTTTCAAAATTATCTTACAATTCTATACACCGAAAATGCTTATCATACAATTCCACACATCAAATGTATGGGAAAATGCTACTCATTCAATTTTCATACAGTTTCAAAAAAAAATTTTCCTAGGAAAATTGAAATTGCCCCAAAATTTGTTTTTTTTTTCAACCGCAAATCGAATTTTATACTCAAACAAACATTTTCCGAAATTTTTTTTTTTGCATGCAAATTTTATTTTTTTGTCTGTAAAACACATGGATACACAAATATTGGATTTTTTTTAGTTTCTCAAACAAGCTCAAAACTCCAATTTATTTTGTTTCACATGTTTAAATTTGCTTTGTTCAATGTCTGATAATTTGAAAATTCTAATTTTGAAAAAAAATCATCTTTGAAATCTTTTGACAAAATTTAAAAGTTTGATGACTTTATTATATGGTTTGTCAAAATAACTCTTACACAATTCAGGGCGTTTCCAATGCATTGTAAATGGTGGACGATCAACCTTTTGGTAACACTAGTTCTGAGTAAACCATGGGTTTAGTCACTTGTGATCGGTCACGAACACATCCCAAAGTTTTGAGAAAAAACTTAAAAGAGCAACTTTTTGCTTAAGGAAAAAATGCTTATCTTAGAGTTTTCTTAACATTTTCTGTATCTATGGAATTGTACGAAATTATATGATACGCATTTTTTCATATATGAAAATTGTAGGATAAACATTTTTGGTCAACCCGGGAATCTACAAAATTAGCGTCGTCATAACTTCCAACCATTACTGAAAAAAAAAGAAATATAGTAGCATTGGTAGGGTTTTTGAATTTTTTTTAATATGGTAAGACTTAAGCGAAACTCCCCGTTTTTCAATGCCGGGGCAGATCTGTTATCGAGAAAGTATTTCGAAGTTGATGACATTTTTCTTCACATTGAGATTGTTGCACGCCTGCTTAGAATTAGCAAGCCGGTTTTGACTATTTTTCAACCAACTGAAACTTACGGGACAGTTTCCGAGCTCTCCAACAGGTGAACTATTTTTTCAAATCTAAGCTGAGGACAACCATAGCTTTTGAATGATTTTTTAAACATACCGTCAAAAAAGTCTAGTTGAAAATTCGTAACTTGTCTGAAGAAAAAAACGACCCCGAGCACAAATATTCCGTCACTTTCGTTACGAAAGTCGGAACAACAATGATTGGCTTTGACTTGATATATGGTTGTTTGTTTCTTCAAGGTTAAAAAAATCAATTTTGAACGTAGGCACTACTTGGCGAAGAAATAGTTATTTGTATTATTTATAGTCCTTGATTCAATGTATGGTCCTTTGATTTTCTAAAACATGGCTTTCGCTTCCCCCTGAGAATTTTAAAACCGGCAAAAATTTTTTTCGTTAACCTCTGGCTTCATGAAATATTTAAAAACCCGGGTTGACCTCCATAAATTGAAAACGCTTATCTTTTAATTGCATACACCGAAAATGCTTATCATACAATTCCATACATCAAATGTACGGAAAAATTCTACTCATTTAATTTTCATAGTTTCAAAAATTTTTCCTAGTAAAATTGAAATTGCCCCAATTTTTTTTTTCAACCGCAAATCGAACTTTATACTCAATCAAACATTTTCCAAAAAATTTTTTTTTCAAATTTTAATTTTTTGTCTGTATAACACATGGATACACGAATATTGGATTGTTTTTTCGTTTCTCAAACAGGCTCAAAACTACAATTTGTTTTGTTTGGTTTTTTATATAAGCCTTGATCAATTTCTGATAATTTGAAAATTCTAATTTTGAAAAATAATCACCTTTGAAATTTTATGACAAAATTTAAAAGTCTTGTGTCTTTATTATATGGTTTGTGAAAATAACTCTTACGGAATTCAGAGCGTTTCCAATGCATTGTAAATGCTAGACGATCAACCTTTTGGTAACACTAGTTCTGAGTAAACCATGGGTTTAGTCACTTGTGATTGGTCACGAACACATCCCAAAGTTTTGAGAAAAAAAACTTAAAAGAGCAACTTTCTTGCTTTATGAAAAAATGCTTATCTTAGAGTTTTCTTAACATTTTCTGTATCTATGGAATTGTACGAAATTATATGATACGCATTTTTTTCATATATGAAAATTGTAGGATAAACATTTTTGGTCAACCCGGTAATCTACAAAATTGGCGTCGTCATAACTTCCAACCGTTACTGAAAAAAAACGAAATATAGTAGGATTGGTAGGGTTTTTGAATCTTTGTTAATATGGTAAAACTTAAGCAAAACTCCCCGTTCTTTAGTGCCGGGGCAGATCTCTTATCGAGAAAGTATTTCGAAGTTGATGACATTTTTCTTCACATTGAGATTGTTGCACCCCTGCTTAGAGTTAACATGCCGGTTTTGACTTTTTTTCAACCAAATCAAGGTTACAGGACAGTTTCCGGGCTCTCCAACAGTTCTATGAAAGCGCCTTATGCAATTATTCTCTGGGCGAATTTCCCTGGGCAACTATCCATGGCCAAATTTCCGAAACAAATACCAAAAACTACTTTGAATCTAATTTTTCAAATTTGATTTAACTCAGTCTAATGCAAGTGGGTAGTTCAATATCTGCCAAAGTTTCAAACAGTTTCAAAGAGTCCTACTAGGAAGCCGAGTGCGAGCCTATTTCATCGTCTATATTTACGCTGCAACAGTTAACATTCTTCTAGTCCTGAAAGCATGAACCAGTGAGTTGACCTCAAGGCTAAATACAGGTCGAAAAAGTGTTCTCACCTCTACGGAGCTATCTAGAATCATCTGTCTACTTTTCGATATGAAATTTCAACCTTTTTAATTTGGCTGTGTTTTTCTTTTTCAGAAAGTTACTCGAGTCAAAAATCTAGGTAATACTATATACAATATCAAGTGTGTACTTAGTATCTATCATTCTTATGTAGGCATATCTGTACATATGTTTATTACATTATTTACAAATTTATATATACATTTATTCAAGTCTTAAAAATCTCAGAGTTCGGTGAATGTCGTGGCGCAGCTGATGGTAAATCTCTGGCGAAGTTCTGCCTAACTTATTTTATGGAAAGCCTCTATCTCGCCACTTTCAGTTGGTACAGCAGGCTTGGCCAGTCAAGTCTTGTGATTGGCAGTAAATACAAACAAATTTAAGCTCAGGACAAGAATACGTTTTGAATGATTTAAAAAAATACCGTCAAAATGTCTAGTTGAAAATTCGAAACTTGTCTGAAGAAAAAAAACGACCCCGAGCACAAATATTTCGTCACTTTCGTTACGAAAGTCGGAACAAAAATATCGGCTTTGAATTGATTTATGGTTAATTATTTTATCAATGTTAAAAAATCAATTTTGAACATAGGCACTATTTGGCGAAGAAATAGTTATTTGTATTATAGTCCTTTATTCAATGTATGGTCCTTTGATTTTCTAAAACATGGCTTTCGCTTCCCCCCTGAGAAGTGTAAAACTGGGAAAAATTGTTTTCTTTAACCTCTGGCTTCATGAAATATTTAAAAACCCGGGTTGACCTCCATAAATCGAAAACGCTTATCTTACAATTCCATACACCAAAAATGCTTATCATACAATTCCATACATCAAATGTATGGAAAAATGCTACTCATTTATTTTTCATACAGTTTCAAAAAATGTTTCCTAGTAATATTGAAATTGTCTCAAAATTTGTTTTTTCAACCGTAAATCGAATTTTGTACTCAAACAAACACTTTCCAAAAAAAAGTTTTTTTTTTGCATGCAAATTTCAGTTTTTTGTCTGTATAACACATGGATACACAAATAGTGGATTTTTTTTTCGTTTCTCAAACAGGCTCAAAACTCCAATTTATTTTGTTTGACATGTTTATATATGCCTTGATCAATGTCTGATAATTTGAAAATTCTAATTTTGAAAAAAAATCATCTTTGAAAACTTTTGACAAAATTTAAAAGTTTTATGACTTTATTATATGGTTTGTGAAAAAAACTTTTACGCAATTCAGAGCGCTTCCAATGCTTTGTAAATGCTGACGATCAACCTTTTGGTAATACTAGTTCTGAGTAAACCATGGGTTTAGTCACTTGTAATTGGTCACGAACACATCCCAAAGTTTTGAGAGAAAAAAACTGAAAAGAGCAACTTTTTGTTGTATGAAAAAATGCTTATCTTAGAGTTTTCTTAACATTTTTTGTATCTATGGATTTGTACGAAATTATATGATACGCATTTTTTCATTATAAAAATTGTAGGATAAACTTTTTTGGTCAAACCGGGAATCTACAAAATTGGCGTCGTCATAACTTCCAACCGTTACTGAAAAAAAAAAACGAAATATAGTAGCATTGGTAGGGTTTTTGAATCTTTTTTAATATGGTGAAACTTAAGCGAAACTCCCCGTTCTTTAATGCCAGGGCAGATCTATTATCGAGAAAATTTTTCAAAGTTGATGACATTTTTCTTCACATTGAGATTGTTGCACCCCTGCTTAGAGTTAAGATGCCGGATTTGCCTTGTTCAATGTCTGATAATTTGAAAATTCTAATTTTGAAAAAAAATCATCTTTGAAATCTTTTGACAAAATTTAAAAGTTTGATGACTTTATTATATGGTTTGTCAAAATAACTCTTACACAATTCAGGGCGTTTCCAATGCATTGTAAATGGTAGACGATCAACCTTTTGGTAACACTAGTTCTGAGTAAACCATGGGTTTAGTCACTTGTGATCGGTCACGAACACATCCCAAAGTTTTGAGAAAAAACTTAAAAGAGCAACTTTTTGCTTAAGGAAAAAATGCTTATCTTAGAGTTTTCTTAACATTTTCTGTATCTATGGAATTGTACGAAATTATATGATACGCATTTTTTCATATATGAAAATTGTAGGATAAACATTTTTGGTCCACCCGGGAATCTATAAAATTAGCGTCGTCATAACTTCCAACCGTTACTGAAAAAAAAAGAAATATAGTAGCATTGGTAGGGTTTTTGAATCTTTTTTAATATGGTAAGACTTAAGCGAAACTCCCCGTTTTTCAATGCCGGGGCAGATCTATTATCGAGAAAGTATTTCAAAGTTGATGACATTTTTCTTCAAATTGTTCAAATTGAGACTGCTTAGAATTAGCAAGCCGGTTTTGACTATTTTTCAACCAACTGAAATTTACGGGACAGTTCCGAGCTCTCCAACAGGTGAACTATTTTTTCAAATCTAAGCTGAGGACAACCATAGCTTTTGAATGATTTTTTAAAAATACCGTCAAAAATGTCTAGTTGAAAATTCGAAACTTGTCTGAAGAAAAAAAACGACCCCGAGCACAAATATTTTGTCACTTTCGTTACAAAAGTCGGAATAAAAATATTGGCTTTGAATTGATTTATGGTTAATTATTTTATCAATGTTAAAAAATCAATTTTGAACATAGGCACTATTTGGCGAAGAAATAGTTATTTGTATTATAGTCCTTGATTCAATGTATGGTCCTTTGATTTTCTAAAACATGGCTTTCGCTTCCCCCCTGAGAAGTGTAAAACTGGGAAAAATTGTTTTCTTTAACCTCTGGCTTCATGAAATATTTAAAAACCCGGGTTGACCTCCATAAATCGAAAACGCTTATCTTACAATTCCATACACCAAAAATGCTTATCATACAATTCCATACATCAAATGTATGGAAAAATGCTACTCATTTATTTTTCATACATTTTCAAAAAATGTTTCCTAGTAATATTGAAATTGTCTCAAAATTTGTTTTTTCAACCGCAAATCGAATTTTGTACTCAAACAAACACTTTACAAAAAATTTTTTTTTCAAATTTTAATTTTTTGTCTGTATAACACATGGATACACAAATATTGGATTGTTTTTTCGTTTCTCAAACAGGCTCAAAACTACAATTTATTTTGTTTGACTTTTTTATATAAGCCTTGATCAATTTCTGATAATTTGAAAATTCTAATTTTGAAAAATAATCATCTTTGAAATTTTATGACAAAATTTAAAAGTCTTGTGTCTTTATTATACGGTTTGTGAAAATAACTCTTACGCAATTCAGAGCATTTCCAATGCATTGTAAATGCTAGACGATCAACTTTTTGGTAACACTAGTTCTGAGTAAACCATGGGTTTAGTCACTTGTGATCGGTCACGAACACATCCCAAAGTTTTCTTAACATTCTCTGTATCTATGGATTTGTACGAAATTATATGATACGCATTTTTTTCATATATGAAAATTGTAGGATAAACATTTCTGGTCAACCCGGTAATCTACAAAATTGGCGTCGTCATAGTTTCCAACCGTTACTGAAAAAAAAAACGAAATATAATAGGATTGGTAGGGTTTTTGAATCTTTGTTAATATGGTAAAACTTAAGCGAAACTCCCCGTTCTTTAGTGCCGGGGCAGATCTATTATCGAGAAAGTATTTCGAAGTTGATGACAATTTTCTTCACATTGAGATTGTTGCACCCCTGCTTAGAGTTAACATGACGGTTTTGACCAAATCAAGGTTACAGGACAGTTTCCGGGCTCTCCAACAGTTCTATGAAAGCGCCTTATGCAATTATTCTCTGGGCGAATTTCCCTGGGCAACTATCCATGGCCAAATTTCCGAAACAAATACCAAAAACTACACTGAATCTAATTTTTCAAATTTGATTTAACTCAGTCTAATGTAAGTGGGTAGTTCAATATCTGCCAAAGTTTCAAACAGCTTCCAAGAGTCCTACTAAGAAGCCGAGCGCGAGCCTATTTCCTCGTCTCTTTTTACGCTGCAACAGTTAACATTCTCCTAGTTCTGAAAGCATGAACCAGTGAATTGACCTCAAGGCTAAACACAGGTCGAAAAAGTGTTCTCACCTCTACGGGGAGCTATCTAGAATAATCTGTCTGCTTTTCGATATGAAATTTAAACCTTTTTAATTTGGCTGTGTTTTTCTTTTTCAGAAAGTTACTCGAGTGAAAAATCTAGGTAATACTATATACTATATCAAGTGTGTACTTAGTATCTATCATTCTTATGTAGGCATATCTGTACATATGTTTATTACATTATTTACAAATTTATATATACATTTATTCAAGTCTTAAAAATCGGTGAGTTCGGTGAATGTCGTGGCGCAGCTGATGGTAAATCTCTGGCGAAGTTCTGCCTAACTTATTTTATGGAAAGCCTCTATCTCGCCACTTTCAGTTGGTACAGCAGGCTTGGTCAGTCAAGTCTTGTGATTGGCAATAAATACAAACAAATTTAAGCTCAGGACAACAATACGTTTTGAATGATTTAAAAAAAACCGTCAAAAATGTCTAGTTGAAAATTCGAAACTTGTCTGAAGAAAAAAAACGACCCCGAGCACAAATATTTTGTCACTTTCGTTACAAAAGTCGGAACAAAAATATCGGCTTTGAATTGATTTATGGTTAATTATTTTATCAATGTTAAAAAATCAATTTTGAACATAGGCACTATTTGGCGAAGAAATAGTTATTTGTATTATAGTCCTTGATTCAATGTATGGTCCTTTGATTTTCTAAAACATGGCTTTCGCTTCCCCCCTGAGAAGTGTAAAACTGGGAAAAATTGTTTTCTTTAACCTCTGGCTTCATGAAATATTTAAAAACCCGGGTTGACCTCCATAAATCGAAAACGCTTATCTTACAATTCCATACACCAAAAATGCTTATCATACAATTCCATACATCAAATGTATGGAAAAATGCTACTCATTTATTTTTCATACATTTTCAAAAAATGTTTCCTAGTAATATTGAAATTGTCTCAAAATTTGTTTTTTCAACCGCAAATCGAATTTTGTACTCAAACAAACACTTTCCAAAAAACGTTTTTTTTTGCATGCAAATTTCAATTTTTTGTCTTTATAACACATGGATACACAAATAGTGGATTTTTTTCGTTTCTCAAACAGGCTCAAAACTCCAATTTATTTTGTTTGACATTTTTAATATGCCTTGATCAATGTCTGATAATTTGAAAATTCTAATTTTGAAAATAAATCATCTTTGAAAACTTTTGACAAAATTTAAAAGTTTTATGACTTTATTATATGGTTTGTGAAAAAAACTCTTACGCAATTCAGAGCGCTTCCAATGCATTGTAAATGCTAGACGATCAACCTTTTGGTAATACTAGTTCTGAGTAAACCATGGGTTTAGTCACTTGTAATCGGTCACGAACACATCCCAAAGTTTTGAGAGAAAAAAACTGAAAAGAGCAAGTTTTGGCTGTATGAAAAAATGCTTATCTTAGAATTTTCCTAACAATTTTTGTATCTATGGAATTGTACGAAATTATATGATACGCATTTTTTCATTATGAAAATTTTAAGATAAACTTTTTTGGTCAACCCGGGAATCTACAAAATTGGCGTCGTCATAACTTCCAACCGTTACTGAAAAAAAAACGAAATATAGTAGCATTGGTAGGGTTTTTGAATCTTTTTTAATATGGTGAAACTTAAGCGAAACTCCCCGTTCTTTAATGCCAGGGCAGATCTATTATCGAGAAAATTTTTCAAAGTTGATGAAATTTTTCTTCACATTGAGATTGTTGCACCCCTGCTTAGAGTTAAGATGCCGGTTTTGACTAACTTTCAACCAACTCAAGTTTACAAGACAGTTTCCGGGCTCTCCAACAGTTCTATGAAAGCGCCTTATGCAATTATTCTCTGGGCGAATTTCCCTGGGCAACTATCCATGGGCAAATTTCCGAAACATATACCAAAAACTACGTTGAATCTAATTTTTCAAACTTGATTTAACTCAGTCTAATGTAAGTGGGTAGTTCATTATCTGCGAAAGTTTCAAACAGTTTCCAAGAGTCCTACTAAGAAGCCGAGCGCGAGCCTGTTTCATCGTCTCTATTTACGCTGCAACAGTTAACATTCTCCTAGTTCTGAAAGCATGAACCAGTGAATTGACCTCAAGGCTAAACACAGGTCGAAAAAACTTTCTCACTTCTACGGAGCTATCTAGAATCATATGTCTGCTTATCGATATAAAATCTAAACCTTTTTAGTTTGGCTGTGTTTTTCTTTTTCAGAAAGTTACTCGAGTCAAAAATTCAGGTAATACTATATTCTATATCAAGTGTATACTTAGTGTCGATCATTCTTATGTAGGCATATCTGTACATATATTTATTACATTATTTATAAGATTATATATACATTTAACAAAGTCTTAAAAGACTCAGAGTTCGGTGAATGTCGTGGCGCAGCTGATGGTAAATCTCTGGCGAAGTTCTGCCTAACTTATTTTATGGAAAGCCTCTATCTCGCCCCTTTCAGTAGGTACAGCAGGTTTGGCCAGTTAAGTCTTGCGATTGGCAATAAGTACAAACAAATTCAAGCTCAGGACAGCAATACCGTTTGAATGATTAAAAAAACATTCGTCAAAAATGGCCAGTTAAAAAGTCGAAACTTGTCTGAAGAAAAAAAAACCACCCCGAGCATAAATATTCCGTTACTTTCGTATCGAAAGTCGGAACAATTCAACGCAGCAGATAACTTCACTGAGCCAGGAGTAGTTCATGGTGACCCATAGCCTTGATGCAGATCCAGAATTTGCCCTGAATAAAAGCCAGATCGAGATGAGAAAAGTGTTGGAAGCAAACGCGGAGATAAAAAAGGGTAACCGTATCGTGTTGGATTGATTTTTCACGAATCACGAATCACAAGCTAAAGCATGCTTTTACTAATTTTACGCATTTAAAAATGCAAGCCGGAAAAAAAACGTACAAGCATTCTCGCATGCAGACTTAAAAACACTTCCTTTTCTACCAAAACGATGTGTACGCATATTGATAGTCAATGTAAACCACGCCATGGAACGTATTTTTCGAAGCATTTTTTTGCGTCGCTAAAAGTTTTGTTCATCAGTATCTGTTATCGTAGTCTTCCTTTCTAATCGCGCTAAAATGGCCTACTTTTGGGGCTACCGTTTCAACCACTGATACGTTTTGGGCAATTTCGTTTTGCCCACTGATGAAATTCCGATCACAAAAAGCCTTTTGACGTCTTGCTCCTTGCAAATTTTTCGTGATAATTATCAGTAAAAACTAAACAAGGAGAACCAATTAGAACCAGTCATCAAAAAGTGAACCATTAAGGCTCTTAATGATAATTTGCAGCTAGAACATTATTAAGATTCTTTTGACTATAACTGTACAAAATACATCTTTAAGAAGGAAAAAGCAGTGCCTATTTATGTTTTTTTTCTCTGTTGATTTATGGCTTGAAAGAAGAAAGTTGCGAATAAGACTTGAAAGATGAGTTATTTAAGAAATTCATGCGAAAAAAAAACTTTTCCCCAATTTTCTTAGTACTTACAGAAAAGCTAATTTTCTGTTGATATCTGTCGAATGATTTTGAGCGGATTTTCGATTGGGCTGCACATATTTGTAGAGTGAGGGGGAAAATGCTTTTGTTTTTATCACGTTTTTTGCCCTTTCCCACTCAAAATTAAAGCGGCATAATGAGCTTACAGTCAACCCGACAAGCAAATGCATGTTAATTGCATAGAAACTGATCGGCATTGTTAACTAATTTGCATGTAATTCATCCGTAAATGAGGTTAAGATTATCGTATCAGGGCAAAGCTTTGAATGTTCCGACTGCCTTAAAGGCTTATGGAGCAAAAAATAACAAAAAAAATTTGATTGTAAAAAAAAAAGAAAAAATAAATGGGAGATTTTTTTTGAAAACCATACCCCCACAATGGATAACTTTCGCTCTTAGTACCAAATCAAATATGTCAAATAAAGTTCCTTGAACCAATTTGGAACAATTTCTGTGATGGATTAAATCTCCGCTTACGCGTTAATAGCGCGAAATATATCGCGCCTTGATTGTCTTAAGCTGGCCAAAATAGCAATCTTCAAACCCCCATAGCTTTACAAAAATTGTTCACAAGTAAAATTTCTTTTCATTTTCAAATTCAAGACAACAATACTTTTTGAATGCTATAAAATAATTAGTCAAAAATTGCTATTTAAAAAGTCGAAATATGTCTGAAGAAAAAAAAACCACCGAGCACAAATATTCCGTTACTTTCGTTATGAAAGTCGAAACCACAAAACTGCTTGCATCAGAGCGAAGCCTTGAATGTTCGGACTGCCTTTGAAGGTCGACGGAGCAGTAATAACATGATAAAAAATTGAGACTTTTTGTGAAAATCATCAACCCACACGCCATATAAAGTACAATGTGATAGATTTTGGTCCTACTAATTTCAATAATAGTATTTATGCTTCCTGCAACCAATCCAGAACGGTTTCTAACACGGATTAAATCTCCGCTTACGCGTGAGTAGCGCGAACTATATCTCGCGTTAATTGTCCCAAATTGGCCAAAATGGCAATCTTTAAACCCCCATAAATTTACAAGAAATGATCACACGTTAAATAATTTTTCAAATCTAAGCTGAGGACAACCATAGCTTTTGAATGATTTTTAAAAACTGCCGTCAAAAATGGCTAGTTGAAAATTCGAAACTTGTCTGAAAAGAAAAAACGACCCCGAGCACAAATATTTTGTCACTTTCGTTACGAAAGTCGGAACAACAATGATTGGCTTTGACTTGATTAATGGTTGTTTGTTTCATCAATGTTAAAAAAATCAATTTTGAACATAGGCACTATTTGGCGAAGAAATAGTTATTTGTATTATTTATAGTCCTTGATTCAATGTATGGTCCTTTGATTTTCTAAAACATGGCTTTCGCTTCCCCTCTATACGATTCCATTCACCAAAAATGCTTATCATACAATTCCATACATCAAATGTATGGAAAAATGCTACTCATTTAATTTTCATACATTTTCAAAAAATTTTTCATAGTAAAATTGAAATTGCCCCAAAATTTGTATTTCCAACCGCAAATCGAATTTTATACTGAAACAAACACTTTCCAAAGAAAATTTTTTTTTGCATGCAAATTTTAATTATTTGTCTGTATACGCATGGATACACAAATATTGGATTTTTTTTCTTTTCTCAAACAGGCTCAAAATTCCAATTTATTTTGTTTCACGTGTTTATGTATGCCTTGTTCAATGTCTGATAATTTGAAAATTCTAATTTTGAAAAATAATCATCTTTGAAAAATTTTGACAAAATTTAAAAATTTTAAAACGTTATTATTTGGTTTGTGAAAATAACTCTTACGCAATTCAGGGCGTTTCCAACGCATTGTAAATGCTAGACGATCAACCTTTTGGTTACACTACTTCTGAGTAAACCATGGGTTTAGTCACTTGTGATCGGTCACGAACACATCCCAAAGTTTTGAGAAAAAACTTAAAAAAGCAACTTTTTGCTTTATGAAAAAATTCTTATCTTAGAGTTTTCTTACCATTTTCTGTATCTAGGGAATTGTACGCAAAATTATATGATACGCTTTTTTCATATATAAAAATTGTAGGATAAACATTTTTGGTCAACCCGGGAATCTACAAAATTGGCATCGTCATAACTTTCAACCGTTACTAAAAAAAAAACGAAATATAGTAGCATTGATAGGGTTTTTGAATCTTTTTTAATATGGTAAAACTTAAGCGAAACTCCCCGTTCTTTAATGCCGGGCAGATCTATTATCGAGAAAGTATTTCGAAGTTGATGACATTTTTCTTCACATTGAGATTGTTGCACGCCTGCTTAGAATTAACATGCCAGTTTTGACTATTTTTCAACCAATGCAAGGTTACAGGACAGTTTCCGGGCTCTCCAACAGGTGAACTATTTTTCAAATCTAAGCTGAGGACAACCATAGCTTTTGAATTATTTTTAAAAAATACCGTCAAAAATGGCTAGCTGAAAATTCGAAACTTGTCTGAAGAAAAAAAAACGACCCCGAGCACAAATATTCCGTCACTTTCGTTACAAAATTCGAAACAACAAAGATTGGCTTTGACTTGATTTATGGTTGTTTATTTCATCAATGTTAAAAAAATCAATTTTGAACATAGGCACTATTTGGCGAAGAAATAGTTATTTGTATTATTTATAGTCCTTGATTCAATGTATGGTCCTTTGATTTTCTAAAACATGGCTTTCGCGTGCCCCCTGAGAAGTGTAAAACTGGAAAAATTGTTATCCTCAACCTCTGGCTTCATGAAATGCTTAAGAACCCGGGTTGACCTCCATAAATCGAAAACGCTTATCTTACAATTCCATACACCGAAAATGCTTGTCATACAATTCCATACATCAAATGTATGGAAAAATGCTACTCATTTAGTATTCATAGTTTCAAAAAAATTTTCCTAGTGAAATTGAAATTGCCCCAAAATTTGTTTTTTCAACCGCAAATCGAATTTTGTACTCAAACAAACATTTTCCAAAAATTTTTTTTTTCAATTTTTTTTTATTTTTTTGTCTGTATAACACATGGATACACAAATATTGGATTTTTTTTTTCGTTTCTCAATCAGGCTCAATTTATTTTGTTTGACATGTTTATATATGCCTGGATCAATGTCTGATAATTTGAAAATTCTAATTTTGAAAAATAATCATCTTTGAAAACTTTTGACAAAATTTAAAAGTTTTATGACTTTTTTATATGGTTTGTGAAAATAACTCTTACGCAATTCAGAGCGTTTCCAATGCATTGTAAATGCTAGACGATCAACTTTTTGGTATCACTAGTTCTGAGTAAACCATGGGTTTAGTCACTTGTGATCGGTCACGAACACATCCCAAAGTTTTGAGAAAAAAAACTTAAAAGAGCAACTTTCTTGCTTTATGAAAAAATGCTTACTTAGAGTTTTCTTAACATTTTCTGTATCTATGGAATTGTACGAAATTATATGATACGCATTTTTTCATTTATGAAAATTGTAGGATAAACATTTTTGGTCAACCCGGGAATCTACAAAATTGGCATCGTCATAACTTTCAACCGTTACTAAAAAAAAAAAACGAAATATAGTAGCATTGATAGGGTTTTTGAATCTTTTTTAATATGGTAAAACTTAAGCGAAACTCCCCGTTCTTTAAGGCCGGGCAGATCCATTATCGAGAAAGTATTTCGAAGTTGATGACATTTTTCTTCACCTTGAGATTGTTGCACCCCTGCTTAGAGTTAACATGCCGGTTTTGACTATTTTTCAACCAACTCAAGGTTACAGGACAGTTTCCGGGCTCTCCAACAGTTCTATGAAAGCGCCTTATGCAATTATTCTCTGGGCGAATTTCCCTGGGCAACTATCCATGGGCAAATTTCCGAAACATATACCAAAAACTACGTTGAATCTAATTTTTCAAACTTGATTTAACTCAGTCTAATGTAAGTGGGTAGTTCAATATCTGCGAAAGTTTCAAACAGCTTCCAAGAGTCCTACCAAGAAGCCGAGCGCGAGCCTATTTCATCGTCTCTATTTACGCTGCAACAGTTAACATTCTCCTAGTTCTGAAAGCATGAACCAGTGAATTGACCTCAAGGCTGAACACATGTCGAAAAAGTGTTCTCACCTCTACGGAGCTATCTAGAATCATCTGTCTGCTTATCGATATGAAATTTAAACCTTTTTAGTTTGTGTTTTTCTTTTTCAGAAAGTTACTCGAGTCAAAAATCTAGGTAATACTATATTCTATATCAAGTGTGTTTTTTCGTATCTATCATTCTTATGTAGGCATATCTGTACATATATTTATTACATTATTTACAAATTTATATATACATTTAACCAAGTCTTAAAAGTCTCAGAGTTCGGTGAATGTCGTGGCGCAGCTGATGGTAAATCTCTGGCGAAGTTCTGCCTAACTTATTTTATGGAAAGCCTCTATCTCGCCCCTTTCAGTAGGTACAGCAGGTTTGGCCAGTTTAGCCTTGCGATTGGCAATAAAAACAAACAAATTTAAGCTCAGGACAACAATACCGTTTGAATGATTAAAAAAACATTCGTCAAAAATGGCCAGTTAAAAAGTCGAAACTTGTCTGAAGAAAAAAAACCCACCCCGAGCAGAAATATTCCGTTACTTTCGTATCGAAAGTCGGAATAATTAAACGCAGCAGATAACTTCACTGAGCCAGGAGTAGTCCATGGTGACCCATAGCCTAGATGCAGATCCAAAATTTGCCCTGAATCAAAGCCAGATCGGGACGAGAAAAGTGTTGGAAGTGTGAGATAAAAAAGGGTAATCGTATCGGGAAGGATTGATTTTGTCACGAATCACAATCTAAAGCTTGCTTTTACTAATTTTCGCATTCGAAAATGCAAGCCGGAGTTTTTTTTACAAGCATTCCCGCCTGCAGACGAAAAAACACTTCCTTTTCTACCAAAACGATGTGTACGCATATTCATAGTCAATGTAAACCACGCCATGGAACGTATTAAACTGTACAACAAGTTGTAGATGAGGTCAAATGAAAAATATTTCAACTTTAATAAAAATTATTGCCCTGTTGTAGCTAGCCGGAAGAAGAAGAACAATTCGTTGTGACACGGATTTATTCCTCGGACGAGTCAGGGACATGGACGAACAGAGCACATCGACCTGGAGAAATTTGGCGCGGAATGAGACGCTGAAGCTGGCTTTAGAGATCGAAAAGGGCTTTACCGCCTCGGTACGTTTCCAAAAAAAGATCCTTCTTCAGAACAAAAAAGTTTTAAGTTTTGCCCTGCCCAAAGTCAAGCAAGATGATTCCAATATTTATCTATGCAAGAAATCAAAATCATTTGTTAGTTTTACGAAAAACGTACCAATTTTTTGCATTTATAGTCTTAAAAGCAGTAGCCTGCAAGATTTTTGCCAAATTTTGGCAAGCTTTTCTACATTTTGATAGCATTTCAGCAAAATCAAAGTTTTGCAAGGTTCTTGTAAGGTTTCATAGAAAATCTGAGTTCCCATAACAATGTAGAAAATTTACTGATGCCGTATAACATATACATTTAGGGCACGCTCTGAGTTCACAGCTTTTGTTTCTTCGTTTTCAATGTTCTTTTATAGTGAGGTTAATAAGTGGAAACAAAGTCTCTGAGCCCTTACACAGTTTTTTTTCAAAAACCTAAAAATTGTCCATTATTTTTGAAAAATGTATATCATCTTTACAAAAACATAATCAATCAGACGTCGATGTGAGTTATGCTAAAAAAATTTCTAATAACTTGCAAAGAAAATAATTTTTAGTACTAGAAACAGGAAGCGTTGTATGCACTTTTCAGAAGTAATTCACTTTTTATTGAAATCATAAAACAAACATGAAATTCGGCTGCAATAGTGATTCCACTCAAAAGATCAGACGCAAAAAACTACATTGTTTTGCAAAAATAGAGTTTCGCTCAGTTATTAGACTGGAATGCGAGCAAATAAGAGAAACGTGCTAGGCTGAGAGACAGGCTGAATGGCGTTTCAAAGATCTTCTACAAGCGCAGAAACCACAATTATAAATGTTCCAATTAAATTTTAATCAGTACTTTTTTCCTAAAAACTATTCTTGATAGACATTTCATGGTTGAAATCGGGTGTCTCTTGCACAGTGATCGCCATTTTTAGGAAGACCTTGCAATTAGCAAGAACTTTGGTTTGGGCTGGTTTGTTCATACAAAATCACGAAAAATCTTGTAAACGTCAAGTGTATTTTGGCAAATGAAAGAAAAAAAGAAGGCGGCTTAATTCTTAGTACCAACTCATGATCAATTTAGTTCAAATTGCCATAAGACTTACTAGGTTGTGCCAAACATACATTATTAATAAACACTTGAATACGGACAAGAAAATGTTTTGCAGTCATTGATTTAATTTCGGATTTTAATATTTGACGCTTAATTTTCATCCAGAAGTTTTCTATCGGAAGTTAAAAGTTAAAAAGTTTGCTCGTATCAGGGCGAAGCTTTGATTGTTCCGATTGTCTTTGAAGGTCTATGAAGCAGTGTTTGATTTAAAAAAAGATGTTTGTTCCGAGAAAAAAAAATAAATTTCAAATTTTATCGTTTTTTCTTATTCATTCCCACACGCCATCTAAAGTGCAATATGATAGATTTCTTTCAAATGCATTCACTTCAAAACCAGCGGTAGTTTTTTAAAAAACAGATATTAATGACGACTTGAAAAAAAATAAATCTTGTGAAATCAGTTTTAAATGTTTTAAATATACAGTATAGCATTTTGATCTCTAGAAAATGATCCTCACATTTTTGATCTCAGGTTTGCTTTGATATTTTTTTTCCATTATAGATTTTAAATTTAAAGGCCAAAAAATTTACATTAATAATGTATTAGATTTGACCTTGCTCCTGCTTCTGTCTGCACCAACCGAATCAAACAGGGCTTACAAAACTTAGCTTACGACAGTATGAGGATTAATAAAGTAAAGTCATTTTAATGACATAGAAATCTTCCAGAAAATAATTAAGAATACACTATGCAACTCCAGCTGCTAAAGATTCTTAGACCAAACTCCAAAGAAAAAAACTACATTTTTTTAAAACATATTTTAGGTGAGAGTGTATCTAGAAACGTTTCTAGCATGTTTTCGAGGCGGACTTTTTTCTTTTGAGCCGATTAAATTGATTTTCACAACTTAAAAACAGCATTACTACTTTTTTAATAAAATCATTAAGAGAGAAGAAAGTTGGTAAAGAAAAGAAAAAAATAATTTAGCCTTGCAAAGCTACACAAGAGAAGAAAGTTGGCAAAGAAAAAAATAATAACTTAGCCTTTGCAAAGCTAAATCTTATATTATGTTATTACGTAACTAATGAATTTTACCAAGGTCATTGCTATTATAAGCGTTATGTTCACATATCGCCAGTGGCGACGTTGTTAAATTGAATTCGAGTTGATTTTACTACGTTTTGGCACTAACCTATGTTTTTATGTGAACAACGTTAAAATTTCAAAAGAATGTTAATCAAACAGGCGCTCTTTGCGACGGTTTTGTTTTCCCTGGCTGGAATTCCACCCAAAAACCCACTGCATCTGGCAACATTCAAACATTCATCTGGTATTCAATACTTACTCGCTGGACATTTCCAAAATCAACCAAATTCAAATTTACAAAGTCAACAAGAAAACTGTTAATTAGTTAAGTTAAGACCATTTGTCCAAGAGGGAAAGGACCAACATACGAGCCGTACAGCTCATCACGGCGAACCTTTCGTGTGCCCCTGCATGAGAAATACAGCATGTTTTGTTATTTTTCTGGGGTGAGTAATTTTGCCTTTTCCTCAAGCAACGAGTAAGTGCTCTTTCCAATTACATTTCTGAAACCTGTTGTTCACCCGGGTTGACCTCCATAAACCTAAAATGCTTGTCTTAAAACTCCATGCACCAAAAATGCTTGTCATATGTATGGATTAATGCTAATCACACAATTTTTATTCTATTTCAAAAAATCATTGAAAAATGGTTCAAACTAGTTTCTGCTGCTATTTGAACCAAATAAAACAGTCTGGTGATGAAAAAAAAACTAGCATTTTTTTGATGGTGGCAACAAAAATATTTCCATGTAAAATTGAAATTGCAGCCAATTGTTTTTTTTCAATCGCAAATCAAATTTTGTACTCAAATTTTAATATTTTTGTCTGCATAACATAGTCCTGGATACACAAAAATTAGATGTTTTTTCCCGTTTCACTAGACAATTTTTTTAAACAGGCTAAAAACTTTTATTTCTTTTGTATGGCAAAGTCATATATATATGCCTTGATCGATTTATAATATTTTGAAAATTCTAATTTTAAATGTTTGAAAGTTTGAAAAAGCCAAAGTTTAAAAATTTGATGCTTTCAGTATATGATTTCTGAAGAGAACTCTTACACAATTCAGGGCGCTTCCAATGAATTGAAAATGCCAGACAATCAAATTTTTGGTGACTCTAGTTTTGAGTAAAACATGGCTTAAGTCACTTGTAATAGGTCGCGAACACATCCCTAAAAATTTTGAGAAAATTTTTTTAAAAAAAATCAACTTTCTGGTTCAAGAAAAAATGCTGGTCCTACCATTTCCCTGTATCAAAAAATGCTTATCTTAGAGTTTTCTCAACATTTTCTGTATCTATGGAACTGTATGGCAAGTCTTTTTTTCATTTATGAAAATTGTATGACAAGCCTTTTTGGTCAACCCGGGTAAGTTTGTGTGTCATTGGCCCTCTGATTCTGATTGCAAAACTGCGACGAGATGCTTCAAGCAGCTTCTTCAGGACAATTATTATGGGTTTAAGTAGAGTTAGTCCAAGAAGCGTAGAGTTTATGTATAGTTAGCCAAAGAAAACATGGTTATAACACCAAATGCTTTAATATAAAACGCTGGACAGTTTCAAACAATGTATCGTCAAGAATTGTAAGGCCTCTTTAGATGCGTTTAACAAAGTATATCCGAATGAGCAACAATCTTACCGGGAACAAGCAACCAAACACCAAAAGAGGGAGGGGACCCGAATGCTCAAGGCAAAAATACGGAAGTGAAAAAGTTAAATTGATCAACAGGGAAAAAAAGTAGGAATCAATTTTTCATATTTGAGAACAAAATTTTAAGCAAACAGAAAATAGTTACTATTTTTAATGTTCCAGAAAAAATAATCAAAAGCGGACCTAGGATTTTTGCCAGGGGAAGACCTAATTTTAAAATTTTCAAAAACTTAGTGGACTTGATGTGCGTTGAAATTCGCATCTCAGTAAAGTGGAAAAAAAATCGATTACAATTTAGTTTCATTGTCAGTGTCCACAAAAGTGAAAAAAAAAATCAATTATAATGGATGAAAAAAGGATTTTGTGCCTCAAACAATGTTTATATTATAATCCATTTTTAATTGATTATAATCGATTTGTTTTCACTTTTGTGGACACTGACAAGGAAACTCAATTATAATTGATTTTTATTCATGGAACTCCAATGCGGGTTATTACCAAACCAAGGCGTTCTTTCAGCACACGTTCTTCCATTCACAATTAGTTTTTATTGGAACACAATATGCTTTTAAATTTTTTGCGCGTTTAGTAGCCAAAAACGGCTGTCGCAAAATATTTCCAACAGCGGGTCCTTCTTTGGAAAAATTAGGGTTTCAATCCTGGTTGCCACTTTCGATCCTGGTTGCCACTTTTTTTTTTGAAGGGCTCCCCTCTTTTTTAGTATTTTACATTTAGTTTTGGCAGACCAATCTCCGAAAACTTTTAATAAAGCAATTTGCGTTCCCCGAACTTTGCGCTAACTTGAGTGCAGTAACATTTTCTTACCTTTTTTACTTTGCTCTGATTTTTCAGACGTGGATCTGAACCAAAATTTAGCACCCCCTCTTCTGCCTTGAAGAAAGTTCAAGGCCCTAGAGCCATCATCGCGGTGTCTTGCATCGTGATTGGCTGGCTCACTGCATTAGAAGTGGCATCCACCAATCAGATGATTTGGAACAATGAGAAATGGTTCGAACCCATGCAAGGAAATACTTGGAATGTTTCGAGGCATTCACACATTATTATCTATAGGTTTCATTTAGTTTTAAACAAGCTCAGGTACTCGGAGACATTAATCAAGTTCGGATATTTGTGGTCCATATTTTAAACTCAAATCACAGTTAATCACTGTAGCCTTACCGTTAGTAGTATGCATATAGTGCATTAGGATCGAAGGGGGGGGGGGCTGTCATACATGGATGACTACTAGGTATAGATCATAACTGTCAGCATGTGTTATATGACAACCAATGGTCACCATGTAAAAATCCTAATTGTCACCAAGTGTTGTTTTATAACTAATAGTCCTCATTTAAAATTTCGATATAATATTCAGAATGCCCACTAAACGTTGTGCTTACATGTTTTGTGTTGGAAAGTATTAGCTAAATCTTCGTTCCAAAAACAACTGATATGTTTCACTGCGCTATTTCCCGTTTGCTCAATTCTCCTTAAAATTTTAATTCGATTTCAGTTTACGTACAAATAGATACAAAAGTATGCTAGAACAATTTCGTTAAGTTGAAAATGACTGGTTAACTGGGTTCCAAAACTGGAACAAAATCTCGCACTTAAATACACGCTAAACGCGGAATAGCGGTAGGTCAAACTTTATGTACAACAATTTTTTAAATTAAATCACAGAATTTTATTTACTTTACAAAAATTGATGTGTTTTTTGTCTGTTTTAATCTATTCTCGACAATTTTTGACCGTGGCTCAACTGCTTCATAATCGAAAAACGAATCGTTGAAGAATGACGTCTCGTCCTCCTCGGAAGTATTGGACTCCAGATCAGCGATATCCCTGTTATCTATATCACTGTCAGGGGTTTCTGATGCCCGAATCAGACCGGGGTCTGGAGTTTGCCAACTGCTATTGACCTGGTCCATCAGTTGTCGAAGCGAACGATGTGGTTGTGTGGTTTCATTATCAAACCTATCCTGAGAGTAGTCATCATAAATTTCCGCATGATCACAATCAATGTTTTGAGTGTTAGCGAAGTCTTCAGACACCCCATCTAGAAAAACGTCACAATCCCACGACACTGGATGCTGACCATCTTCAAAAAATGACATCCATTTTTCCAAATCTTCATCATCAGTTGTGTCCGAATTTGCAGCGGCGACTTTGTCATCGCTATCATCAATGCCAATCGCAGTTTGATCCACGATGTTTTTGCGACTGTAAGGAAGAGTCTGCTGCCCATCATCGAGGATGTAGCGTTTGTCATCAAAAGCTGATAACGATGTTTTCGTCGAAGTCACAGTTTGCAGATTCGACTTTTTTCAGTTTTGAATAACAAGCCAGAGGTCATGGTGTCTCGATATCGCTGATGAGTCAACATCTTCTGAGCAGCTTTTGATACACCTTTGTCCGATAGTTTTCTGCAGTCTGTTATATAATTAAACGATTACTAACCAAGTTAGCAATGATCACATAAGTGTGGTGAAAAAGTCGAATCTTTTTTGGGCTGCTAGATCATTTTAACTTGATGTCCAGGTGAAACAAAAGGTGACCTCAAAAAAATCAAAAATCGGTCATCACTGTCTTTTCATTTAATTATCTTTCCCTATCTTCCGTTATTATCCACACTGTTCTTTCCAACTATAAAAAACATTTGTATTCTCAGTTTCAATTTGCGGTCAATTTGAGCTGAAACTATTTCATAAAAAGGGAGGAAAACAATTACACTCCAATAAAATTATCATGAAACTTCGAAGCTGGATTGTAACAAACCTATTTACAGATCTCTATCTTCTACCTTAATTTAGCAAAACTTACAAAATTTTATAAACGTGTTCTGAATACAATTCTAAGAAACGGTTTACCTAAATTGATATATTTTAGAGAAGACAATTTTGTATATTTCGGAAAAAATACTCTATTGCTGGCTACACTTTTTGGAAAAAAAAACATTTGTTGGAGAATAGCCGTAACCATGACCCGATTTAAACATTAAACACTGTCAAAAAGCTGATCAATCCGGTGAACTCTTTGATACCTAAGAATTTGGCTTCAAACGTTTCAATTTAGGAGGAAAAAACAGTTGATTCTGTTCACAGTGTTTCGAAAATAAGTATTCCACGCTTAATTTGGAGGTTTGAGATTGTAATTGAAACAAACATTTAAAAACATTTTGTACTAATTATTAGATTTGCATTTGAAACTGAAATAAGCAAGATAATGTAGGCACGTAGTCACGCTCAAGTTTTGGCAGTAACTATGTATATAAACCACGATGAAAACACGAAATTGTATATTCAGGGGTATCAGACAAGGGTCAATCTTGGCACCCTTTCTTTTTAATCTCACTATCGATTGGACAATATCCAGAGTCCTCGAGGGAAAAGTTCTTGGAATCGCGCTAGTTGATATGGTTGTTGCGGATCTTAAGCTAGCAGATGACATATGCCTGCTCGACGATAACCAGGAAGACGTTCAGAAGCTCATTGATTGAGCGGCTGAAAACGCATCGTACGTTGGACTCGAAATAGAGGTTGACAAGATCAACTCCTGCTCTCACAGCGTTGCCCAGTAATTTACTGTCAACAACCAAGAAATTGAACGAGTAAGACTTTACGTATTTGGGTAAAGTGGAATCCAGCTAAGTGACAATAAATCAAAAGAGGTCAAAACCCGGATAGGAAAGGCAGCCGGAATTTTTAACAATCTAAAGTATATTTGGAATCAAAGAAAAATTCTCGAGAGCGCCAAATCCAAAAATTACAGAGACTGCGTCAAAAGTATTCTGCTTTAAGGAGCAGAAACTTAGCTCATCAAAGAATCTGATATCAAACGAATGGATGCCTTTCGAAACAATGGATACAGCCTACCTATATCAAATTAATGCCGAGAGCAAAACTGGATACAAGCATAGCATTGACTGTACAACTCAAAAGGCTGAAACCACTTGGTATTTTTCTTCGCTTGGACTCCTCGGATATCCCGAATGCTGCTCTAGATTTTGAAAAAGGAGACGCCTGGAGACGACTCCCAGGTGCCAGTTGAATGTCTTGGTGCAAAATAAACCAAGATGAAATTGAAACTGAAGCCGCCCAAAAGTACAATCAAGACATGGGAGAGTGAGAGGCTCGAACGATTCGAAGACCTGGTACAAAACAGGAAGCAGTGGAGAGTTTGTGTCGGGAGATATTGCTGTGGCGGGCAACAGGCAGCAAGGCTTCAAATAGCCCTCCCTGGGCCTGGACCTCGACAAAAAACTTAGTGATCCAATGGTGATTTTAAATACCGTACTTTCTTTACTAATATTGAATTTTTCGTTAATTTGAACTTTATTTTTTTTATCTACCTTGAAAAATTCATTAAACCATTTCAGAGTAGACAACAATTTCAGAGTAGACAACAGCAAGTGCAAATTTTAAATGTCAAAAACAAAAGCCATTAATTTCTGAAAGCGATAATTACCGCGATATAGTTAATGAAAAATAAGGAAAATAGTTTAGGCAGTTCAAGAAACGAAAGCAGTTTTTGGTCTGTTACAATTTTCTTTTTTTTTATAAAAATAAAATGACCGCTGTTATTTAACAAAAAGGTAAAAAATTCCACTACTCAGCACTACAAAAATTAGCTTGAAGCGTTTTGTGTTCAGTGGCTATCAGAAGCATTTTTATACACTTTCGAAAAAATCTATTTATAAATTCAAATAAAACCATAGCGCATCTTGTTGGCAACCTGTATGTCAAAAAAACTAATTCCAATAGTTAGTTTACTTGACTATTGGTACAATTTTTTTGAAATTTAAAGAGGGTTTCCATTCTAAACTAATTTAAAAACTGTTTTTTTAAAGCTTGTACCAATGGAGCTCGTTGACAAAAATAGCTCGTTTTGAAGTCTACGGTCTAAGACTGTTTGATTTTTACGTACTCTCAATTTATTACAGACATTATTTGCAGACACGTTCCAGTTTCTGATCAAGTTTAACTATTTAGGGTTTTTGAATCCAATATTACATCTTTCAATATAAATTGTGCAAAATACATGATTCTGATAGGTTAGCGTTTAGCGTTGATCTATCAGATTGTCTTTGTCAAAATGTTTTTTTTTCTACCTGAAACACTATAAGGCGACTCTAAATCCCATTTTTGATTTCAACCATGTAATTTTTTTTTGAAAAATGTACTAGAAAAGACGTCCAGGAATGGCTGTAAAAGGATGAAAATTTAGTAGTTTATCTGCTCATTTCACGGTAGTTTTTCTGTCAACAAATCGGCAATTAAACATACATGTGATAAAGAAGTTGAAAATTGTATTTTTACTTTCAAACAAAATCTATAATATCAGCTTTCTCCCAGATGAGTTTATAATGCCCTTTCTAGCAAATGAGAACTTTTTAAGCAGTTTTCGATTTCCTAACTTCATAAAGCACGTTGAAAAAACAGTAAATATTGCTCCGATTTTCATAGAAAGGATGGATTCAACCCGACTCAAAAATCGTTCGAAAGTGATTGCGATTTTTCCGTTGCAGTATTTTTGCTAATCGTTATTCAATGGGCCCTAATGGTTTTTTCATGCAAAGATTGCAATGTCATAAGGCACTGTGAAACTTTGCACAGTAAAAATGCTATAAATTGTTCTGAATTTTGAACAAAGGATGGATTAAGCCGGCACAAAAATTGCTGCAATGTGATTTGAGGCAATCAAATTGAAACAAGTTTTACCTTACTAGGTATTACTTAAAGCTCTTTTCACTTTTCATAGCATATGGGAAATTGTTTTCAAAAGATAATCTGGAAAAAATGAGCTGAATTTTGTGCATTTATAAGTTTTCATAAATATGCCTGATTACTTAGACCGTACGTGGCTCGGATTATCCATGGTCTCGCCCTTACATGAGCAGTCTTAATGTGAACAGATTCATATTTCAGAGTTTTATCGTAACAATACGCGTTTAGCTAAAAAAACACAACAGACGATAATTATCATAATCATCAAAAAAATTGTTTTCGGCCAGTTACATTGCGGGTAGGTATCTAAATAAGTTCACATACCATGCCAAAAAATTTACTGCCTGTGAGAGGACCAGTGGACCGACAGGTCTGTTCACAGAAGTCTCAGTTTAAAATTTGAAAAATTGAAGAAAAATTTGGAAAAGGCAAAATAATGTCCCAGCTAGTTTCAGATTAGAGGATAAGTGACAGCTGAAAACTAAAAGAAAATTGAAACATAATGCAAAAAAAATACATTTTAAGTGAGTAATACCGGTTTGGATAAATCATCTGGGAATCAGATGTCAATTTTTTATTGCAAAAACCGCAAACCATTGGAACGAAGTAGTTCGAAACGACTCTGAAAGATCAATATTGGATCTCTCAGTTCAACAGAATGGCAATCGCTTTGGCACTGGGCAAGTTAGCATGAACTTGAATAGAAGAAAATTCCTTACTCTGAAAATCTTGATATATTATATTCAGCGAGTAGAATTTTCAAACAAATTGGCTAGGATGTGAAACCTGATAACTATTCAGAACTAAACGGTGCAAAACAGACAAAAGTTACGGAATCTCAAACTGTTTGCCTGTCAAAAATTGTTCGAAAATTGTGTCGACTTTTTGTTTAAAAAAGTTTCCGAGCTCTCCCAAAGCACTAAAAGAGCCTGTTTTAGCAAAAAAATTGCGCCGCCGGCAAAATTTGGAAAAAAAGCCAAAAAATGCTTTCAGCGCTCCCCCCCCCCCCCCCCCCCGCCCCCACTCAAATTAGTATATGGACTTTTTATGTCAGAGATAACAGCGAATCTAACTTATTGCCGATCGAAGATTCAAACAGTATCAACCTTCTAGTATAATCAACATTGAAGAGTCCTGTTTTATTCCATGATAAAATGGATATACCATTTAAAAAACGAGGAAACCGAAACGGATTGCCATTTTTATGTTTCATGTGTAAATTATTTAATATGTTTAAAATGCCTTCAGGTTTTTAAAATGTCTTAAATTGCTAATAACATTTTTCTTCGAAAATCTTACTTGAGAAATATTCAAAAAAGTATTGTTGAAAAGTCCATCCCTTTTGGGTTGACAGGGGGTCGAATCCCTGAGGCAAGATTACGCCCCTGCCGCAAATCATTTTATTTTCAAATCTTTTTGTTTATTGCTCCGACTTTCGATACGAAAGTAACGGAATATTTGTGCTCGGGGTGGGTTTTTTTTTCTTCAGACAATTTTCGATTTTTTAACTAGCCATTTTTGAGGGAATTTTTTTATATCATTCAAAAGGTATTCTTGTCCTGAGCTTAAATTTGAAAAGATATTTTACCTGTGATCATTTTTCGTAAAGTTATGAGGGTTTAAAGACTGCCATTTTGACCAATTTGGAACAATTAACGCGCAATATAATTCGCGCTATTAACGCGTAAGCGAGATTTAATCCGTCTTATAAATCGTTCCAAATTGGTTGAACGAAGCTTATTTGCCATAATTGATTTGTTACAAGGAACGAAATCTATCTTTTAGTACTTTATATGGCGTGTGGGGGGATGATTTTCATAAAAAATTCAAATTTTAGAAAAAAAATTTCATTTTATTTTATTTCATATAAATTTTTTTATGTAGTACTGCTGCTCAATAAACCTTAAAAGGCAGTCGGAACATTCAGGGCTTCGCCCTGATACGAGCAGTCTTGATTTTTTTGCAATCAACGTTAATACAAAAAAATTAATGATCGGTGAAAATGTTACTTATTTTACAGAAATACCCAAGTAGTAAAGACGAAGTAACCACTAAAATTTTTTTGGGCAGATTGTTAAAATACGAAGACGGTGTAACTAAATTTTTTAATAATTGAGACTACTTAAACGATAGTCCGAAGTGCTTGTCGAACGAAATAGCATTCTAGTAATGCTAAGCCAAAATATTCATTTGATTAAAAAGTTTGGTCTTTTTTTTTCAGCTTTCCTGGTGGTAGTTTTGAACCAATTCGACCCGACTCAACCTTTTTCATGCAGCAAACTGAACAAAACCGAATGCTTTGAAGTGAACAAATACTTCGTATCAAAGAGCGTTTCTTGCACCGAAAAGTTCACAGATGAAATGTTCGAAAACTGCCAAAGTTGTTCAAAAATGGAAGCTGTTAAGCTATGCATTGACCAAAATTGTGATAAAATACAGAAAAATACTTTACCGAAACATGAAGAAGGAATTTCAGGAAACTACCCGCTTTGTACAGATTGTATGGGTCGACACAACAACCACGACTATTGCGTTCAACAAAAAAAGTGCGGCTCGGAACAGTCTGTACCTATGTTGTGGATGCTTTTGACATTCATTTTGCTAAGCAACAAAGTTTTGAATAAAATTTAAAAACATGAACAGCGTTCATAGTCACATTCATAAAACATACCGCATGTAACATAACCTACTATACACATTCGTGTGCTGATTTCGGTAAACTGATTTTTTTTGCTTAATAGCAGGCGAAGTCCGGGCTGAATTAAAGTTTGCAGATGAACGACTTTCGCTGTCTTTGGGTGCTCGCATCGAAAATTTCTAGAAGAATGCGCAAAAAAAATACTGCATTTAGCACCTTACAAAACTTCAAATCCGAAGCAGCGCTGAAACTCCAAAAAACAGTGAACTGTGCGTCATTTTTATTGTTAAGTGGTCATTTGAATCCAAACAAAATAGAACAAACATTTTTTGGCGTAGTTGGTTTTGTTTTGAAACTATTGTGCTAAGAAACTCGACTAACGAAAGGTTTGTACAATCATACATATCTAGCTGGTTGCTTAACTAGTGGCTGAAACTGAGTTTAAAATAATTTTGAGATTGAGCATGACTTTGATTCACATTGGTCTTCCTGGCCCACTGATCATTGTTCATAACAAATCGGTGAGATCTCTTTATCTGGATATCTGCAAATCCCGCCCTAGGGTACTGAATTACAAATTGTCACCTCAATAATGAAATAATTCAAGGGTTAAGCATATGTGAATTTTGTACTTAAAAACAAACCTCCCCCTTTTGCAAAGGGGATAGTTAAACATACACCTTTATTTCATCATTTAACCTATACAGTTGAAGTTTTTCTAGCTCATGAAACAATCACACTATGCCTTAACTACCTTCTTTTCTGCATGTACAAAGTAAACAAAAGTGTGATCTCAGTTTTGACTGGCCATATGAATGAGCTGAAATGTAAAACTTTATCACAATTTTTTAAAAAGCTTGGGGATGGCTATGGTACCTAGCTTTCGGAAATTAAATTTGAGATTTATGCTCGCGCAAAAAAATATATAACTGAAACCTCAATGTATGATATTACCGGACTAAATTACTGCTTTTTAACTCACAAGTAGGTTGAGCAATACACTATATTGCCAAAAAGACTCATACAGACCCAAGTTTCACGTTTTTTTTTAGCTGTGAATTGACGAAAAAGATAAGACTTACTTTACCGAGAAGCGAACTAATAACCAACAACAGCACTTTTGAACTTTATTAGTAAGATTACGGGATAGATTTATAGTTTTTTCACAAATCCAGAAAAGATGAATTTTCTACCATTTTGGATGCTTTTTTCAAAGTCTTCTTTGGTTGGGTCATTCCAGTCAATCGTTTTTTCACCAACGCCCACACATTCTCTATGATATTTTGACCAGCGCTGTACGGGGGCCATTCGATGGTCTAAATATGATTTTCGGCTAAAATTTTGTTTATGATTTTTGCTCTATGAACATGGCAATTACCTGTCATGAGCTTTCAGTCGAGTTTTGCATAATCCTTGATTAAATTTCGGTCAAGTACGTCCCCATAAGCTTTAGCGTTGTATGTCAGGCGAAAGTTTACTACTCCAAAACTACCGTTAGGTGTAATGAACCCCCAATATAAAACAGAAAAACGGAAAATCTTTAGAACAGTACACTATGGTTTATAACGCACAACACGTTGAGGCCAAACTCGAAAAAAAGGGGGCCATCTGTGGGCAAATCGGATTCCGTCTGAGAAAATAACAGATTGCATAAAACTTGGATTTTTAGCCCTGCATTTAGTCTTCCGAAAAGCACTGTTCTTCTCGTCCAATTTTAGTGCTAGCGCCGCGGATCTGCTTGAAAAACCATGTTTTTTAAAAAAACGTCTGACCGTAGTTGCCAAGATGGTTTTAGTACTGAAACACTTATTATCCGACTATACTAACTTGATAGATCGTTTTCTGTCTGCTTTCTTCACATTTCCGACCAAAAGTTTTTCTTCATTTCCTTTAATTTTTCTTCTACTCTAGAAACCCCAGAGAAGGTCGGGTCTTTAAGATAAGCTTTGTAAACACTGTACGCAATTTCTCGGTTTACTTTCAGCGTATTGGCTATTTTCTGAAGGTCAAACTTTGATGTTGTAAGCCAACAATTTCAAATTTCATTTCTTAGCTCAACGTCTCAACGTGTTGCGTTCAGCCATGTTTCTGAA
>NC_087066.1:4863953-4908175 GCF_963678635.1 Symsagittifera roscoffensis
AGCAAGTTGCCTTTTGACTCAATATTTATTTTTTACGGTGAGGTTGGAGATATTATTCTCTGAGATTGAATATTATTTTAGAGAAGGGTTGGGGTGGTTGAGGAGAGTGGTGGTGGTGGTAGAAGAGAAGTTGTTGGAATGAATTCCCGTAGTTTTGAGCTTCTATTTATACTCAATTGGGGAAATCACGCCACTTTTCGTATCAAATGAGAAGTTTCTTTTAACTTCGTATTCTTTATTCGTACATTCGTATTTTACGAGAAGAAGGTTTCGTATGCTCGTACTTTACGAGAAGAATCGTTATTATTCGTATTGAATGAGAATAGTCGTTTCAATTCTCAATGCTTAAAACGTTATACGAACTATTCCAATAGCATTTCCCTTCCTTTTGCAAGGGAATAAAAGCATATTTCTTTTGGTGGTGGCGGCGGCGTCACATTTTGTGAACGCAATAAAATAATTCATGTTTCTGTTTCTATTTGAAATCAGAACATATCCATCCTCCTATTTGGAGAGGAAAAAAACTAAAACTTTCTTTTTTATTACTTTCACTTGAATAGTGGGGTAATTGTTGATCGATCGAAGCTTTTTCTTTCAATCTCATAAAGTTTTGTTGGTATTACGGGTAGCAGATGTTTTTGAACAAAAGCTTTTTCTTTCAATCTCATAAAGTTGGTTAGTAGTTTATTGGTATTACAGGTAGCAGATGTTTTTAATCAACTGATACTTTGAGTCAGGCTTGAATAAATATAAATACATCAGTTACATTTATAAATCAAAATAGAGTTTACACAACCAAGGGATTTAACTATAAAATTAAATACATCAAAATTATCTGTTTCTCAAAAGTTTGAAGGTTAGTTTTATCCCTTAAACATTCTTTTTCCGAAGTCTCCTTTTCTTCCTGAAGTATGTGAAGTCTGTCCAAACGCGTAATAAGGGGAGGACTGGTTCATACAAAGGGGGTATTTTTTGTGTTTTTTGTTTTTTTATAAAAGTCAAAACTGTTGAAAGGAAATTTATAGCTATACTACATAGCTATATAAAGCGAAAGAATAAATGTTTAAATAAAAGGATAAATTTCTTACAATTTTCCTTCCAACCGGGCGCTAAGTTGGTGATTTTTTGTTTTCAAATAGTGGATTTGCTTTTTCAGCTCCCGGATTTGATGCGTTTCATGGATATGACTGCGCTGAATTTGCTCAGTATAGTCATCTAACTGGGGGGTTTGTAATTTTGCTGTCAGATATTTTGCTGGGACATAGATTTTTTGATATTCAAGAAGGGAATTAGTTATGGAATACATTTTTTTTATAGGGTGATAGGCTTCTAATTTAAAACGATTGATTAATGGATTCAAAGCATAATTGAGATCCATATCGAAGCCAGGATTGCTTTTAGAATTAATGTATCGTTCCCTTTCTGACTGAATATGTAATTTAGTGTTTAATTCAGTGGGGTGCAAGGGCTGTCGCCTAATGGTCATTGGACAATGAGAAGTTGATACCGGCGTATTTGCCGTTAGTATCTTATATGGTCTTACAATCTGGGTTCGCTTTTTAATTTTAGAATTCGAGGGAACCAGGGGTATTTTAAAATCAGGGGGTGAAATGTTTAGGGGTGGTGGCTGTGATGCTGTAGTTATTGGGACAGCTGAATTGGTTTGAAGTAGTGGCTCAACGAGGGATCGTGTTGAGGTCGGCTTTGCAGTGGGTGTTGTAGTAGTAGAAACAGTTGGTTGTTGAGTGAGTGCTGAAATCTGCGAGTCCAGTGGATCGGTTGGTGGCAGGAAAGAGAGAAGGTCCTCAAAATCTCTCAAGTCGTCATCAAGTGATGCCTCCATAGTTGAATCAGTTGGTATATCCTATAACAGTAGAATTTTTTTTATTAGACTGGGTTTGTTGGGTGATCCAAGTTTTGAGTTCTTCTCTCAAAACTTGTTAATTGGATATGAGGATACATGCGATCCTGGTTTATTTTATCAATTTCCTCTAAAAGAGGGGCTTGTATTTTCTGATCACATTCTTGTTCTATTTTTTCAGTTTGCTCATCTTGAGTGAAAATTGAGGTCACTATGGAAGTGAAAAGTATATTATATGAAGCGGCAAGCAATACTGTGCCAAAGTGTAGTGAGCGGCCGGTGATTTTGTGAATATGCATAGCCTTTATTATGAATACTAGGCAATCTAGTATGAATTTCACAAATAGAAAAGAGGCGAAGACTATTCCGCATTTTTCTAAATAGTATTGTACTTTCCCAAATATACGGGTGTATTCGTTTTTCCAAAAGTTTGGAGAGATGAGATAGTCCAAATAGATTGTTTGGGAAGAGCCTAGTGGGCTGTATGAGTCCTTGAAAAGAATTTTTTTAGCATTTAGAAAGGACCTGGATACTTTTTGCAGTATTCCTTTCATCTCTGAATTATCGGAAATCATATTCCAGAATTTTTGCATTTGAGCATAAGTGTAGATTGAAGCGCCTTGGCTAGAGGCTAAAGAATGCTTAATCTTTTGAATTATCTCTTTTGGTTCAAAGAGATATGGTCCTGTAACCCTTGTAATTTGAGGGGTTAATTCAATCCAGGACTTATCATCATCAACATCTAGTTGAAAGAGATTTGAATGTTTGTCGGAGCAGTCTTGTAGATCTGCCGACTGAAAAGTTTGTCGCGTAATTGGATCGACAAATCGAATGTTTTCCTTATACATAATGGGAATGCGATTATAGCATTCATCCATTAATTGCAAAGGTGAATAAAATTTAGGACAATGGTAGAGCCAGGCAACATTGCCATTGGTCTCTAAGAACATAGAGCGGTTTTTGGTTAGAATATAGCCAGCCAAACGTGGGCTTTCAAGTGAAAGCATTAAAGTATTTAATATTGAGGAGCGTTCTAGCTCACATTGATTTTGCAGAAGGGCTAACTCGGCCGTTCTGAGCATGTAGAAGCTATAAAAAAGAATATAGTCCAATTTGGTACCTATATGAGCTTCGTAGTCAATTTGATGACTTGAAAATTGGAGTGGCGGCGAATCATCACTTAATGTGAGAAAATTAGAATTTGGTTGGCCGGCATTATGAATAGTTCCCGTTTCTGGGGTTGGTTTAACTTGGATTCCAGAATCCATATTGAAACCATCAGTGTATGCAATAAAAAGTGAATCATATGAAGTTGGATACACTATTCTGGGATGACCACAAAGAGATTGCGGTTTATTCATCACCTGTAGCATAAATTTTTGAGAATCCCTTGTATGGGTAGAATGAATAGATGGGCTAGAATCGCCTTTAATTATATAGTATGATTCTTCGTTTTGAATCATTTTTGCCGGAAATCTGTTTAAAACAGTGAAAATGCAATTGTTGGGTTCTTCCCAAGTATAAGCAAAAGCGTCTAAGGATGTTGTTTCACATCCATTTGTAGACACTGGACAGGGCAAAGGAATGTTTTGCCAATTATTGACTGTTCCATCTTTGAGGTTAACAGTCAGAGTTACATTTTGCATGTAAGTTTCAAAAGTGTCCAATTTAATCCAAGAACGGCCATCACATTCGTTATGATGTTTGCCGTCAACTTTGCCAGCATGGGCATTAGTTACTGTTTTAACATTAAATTTGAAAGGAATATTTCCAATACTAGCATAGCCTAGGTTAAGATAGCCTCTGTCGGCGGCCGATTTACATTGATCGGCAGATAAATGGAGATCAGTAGTGATCATATTTTGTCGAGCGTCGATACCACTCGAATCAAAAGAATCGCAGAACCAACGCATTGATTGGTGTTTGATTCGACACATTGTCGCATTTACTTTTGTGCGATAATGTCTCTGATATAGAGTCACATAAGCATGAGCTACTTTAATATTTTCTGGTTGGACTTTGCAAGGTGCTACTTTATTTAGAGAGAACAATTTGTTAGAAGTCATTAGTTGACAATCATAATGAGCAACCCAAAGATTATTTGCAGTATTTGCAAATACTTGTTCTTTCGGATCAAATGCTGAGGTTTGATTCGAAAGTATTATTAGAGTTAAAAGACCAACCAAATAAATTTTTTGCAAATTTATTTTTTGATGGTGAATGATAGCAAAAGAATTTTTAAAAGTACTCACTTTAAGCATTTCCTCGAGAGTGGTTAGAACAGGATCTTGGTCCATTAGTTCACCTTCCTCTAGTTCACTATTTGGATTTGTCATTTTGTGGATTTTTTGTGATGGGAAATCTGAATTAGATTTCAATTTTTGTTGAGGAATTCAGCAGATTTATTTTTTGGAGAGAGAGGAGGTTTTGAATGGAAGATGTGGAGTTGAGCAAGAATGAAAACAACTGTATATCAGTTAGTTTTTAAAGGCTTTTTTTGCTTTTTTGCAAATCTAAGCTCTGATTGGCCGTTGTCATTCGGCGTCTTTCGGAAGTGACTCTTTTTAAGTCGTAATTCCTTCGCCATTCGTTTTGTAATGTTGTGGTTTTTTCCACTCTGGTTTAATGTCGTGGTTTTTCCAGTTAGTTTTGATTTGTTGAGATCTAGCAGTGGAATGAGTTTTATTCGTTTATGCCGATGTTAATTTTTTAACAACTGCATTCCCCTTCCTTATTGGAGGAGGAAAATGAAAAAAAAACATCTCTTCATAAAAGAGGACTAAAAGCAACATCATTTGTTTGCTTTCCGTTTAAACTTCATCTGTTATCTCAGTATTTTAAAAAATTTTTGCTTTCTGAAAAATGAGTTATATCGAGCCTGAAGACAATCTGGTGGACTTCCCCGAGAAGTTTTTGAACTTGCGGGATGAGTTAGATTTCACACACGAAGCCTTGCTGGAGGACAAGGAAGTTGAGAGAAGGGTCGAAATCTACGACGGTTTAGTCGAAAAGGGTGCAAATCTGACGCCCATGGAGTTCATGATATTCATGGACCGGAGTTACATCTTCAAGTATCCGGTCCTGAATACTGATGAACTGTTTGAGCTGGGCTCAATACAAAGTAGGTGCTTCGCGAAGAAACTTCGGAGCCCATGGGGTGGAAACCATGTGGTTTCCCAAGAGACAATGGACTTTTTGTCCATATTCTTTGGAGAGGATGTAAGTTTACAATACACCAAATTTTAAAAATAATAAAAAAATTTTTTTTATTCAAGTGGCATGGCAACATAGAAATACTATATAAATTTGTTTTAGTTTCAAGAAGAATTCTTCAAAAAGCCAGTGGCGGAGGCAGAGTTTAGACGAAAAATAGAGCTTGATATTATGTTGGAGGAGATATATCAAGCTTGGTGGCGGCCTTACTCAGCGCTGCAGTTTGCAGTGAGGAGCCTGAGTAGGGCCGCGGAAAACTCATTGGAAAAGATGGCGGCAGTAAAACTAGTGAAATCGTACACAGATATTAAATCTTGTATTTATAAAAGTTATTTTTAAATTTATATCAACATGTTATTTTTGGTGTTTTGTGTTTTTATTACAAACGAAATATTTATAAAGTAGAAAAAGAAAAAAAAAGAAAAGGCCAATAGAAAGAATTAAAAAATATTTTTAGTTTGGCCAAATAAATGGTTTAGTGTTTTTATTTCTTTTTAAATTTGCCAATTAGACTAGATGGAATTGTCCGTTTAGGTTTTTTGGATTCAGAAAGTGATCCAGGTGCGGATCGAGTGTTCTCATAGAAGCTTTCCTGAGAGCTATGAGGGATATTTTTTCCGTCAGTAAAGTTTTCTGATGATTCAGATAAACGAGGGATATCAGGAGGACGGGGAGTATTATATTGTGTTGTTATATTTTGGTGGCGGCGGCCAAAGTCATTTGCGAGACTAGTATTAGGACTTATACTGCGGCTAGGTAGGCGGCGGTGGCCATAACTACTAGATTGACTAGTTGGAGGATTAGGGGTTTTATCAGCAGGATAGGGGGTCGAACTTCGAATAGGTCTAAAATTCTGGTCAATCGCAGTCGCATCGAACAAAGTTCTTAGATGCATGGTTTCTCTGCCTGAATCTAATGAGTGCTCATGAACAATGGTTTTATTTTGATCCTCATTTGTAGGGGTATGATCAGTCATTTGCTGATAACCATTGTTGACTACTGGCCAAAACTGGTATTGTAGATTTTCAACCTGTTTAGGTTTTTTTGAAAGAGTCGATTTGATGATTTGTTATATGATCATAAAAATCACTTGAAAATAAATCACTAGAGTACTCTTGTAGTAGCTTGGGCATTTGTTGTTCTTTAGGAAAGTATTCAACAATATGATTGCGGTGGACAATCTTTTTTTCGTTAGTGAAATCATTTTGAATTCCGTATGTTACTTCCGTGATTTTTTCAATTACGGTGTAAGGTCCAGATCTCAAATTCAAAAGTTTTTGACTTTTCAATAGTGGTTTGGATCTGTTTTCTAGTAACACTTTTGTGCCTTCTTTTATAGGCCGTCCTAATTTAAATTGATTTCGGAACATGTGGGCCTTATTAGTGATGCGGCGGCAATGGGTATAGGTGTTACTATAAATCAACTTAAAATCATTTTCCCTTTTTAGTATTTCAGCGGAAATTTGATTTTTTAGAAATCTATCTATGGTCTCATTGTTTGACTTATGCTCGGTATGAGCATGATTTTCGAGACCAGCGCAAAATTCAGAGGTACATCTTTTGTTTTGGTCGCGGTAGAGGCCTAATTTAAGGCTAAGGGGAACCTGAGGTTTTATGCCAAAGACAATCTCATATGGAGTGTAACCTTTACTTGAATTAATGGCGGTGTTATGTGCAAAAGCAAATTTATTTGTTAATTCAGACCAGTTTGAGCCTGAGGTACTCAAGAAATGTCGAAAGTACTGGGTTAAATGTTTATTCTGGACTTCAACTTTTCCGTTAGTCCAAGGCGAGTAAGTAGTTCTTGGTCTCAGGGTTATTCCCAATTCAGAGGACCAATGAGCAAAGTCATTACTCATGAATGCATTTCCATTATCATGAATAATTTGTTGTGGAATACCAAATGTTGTTATGTATTTCTCTAAGGGCTTAATGGTTTCCTTAGAGTCTGCATGGGTGCATGGATATACTTGAAGATATCTAGAGAAGGCATCTATCACAACTAAGCAAAAGTTTTTGCCGTGACTTGATGGTCTAAGTGGACCTTTATGATCAATGTGGATCGTTTTCATTGGGATTGTTTCTAATTGTCCCCATTGTTGTAATGGAGCTTCATTCAGGTCTTTTCGTTTAGGTTTATTTTTCTGACATTCTAGGCAATCATGAAGAAGCATGTTGACCCATTTATAGAGTCCGGGCCAATAGAAATATCTTTTGATTATTTCCAAAGTTTTTGTTTCGCCGTGATGACCGCTAAGAGGATGCTTATGAGCTAACTCAAAGCAGTTTAGCACTAGGGAGATGGGTAAGCAAATTTTTGGACTCTTAGTATAGTCATCATTGTATTCATTAATACATAGAAGATCATGTTGGTCTTCAATGAATAATAATTCAAACTGCCTGATATAGGCTTTTAATCCTTTTTCTTCACGATAAGGATTTTTTTTGTTTCTTTCTGGCTTTTCGTTTTGCTTTATGCAATTTTTGATATCTATGATTACAGTATCGTTACACTGCTCTTGCATAATTGTTTCAACGTCTAAATTTGCTTCTTTAGCAAAGTCGGTCATTTTTGCTATCAGTTCAAGTGAATCTGATTTATTCTCTTCAGATGGGAGACTTAGGGGTTCAATCATTTTCAAAGATCTTGTTTTGGTTGCAAAATCATTTTTTGCTTTAACCAGGTCGTTGAGAAGGTTGTTCTCAACATTGCCTTCATATAAGTCAAGCCATTCTGAATTTTCCAAAGGATCATCAAGTGCAGATACTTCATCTGGAATTTCTTCATAAATGTTCTCATTGTTTATATCTGGTATAGATAGTCGTTTGATTTGGTTAATTTGTTTGCCAAATCGGAAGAAATCTGTTATATTCTGAATCGCACTACACGATTCTTCGAAATATTCTGGAGCATCTTCAATGCTGAAGTCCCCTCTGTCACTTATGTTGATTAACTTCCTTTTTCCACCTTGCACTTGAGCAATGACTGGATAGCAATCGTTTTGAAATATGTTATCATCTTTGTGGAGTACTGAATAACATATTTGTTCTCCATTGTCTAGGATGAACTTTGAACTTTATATCATTTGGAATGGTTTTGTGTTCTAGTTGATATCTTTTGATATCAGCGATGGGCACATTTCGGCTCAATAAGTCAGGAAAGGCTAGGTTTGAACCTGGGGTATAGATTATTTTCAAATTGTTGAATTTTGTCAATACGAGTTGATATTTGAAAAATCTATGAGAAAGTTGTCCTTTTCTGGACCATAAGAAGATAATAGGTCTGTGGTCGCAATATAGGTATAGAGGAAAGGGTGAACCTATAATGTAGAATTCATAGGTTTGCAAAGCAGATATTATTCCACATAATTCACGATGTTGAGTAGACATTTTCTGCTCAGCTTTATCAATGACTCTAGAATTGGCAGAAACAATTCTTTTCCCTTCAGGAAAGTCTTGGATGAGTATACATCCGGTTCCTACATTTGAGGAGTCGGCGTGAATGTGGAATGGGTAGTTTACATCAGGTATGGCATTTGAAATATCATGACAGAATTTGTCTTTCAGTTTTTGAAAAACTTCTTCATGGCATGGTAGCCATTGAAACTTATCACTACTGTTTGCCAGTTCATGTAGACATTTTGCGTCCACATGAAAATTGATGATGTATGTGCTGTAGAATCCCATGACACCTAATACTCCTAGAACTTCTGTTTTTGATTCAGGGGATTTCAATTTTTTTATGTCCTCAATTCGTGAAGCGATTGGGGAAAGATCGTCTTTAGAGACAACGTGGCCTAGAAATTTAACTTTTCTTAGGAAGAAAAAGGTTTTGTCAGGGGCAGCTTTTAAGTTGGCCTTCCGTAAAAGAGAATGATATTCTCGAATTGTGTCAAACATTTCATTTTTACTTTGACTCTGTAACAGAGTGTCGTCTATGTAAGTAATTGCTTTTTTTTCTTTAATGAGGGGTCCGAAGGCATATCTCATTAGTTTACTGAAGAATTTTGGAAGTGGTTTCAAACCATAGAAACCAACTTGGTAGGTATATTGTCTACCTCCTACAATAAAGCTTGTTAATTTCTGTGCCTCATCTGTTAGAGGTACTTGATGGTAGGCACAAGAGAGATCACTACTTGTGAAGTATGATCCGTTTATTCGGGTCATGAGAACTTGTAGTGGTTCTAATGGCCAACTACAATTGCTAGTATCTGTGATTGAGTTTAGATACCTAGCATCCAAGACCAACTTAACGTAGTCTTTTTTTGGAAGAATGATGACTGGATTTACGAACCATGAGTTCATATCATCTTTTTCATTTAGTTCTCTGAATATGCCTGCTTGGATTAATTCATCCATTAACTTGTCCAATTTATCTCTTAGATGGACTGGGATTTTACTCGGTCGTTGTTTTTTGAACGTTGCGTCCTTTTTGAGTGGTATATGGAATTTATGTTTTGTTTTTCCAATATCATATTTGTGATGAGAATAAACATCTTGATCCTCTATCAGCATTTGAATTAGATCTGCAAATTCATCATCCGATATATCACTTTGTGTGAAATCGAAGTCAGATAAAAATTTAATAGTAGTTTCGATTTTTTCCAAAATACTACTATTGTCCTTATCAATTAAGGAGTATTGGGTAAACGTTTCGTTGACTAGAAAGGCAATTAGCCGATCATTATGTTCTTTGTTTCGGTACTTTTTAAATTGTTCTTTCAAGGGAGGCCTGCAAAGGTTCTTTGCATCATTAGAAAAGTCGGTTGCTATTTCGTTTTCATTTTTGCATACTTTGACTATATCTGAACCAATTTGTTCAAATATTTCTGATACATTCTCTGTATCAAACACTTCAAGGGCAGGCATGTCCTTGATTTCTTGTCCTGAAACATAGACAAACATAGTAATTCCAGAATGTTGGAATACATCGACAATGATTTTGGAAACTTCTTCCCAATTCATTTTATCTAAGCCACAAGCAATTTTGGGCATTGCGATAGATCGAATGTTATTTGCTATAGCATGATCTTTCATTTCGGACAAGGTATTGAATATAGCGTCGTAAGTGGGTTTCTGAAAGTACCTCTGTTTGGTAATCAGGTTATATATGATTTGTCCAGATTTTGGATCAGTGAAGATGAGAATATCGTTAATGTTGGCATGTATTGAGTTACAAAAGTGTCGTAGCTCAGGATATCTTTTGCTAGTTGATTCAGCAAATCCTTTTTTCATTGCTCTATCTGCAGAGATTGTATGGGCAATGGGCATATTCGATTCGAATATGGACCTTTTTTTGAAGTCTACATATTGTAGACAGGGGCCGGATAATTGAGTATTGCTTTCCTGTGTTGTATTGACAACAGTGTTCAGCATGAAACAGCTATCGAATTCTGAACTTTCATTTAAAATTCTCGTTGTGAACTCATCACAATCGTGGATAGCAAATATTTTATCCTCATATCCTTGAATATCAGTTACTGCATAGCCTAGTACACACTTGTTTAGTGTGACAGGATGATCTTTCTGATTCTCAATTAGGATAGGTAGGCTTTGCTCAATTTGAGTACAAACTGTATTAATGAAAACCAATTTGGTTTTGGTTGTATTTTTATGAGGCAGGAATGTAGTCCATTTTTCGAAGTATGAATTTGGTTCAGCCAAGTGTTTGTATAAGTATGTAGAGCGTGCTGGAATGAACAGGGGTTCTTTCAAGTTAATTGAGACAATTTTTGAAACGTTAGGATATTCTTTATCGTTGTTCATCAACCCGTATGATATTACACCTTCTTTTGATTTGAGCTCAACTGCGGGGATATCAAAGTAGAGAGCTTTTAAGAAGAGATGACAAAAGTCTACTCCTAACAGATTAGCAGTCTTCTCTTCAGTTATCCACACTTTGTGGTTAGATGGATATTTTCCATCAGTGTCGAAACAAGATTGAATAGATGTATGGCCAAACATACGTATATCAGATCCATTATAAGTCTTTGCTTTAATTTTGGATCGGTAAATGGTCATTTTTTGACCTAATTTTTCCAATTCTTGATAAGTTGGGTAGTTTATGATACTACAAGTTGATCCTGGATCAATCATGAATTCAATTTCAAGTCCACTATTATTATTTTTGTCTCCGGTGGCAAAATGATATAAGCTAAGATATATCCTTGATTTAGGATTACTATCATCGCTTGGTTTCGGAGACTTTAATAGTTTAAAGGAAAGAAATCAGTGATAGCATCACAGTAATTGACTTCTTCCTCAACCCAGTGGGTAGTTTCAGACTGTATTTGATTCGATCTAAAATTTGGTGATTGAGATCGCGTTGAGTCTCGACTGTTATTGCTATTATAGCTTCCAGTGTTATATGGTCGACCTCTAGGGTTACTATTGAATTGCCTATTTTCTTGGTCGTAGAACTGTTTAGCAACTTGTTCATTTTCTCTGAATTTGTTTTCTCTGGGATACCTATCATCATAGGTTTGGGGTCTTTTGTTATTGAAAGACGATTGTGCATTAGCCTTTTGGAAATTGTTTCCGTTATAGTTATAATTATGGCGAATGCCATAGTTATTTTGGCTAGGATTTGAATTGTTAGTAGTTCTGTTTTGGTTATCCCAAAACCGGTTACTTGGGTTAGGGTTACTCTGGTTAGAGAAGTTATTCGGTCTTCGATTTCGTTTATAATCGGTTTCAAATGAAACTCTTCGTTCATTTTTTGTAGTGAGCTCTTTTCGCAACTTATTTACTTCGTCCTGAACTTGCTTTTTTGAACATCTAGATATAGAATGTCCATTCATTCTACAATATTCGCAGAATCGTGTACTATTAGGTCTTCCCTTGATGTCAGGGTGACGTCGTTGAAATGAATTCTGATCATTGATTGCACTAACTTCTTGATTCTTGATCAATTTAGTTAGTTCTTTAATTTGAGTTTCTAATGAAGTCATTTTATCCGTTGTTGACTTATTAGCAGGATCAGTTGCAACAATGAATGTTAGATCCTTAGTGATTACATGATTTGTGAATTGATCCCAATTGGCATTTGGATGCTCTATCATGTATTCATGAGCTTTTTGTTTAAGGGCTAGAGGGCTAGAATTGATAAATCGATATACTTTTGACTTCTTTGTCTGGTTTGTATAGTTCTCTCAGCATTTTGAGCAGCTTCAGTAGCATGAACGGTTTCATCAATACTTTCGGGCCATCCTCTATCTACAGAAGATTTACTTCTGTGGAAGTAATTTTTTATTAATTCGCCATCTTGGCGAGCTGCATTTTCAGCATCAATTCTATGTTTGAATTGATCTCGTCCGTCAGTAAATCTGTTTAGGAAGAGATGTTTGAGTTGTGCCCATGTGGTAGCATTGGTTACATTATCATTGAACCATTCAAGAGATGTATCAGTTAACAATGATCCGAATAGGGATCGTTGTCTGCTATCATAGCTGCGTCGTGCATCATTATCAGCAGGTCTTTGACCTAATGAGAAAAGAATTTTGTTTTCAACTGAATTCCAAAAAGCCGTAGCATTTTGGTTCGGATCGTTTCCCGAAAATGTCATTAAAGACAAGTTGGGGTGGGATATTGGGGTATCAGCCATTTTTTATTTAGTTTAGAACTTAAAAAGAAAGATAGAAAAGTTTATAAATTTGTTAAGAAAACTTAAATTTCCGTTTTGGAAATTTTTTACTTCTCTTTATTTGTAAGAGAAATTTCAACAATTCTCCTGTTTGAGAATTGGAATCTTTGCTTTTTATCTCTTTTTGAGACTTTAGCAGTTTAAGCGAATTTTTAGAAGGTGAGCCTCACTGGTCGCACCAATTTATTACGCTAGCAATACTATTTACGTCGGACAAAACGCTTGCTAGGAATAAAGGGTCCTTTCTACTTTCTATCTTAGAAAGTAAATCTAAAATTCGCTGAGAAATATTTTATTTAAAAAAAGGTTAGTATGAATTTACAGCAAGTTGCCTTTTGACTCAATATTTATTTTTTACGGTGAGGTTGGAGATATTATTCTCTGAGATTGAATATTATTTTAGAGAAGGGTTGGGGTGGTTGAGGAGAGTGGTGGTGGTGGTAGAAGAGAAGTTGTTGGAATGAATTCCCGTAGTTTTGAGCTTCTATTTATACTCAATTGGGGAAATCACGCCACTTTTCGTATCAAATGAGAAGTTTCTTTTAACTTCGTATTCTTTATTCGTACATTCGTATTTTACGAGAAGAAGGTTTCGTATGCTCGTACTTTACGAGAGGAATCGTTATTATTCGTATTGAGTGAGAATAGTCGTTTCAATTCTCAATGCTTAAAACGTTATACGAACTATTCCAATAGCATTTCCCTTCCTTTTGCAAGGGAATAAAAGCATATTTCTTTTGGTGGTGGCGGCGGCGTCACATTTTGTGAACGCAACAAAATAATTCATGTTTCTGTTTCTATTTGAAATCAGAACAGTAAGAAAGCAACTAAGTAAGTAAATAAGTAAAAAAAAAAGTAGTAATCAAGTAAGTTAGTAGTATTTACGCGAGTAAGTAAAAAGTAAGTAAGTATGTAAGTGAGTAAAAAAGTAAGTACGTAGATAAGTAAGTGAATAGGTAAAAGGGTAAACGAAAATAAAGTTAAGTAAACTGAGGTGAAACGATATGATAAACTAATAATTACTAATATAACTAAAAAAGACTAAAAAAAGATGAATAATATAATAAACTGATCTAACAAATTATTTAAAAAACGGTTTTTTTCAACAGACACTTTAAGAAAAATGCCTGTATGAGTCTTTTTGACAAGATAGTGTACGTAAAACAACTTTTTGAATGTATTTTATATATTATCAGCAAATGGTTCAGCAAATTATGCAATCGTATCGATGATTGGGCACTTGAATTTTCAGCAAAAAAAAAAACTGACAGTGTCTCGGCGACTTCTCAACTCTTAGGCTCCATCAGTTTCGAATTTTTAAAACTTTGCTTTATTGCCTTAATTTTTTTAAAGATGAGATTCCATCGCCTATTGCAATGGTTCTAGATAGAAAACTAAACAAGAGTATCTTAATCTTACCATTTTTTGTTTCGACTTCCGTAACGAACGAAACGAAATATTTGTACTCAGGTGGTTTTTTTTCAAGTAAATTTAGACTTTTTAATGAGCCAATTTTGAGATTTTGACAAAAAATTTTTTAATATCATTCAACAGGTATTGTTGTTGTGAGTTTAAAGTTTCAACAAAAGCTCGTCTGGTATCGTTTTTTGTAAAATTATGGGGATTTAATGAGAGCCATTTTGGATAAGTTGTGACAATTACCGCACGAGATAATTCGCGCCATTAACGCGTAAGCGGAGATTTAATCCGTCTTAGAAGCTTGAATGTTTGTTCAGAAAAAAATAAGGCGCCGCCTTTAGGGGAATAGGCGGCATCAATTAAATTGGCCATTTTTGACTTTTCAATTTCCGTCGAATTGAATTAGTTTAATTGTGAAAGATTTGGGATCAGTAAAAACAGTAATCAAAACAAGTTTTGGCAATGTTAAATTTTAAACAAGACTGCTCGTATCAGGGCGAAGCCCTGAATGTTCCGACTGCCTTTTAAGTTCTATTGAGCAGGAATAACCTGAAAAAATTAAATGTAAGGAAAAAGAAACTAAAATGAAAAAAAAATTCGAAAAAAAAGTTTGAGATTTTGTAAAAGTCATCCCCAACACGCCATATAAAGTACAAAGTGATAGATTTAGCTCCTATGTACGAATCAATATGGTAAATAAACTTCCTTGAACCAATTTGGAACGATTTCTAAGACGGATTAAGTCTCGCTTACGCGTTAAAAGCGCGAATTATATTGCGCGTTAATTGTCCCAATTGTCCGAAATGGCAATTTTTAAACCCCATAACTTTATGAAAAATGATCACAGATGAAGTATCTTTTCAAATTTAAGCTCAGGACACCATTAGTTTTCGAATGATATTAAAAAATTCCGGCAAAAACTGCTAGTTAAAAAGTCGAAATTTGTCTGAAGAAAAAAAAACCCTCCCGAGCACAAATATATCGTTACTTTTATATCGAAAGTCGGAATAAAAAGATTTGACTCCTAGTTACAAATCAATAATTGCAATTAAGCTTCCTTCAGGCAATTTGAAACGATTTCTAAGACGGATTAAATTTCCGCTTACGCGTTAATAGCGCGAAATATATCGCGCTTGAATTGTCCAATATGACCAAAACAGCAAATTTTAAAACCCGATAAATTTAAAAACAGTGATTACAGGTGAACTATTGTTTTAAATTAAGCTTACGACTATGATATCTCTTGAATGATGTAAAAAAAATCCGTCCAAAGTAGCCGATTAAAACGCCGATTTGTGTCTAAAGAAAGAAAAACCACCCCCGCTTAGATTTTCCTTTTGTTTGGTTAAAAAAATTGGAACAAGAAGCGAGTTATTGGAGAAGAGTATTTAGTCTCTTAAGTGGAAAGTACCAGATTGATTTTTTTCAAGGCTGCGTAAAAGGCTGAATTACATTTCAAAGTATCATCCAAACGTTGTCAGTTTTATTTCAAAAAAATGTTTATGTTTGGAATGAGCGGCTTCTACCACACTTTTTAGAATGCGTCGCCACCAACAATAATAAATTTGTTTAGTCACGAAAATACTTTTGAAATGTTCCACTGTTTTTCTACGTAGTTTTTTCCTCATTCATTGTTTTTAAGCTATCGACTGCAGCAATTAGCCAATCTGCAAAGTCATGTTTTCATTATGAAAATCCTGTAAAAAATAAAATAGTTTTTCCATTTGCTCGCGCCTGGAACGTAGCAGCCCAGAAAAAAGTGACTATATCTGGATAGGATCACTTGGCGAGGAAGACAAATATAAATGAATTAAAGAAAAATGGGTTTTAAATAAGAGATAGGTTTTTATATTCAATAAGTGAATCATTTGAGTTTTTTGCCTTCGTGTTAAAGTTCTTCTGGCCATACAAAGCAACTCCACTAGTTTGTTTGTTCGATCATTTCACTTGTTTGTTTCAAGCAAAAACCTTGTTAAAATTTTAAGTGGACTTTCAACTCTAATTGTTTTACAATCTGTTTTTGTCTGTTTCAAGTATATCGTTTTTAGTTTTTCTTTGTGAATGCATGATCCATTATAGCTTATGGTAATAGTAATATACATTGCACAAAAAATTATGTATTTTTAAGAAAATGTTTGGAGGAGAAAAATGTCCGTGGCTTTTTGAAAAAAATGCTGGATGCTCCAATTGTTTTGTGGTATCAATGTGGTTAACAAAATGTGTTTGTTTTTTTTTGAAACCAAAAGTTTTTGCGTTGTTCAATCGTCTGACTGTCAAATGTATTTTAAAATCATTCAAGTACATTTGCTGCTTGTGTTTTTATAAAAATCTAAAATTTTGTTTAATTGACAATTATTGTATTTGGTTTCATTTGAAAAATCTAATCGCTGCCGGAGTTCAGAGGTAAAGCTTCTCGTTTTTGAACATGCCCGTACCGATCTTTTTAAACAAAATCAGACCACTCCAACTCTTTGACAGATACTAGGTATTCAAATGGTCTGAACATACAAAAACCAGTCCAGCGCATGTCTGAAATCTCCAGATCTGCCTCGAGGGTGAGCAATTTTGAACCAGGTCTGACCACACTTGCTATTTTTTCTGACTACTAGACTAAAAGGAGAAAAGAAATTAGCTAACAATTGATCTAATCAAAACGCCATAGGTGATCTTGAAAAAAAACTTACCTTTAATTACTTTTTGCTTTTTGTAAAATGTACGGTAATTGTTATTGAGTTTGAGTCTCATTTTGCTTAATCGCCGCCCGTACGCTTCGCGTTAAAATAGCTTTTTCCATTTACGTTTTCATTAAAATTCGAAGTCTTAAACCTCATATTCTTGACTCGCTTAATTAAAAAGGTTTACTAAGCCGCTTACTCATTGTTGAGATTAGAAGATTTACCCCAATTTGGTGATTTTGGCGATTTTCAAAAATCCATGAATTTACAAAATAGATTGGTTTTTTTTATTAACTTTGAATCATTTCCATCCTTGCTATAAGCAAAGGTATTGCAATTGGGTTTCTTGACTTTTTCAAATAATTTTATTCACAGAATGGTAAAAAAAAAAGAAATAGTAAATATACGTTCAGTTTATTCTAAATTCAAATTTCTCTGTGTCTCCGGTACACTTGGCCTGGAGGTAACGCTTATGCATGGTACAGCAAAGGTCATGGGTTCGAATTTTACATGTCCTGGTTTTTTTTCAAAAGGGAAGTAATCCATTTCAAAACAAAATTTTGCCATTTAAGTTTTGTGCCAATGTTTTTTGGCTTAGTGACCTAATGTTGAGTCATTTCAAGAGAAATAAATTTTTGCTGGCCTCCGGATCAAACAAAATCAGAAAAAATATACCGATCAGCTCTATTTTTTCTATCTGATTTAGCTCTGAATCAGATCTGAATCAGCTAAGGTTTATGTCTGATCAGATGTGTTGCACAAAATTTATAAGATATGCTGCAGATCTGTTTTTAAGACATTTGCATGCTCAAAATAAACATGCTTCAGATCCGTTTTACAAGGATCACATCTGACTTTACTGCATAAATTCAGTACGGGTGTTCTAATCACAGTTTAATCTGCTTTGCGTTCTCTAGAATTCTTGTGTTCTCCAGGCAGTAATAACGGGTGTTAACTTTTTGCTATCAAGATATTTTTACTTTAGAATTTACTCGACTTCACATAATTAGTTTTGATCCCTACAGACAAAGAGCAACGCTGAACGTTTTACATGCCGGGTTGACCAAAAATGATATATGCATACAATTTTCATATACGAAAAAATGCTGATCACAGAATTGTTTATTTATGTGGAATTTCATAGTTGATAGTTTGATGCAACAGATAGAAGCAAATCCAATGTTTAGTGGATATAGGGCGGCAGTATACAAAAATTTCCTTTCTCCCATATAGTTTTGAAAAATCAAATAATCATTCATAAATTGAAGAAAGGTTTGAAGTTTGAAGTTTCCTCTCTTTTCACTGTAAATTTGTTGTTATAAAAATTGCGCTAGTGTTCTTGGAATGCAAACCCTTCTTGACTCTTGCAAAAATGCAAATCTTGCTAGATTCGCATTATCGGAACGCAAAAAGTGCAATAAAACTGTTTAAAATTTTGCAGCCGAATGCAATTATTTGCTGGTTTTTTTTGCAAAAGTAATGCAAATCTTGCAAGAATTTTACAAGAAAAAAACGACAAATAACGAAATATTCTGCAAGATTCCTTGCAAGATATCTTGCGATAATTGCATTTAGAAAAAACTCTAGATTGACAATGAATCTACCTGATTTGTGCAAAAGGCCAAAATGAAACAAATTCAAATCAAAATGCAAGAAGTTTAAAAACTGAAGTTTCTAATTAAGTTGGTTGTGCCAGTTTCAGTGGTGAGAACTGTTTCTCTATTTGTTAAAGCAAAGCCAACGCGTGATCCGGAGAATATCTGATTCGGTTCTCCTTAGTACCTCCTCCCAATTTTTAACTTTCAAATTTGAACAAGACTGCTCATATCAAGGCGAATTTAGAATGTTGCGACTGCCATTTAAGCTCTCTGGAGCAATAATAACATGAAAAAATTGAATGTAACAAAAACAAGAAATTAAAAAAGTTTATTTGAAAACAGATTTTTTTGTGAAAACCATCCACCCACATGCAATACAGATTCCCGTACCCAACGGATGATGTTTGTCTAAATAGAAGTTTTTTTTAGAAACTTTCGCCAATATTTTTTGTATTTTTTGTGCAAAAACGACCGATTTCTTCTCTTGTTTAGAAATAAACAGTTTCTGGAAAGAAATAACCAGAAATCAGTTCTTTGCTCAAACCCAAAAAAAATTTGCAAAATTATAGCATACCTTGCAAGAACTTTACAAGAAAAAAAAGACAAATAATTAGTTTTCTGCAAGATTTCCAGCAAGGTATCTTTCAATATTTGCATTTTTGGAAAACTTTTGTATAGATTGACAATTGATCTACAAAAATTCAAGCCAAACGATAGACAGTTTAATAAATAAATTTTCTTAATAAGTGGTTTGTGCCGGTGACAACTGTTCTCGATTTGTTAAAGCAAAGCCAATGTATGATTCGGTCGATATTTGATTCGATTCTGTTCAGTACCTCTTCCCATACTTGAGTTTCAAATTTGCACAAAACTGCTTTTATCACGGCGAAGCCCTGGATGTTCCGACTGCCATTTAATGTCTATGAAGCAGTAATAACATACAAAAAAGAATGTAATAAAAGTACGAAAAAAAATTATTTATGAATAGAGATTTTTCGTAAAGTAAAGTTCCGTAACCCATGGGGCTGTTTTTCTAGATAGCAAAAAAGAAGGAAAATCTAGCCATGTTTCTTGTATTTTTTGTGCAAAAATGATTTATTTCTTTTCTAGTTTAGAAATAAAGAGGAGAAATCAGTTCACTGCTCAACTGCAAAAAAATTGGTAACCAAACGCATTATTTTGTTTTCTTTAGAATTGTAATGCAAACCTTGCAAGAATCCTCCAAGAAAAAAATGATGAACTATTCTGCAAATTTCTTTGCAAGATATCTTGCGATAATTGCATTTTGGGTAGAGATTGACAATTGATATACCTGTTTTGTCCAAAAGGCCACAATAAAACAACTTCATGCTAAAATATATACCGTTTGAAAACTAAAGTTTCTCAGTTATTGGTTTGTGCCGGTTTCAGTGGTGAGAACTGTTTCTCAATGTGTTATAGCAAAGCAGGTGCATACTCTTGAAGATATAAGATATCTGATTCGGTTCTGTTCAGTACCTCTTCCCATATTTGAATTTAAAATTTGACCAAAACTCTTTGTAACAGGGCGAAGTCTTGAAGTTTCTGACTGCCAAATAAGGTCTATTAAGCAATAAAAACTTGAACAAATTGAATGAAAAAAAATAAGGAAAAAAAAACATTTAAAAATAGGGATTTATTGTGAAAAATATCCCCCACACGCAATATAAAGTTTCGTATACGCAATGAAGGATGTTTTTGTAGATCGAAGTTATATGTAGAAGATCTAGCTAACTAGCCAAGTTTTCTTGTATTTTCTGCGCAGAAATGATTAATTTGTTTTCTTGTTTAGATATAAACAGTTTCTGGAAGAAGAAAAGCAAAACACAGTTCATTGCTCAACCGCAAAAACTACGTAACCAAATTCATTTTACTTATTTGCATTTGTAATGCAATTCTTGCAAGAACATTACATGAAAAAACTAACAATACAAATAAAGAATTTTTCTGCTAGATTACTTGCAAAATATATTGCGATATTTGCATTTCGGGAAAACTTGAGTAAAGATTGACAATTGATCTACTTGTTTTGTGCAAAAGGCCAAAACGAAACAAATCCAAGCCAAACTATAAACTATTTAAAAATGAAAATTTCTCAGTAAGTGGTTTGTGCCGGTTCCAGTCGTGAGCAAACCAAATTTTTAAAGCAAAGCAGGTGCATACTCCGGAAGATATCTGATTCGGTTCTTTTCAGCACCTACTCCCATAATTGAATTTCATTTTTGAACAAAACTGCTCGTATCATGACGGAAAACCTGATTGTTTCAAATGCAAATTAAAGCCTAAGGAGCAATAAAATCGTGAAAAAATTTAATTTAAAAGATGTAATGAAAAAATTACAAGATGTAATGAATTTTTTTTTAATTTATCCACATATACGCAAAATAAAGCTGTACCCAGCGTAGGCTAATTTTCTAAATAGCAATTTTTTAAAGAATAGCTAGCCAAGCTTTCTTGTTGTTTTCTGAGCAGAAATGGTCTATTTGTTTTCTAGTTCAGAAATTAACAATTTCTGGAACAAATTAACCACAAATCAGTTCACTGCTCAAACGCAATGAAATAAACATGCTTCGAGTATACACAAAAACAGTAGCGATACAATGCAAACCAAAACTCGATACAACATGTGTTACGTTGCAGTAGGTTGCTAAAACTACTGAGCAACGAAAATTCCTGCTTTATTTAAACATTTCATAAAAGTTTCTGACCTGAAATTTAGATTAGATATAAAGTATTTCAGGTAAAAAAAAAACATTTTCTGGGTACGGAGTAGAAAGATAGATAGATTTTGCTACTAGAAACAAATCAGTTATGGCAATTAAATTTCATTCAACCAATTTGGATCGATTTCCAGGACGGATTAAATCTCCGCTTACGCGTTAACAGCGCGAAAAATATCGCACGTTAATTGTCTTAAACTGGCCAAAATGACAACCCGGGTTGAGATCACTTTGAAATTTAGTGACGATAAAGTAAAAAAAGTGCGATCGCTAACGATGATTTATCGATGTTCATTGCCTCAATAGCTAATTTTATCGATAAATTATTGCTAGTTTGGATAACTTTCAGCAAAGAAACCTATCAAAATGAGCAAAAGTAGTAAACTATCAGGGTTCGATTCCGCAATCATCAGCTTTGTAGACGTATATTCTACCTCTGAGTCATGAAGTATTAGATAAAAAAAGTTGGAGAGCTTATCAACTAAAACTGTCATTCAAAAGCAACTAGAATGAGCTAAAAACTTTTTGTTTTAACACTGATTTTTTTGCTTTTTTGTGATAAATTTTAACACCGATTTTTTACGGAGTCATTACTGAAATAGCTTTGAAATATCACAGGATTAATGTATAAAAAAGTTTGAATTATACATTAATCAGCGCTAGAAATTAGCCATTACTGGGACACCTGAAAAAGCGTCAATTAACTATGGGACTTAAGCCCGGGAATCTTTAAACCCCTATGACTTTACGAAAAATGATCAGATAAAAAATTTCAGATCGGGACAACAATACATGTTGAATGATAAAAAAAATTTGTCAAAAAGGGCTAGTTAAAAAGTCGAAATTTGTCTGAGGAAAAAAACCCGCGCTCAAGTTTTCAGTTAATTTCATTACCAAAGTCGGAACAAAAACTAACTTAACGTTTTTTTATGCAATGATATTTCGCTCGGTGAACCTACCAATTTCTGTAAACAGTTTTGTATATCAGATTTTTAATCGCAAGATCACGCGTTTACCCATAATAACACATAAAAACAATTATGCAAAAAAATTATACGTGGGGGAAAATGGAAAAAGAAAGCGAAAAAGATTATACGATGAAAAGATCAACGGAGAAAGGAAAAAGAATTTACACTGTTTGGTAAAAACCATCGGGAATCAGAAGTCAGTGTTCCACTTTTAGCAATAACTGCAAAAGATTGGAACAAAGTAGTCCAAAACTACACAAATAGAGCCAGCTTGGATCTCTCAGGATAACAAAATGGCAGTCACTTTAACTTTGGGCAAGTGATCTTGAACTTGAATTGAATTTTTCTACCCCAAATACCTGAAATGTTTTCTATAGCAAATTAAAGCAAAAAATAAGATACTACTTGAGAGTAATTAATTGGGAACAAAGAATGTTCGTCGAAAGAATTTTTTTCTGGTCAAATATTTAGTAACTTTTATCGGAATTGCTCTCAATCTGTTTTTTTTAGCTTTCCTGTTTGTCTTTTTGAGCCAATTCAACCCGACGCAAACGTTTTTATGTACCAAGTTGAATGAAACCGAATGCTCTGAAGTAAACGAATATTCTGCATCAAATAACATTTCTTGCAGCGAAAACTTCACAGTTGAAATGATCAAAGACTGCCTAACTCATCCACAATTGGCCGCTGTTAAGCTATGTTTTGATCGACGTTGTAACAAAACACATGCCAAGTTCTCAACAAAACATACGGACGGAACTTCCGGATACTTCTTGCTTTGTACAGATTGTATGGGTCGACACAACAACCATAAATATTGCGTTGAAAGTAAAAAATGCGACTCGGAACAAAATTTACCCATGTTTTTGCTGCTTTATATTTTCTTTATGATGAACAACAAAGTTTTGAATATTCTTTAACTAACACTATGAACAGCTTATAGTCACCCACATATAAAATAGTCTACATGCACAAATTAGTTCTCTGTCTCTGAATTTTGCATCAATTTTTTCCAATGGATTTCAATATTTAAAAGTGATATGTGGGAATTCAAGAAAGCAACTTAAAACATCAAGAATGTGCTCTCAATAGGAGCGGATCTAGGATTTTCTCGAGGAGGGAGGGTTTTCAAAAAAAAACTTCGAAATATAGGTCGACCAAAATGGTCGACCCTATTTGAAGACCCTATTTTTTAGGTCGAGCAAAGTGATTTTCGTGCCTTCTCAATTCACTATGAAAACCCGTTTTTGAACATTACGAGGTCAATTTTTGCATTTTGTTAATTGTAGGCGGATTCCGCAACAATGACTCTCCCTTTGTTCTTCTTTTATGCTGTCGTTTTTTTTTATCATTTCGACAATATTACAACATGTTAAAATACGTTTCTCTGGAGTCCAGGAACATACAGAAAAAAAAATGGTACACCTATCCATTGCACAGTTTGGCCTCGAAATGATTAAAATTTCTACGCTGCAGAAATTTTAAAAAAACAGGCCGAAAGACGTTATTACAACCTTTGTTGAAAGTTTTAACCAAAAAAAATTCCGTTTTTTTTTTGACACGCTCCCCTTCAAAGGCAACTGTAGAAAAATTTTACGGACGATCGGCCGAAAAGGGAGGTCTTAAAATAACACGAAAGGTGAGGTCCTTCGGTTGGTGAGAGGGTCGAATCCCCGAGGAACTGGCATCGGCAACAACCCCTCCCCCCTAAATACACCCCTGACTTTCAGAGTCATACATATTCTTTAGTTGTCATTGAAATTCATCAATAAGATAAAATCAAAGAAGGGAGGCCACCTTCTCAGAGCTTCGACCCCCCGCCGACCCAAAGGGTCCACCCTTTGTACTATTTTGAGATATTAATTGTTTTGGCTAACCCTAAAATGTTTTTAAAGGCGTCTTTGGCGTCCATATATATTTAATTTTGAGGGAGGAGTGCGCGCCGAAAAAACGAGGATTTTGGTCAAAATGTTCTTTTTCGGTCTGTTTTTTCAAAACTTTGCCTGCGGCGCAGACAATTGGACCAAGAAAAGGTCTTTTTAAGGCGTTGGGAGAACTCGGAAATCAATTTGGTCTACCTAAAAAAAAGCGCGACAATATTTCAAAAATCCGACCCCGAATAAAATTATTTTAATCTAACGTAGTTGGTTTGATTTTGAAATCAGAAAGAACTGATTTGGTCACCAGATTAGGGAACAAAAAAGAAGTAAAATTGATCAGGAGAAACAAAAACTGGAACATCAAAAAAACTAAAATTAGCCAAATGTTAGTAATTTAGATTAGGAAAAGAACAGTAAACAGTTCGAGTCCGAAATAAGCCAATGCGAGATAATAGTGCGGATATAAATTTTTTCACTTAACTACTATGATGGAATTGAAGTTTCTTATTTAGTTTGATATAAATTAGGTTGAACGGTACATCACTACAGAAAACGAAAACTTCCATTTTCTATGGCCGCTTGAAACTGGCCGCATCTGACATTTATTCGTGCTAAATAACTTTGCATGGGAACAGTTAAGTAAAAGAATATATACTTGCCCAAACAAGACTGCTCTAATCAGAGCAAAACCCTGAATGTTCTGACCGCCTTTTAAGGTCTAAGGAGCAAAGTTCGCTTTATAAAAAAACATGAGTTTTCAAAAAAAAAAACGGAAAGTAGCTTAATTTTTTTTGAGATTTTGTTAAAAATCATCACCGCCAGACGCCATATAAAACACCAAGTGATCGATTTTGCTCCTAGTAATGTAGCAATTATGGCAAATAGCTTGTTTCAAACTATTTGGAACAATTTCTGAAAGAGATTAAACCTCCGCTTATGCATTAGAAGCGCGAATGATATCAAGCGTTAATTGTCCCAAACTGGCCTTACTGGCAACCCTTAAACCCTCATAACTTTACAAAAAAATCAACACATGTGAATAAACCAACCCGAGCACAAATATTCTGTCACTTTCTTCGAAAATCGGAACAATAAAATTCCTTCCGATTGGTCGGAATAGATAAAAGGTTTTTTGTACCAGTTAAAACACTTATCTCCATTGGACGAACCGAATTTGAGGTCATTTGATTTCCACGCTTTTGTAAAGAGAAACACGCACAAAAAATAATTATAAGTCAAACAAAAAGCAGTGGAGTTATCAAAATCTGATCTGATGTGTAGATAAAATCTACCATTCCGATAGGTTCTCAAAAGTATTTTGACGTCACTTTTCTGTTCCGACTTTCAAAGAAAACAAAAAATTTATGCATGGGGTGTTTCTTTATTCAGTTAGTTTTCGCCGATCAAAAAATAGTTCTGAAAAAAAGTTGTTTACAGCACATTGAAGATATAGTCTCTCTGAAATCAAATATAAAATCAAATTTTACCTCCGATCACGTTTTGCAAAGTTCTGGGGCTTTGAAACTTGCAAATTTGGCCAGGGTTTGTACTAATTTGCGTGCTTTGAAGATTCTATTCTTATTGTTGAAAGCGCAGAGCGAATCATTTATGCGTGGCGAATTATCCCGCAAAACAAAATCATTGCAGATTGAATTGAGGCTAGCTAATCGATCGTATTATAGTTTCGTACGACTCAATTTTTCACACTTGACCTTTCTTAAGTCAAAATTTATAGTTCTTCAACAGAAAGTTTCCAAAAATTTTTTTCGATATTGATTAAAGCTAATAAGTCGGATTATTCAGGCTTTTTTGATATACGAGCAGTTTTGTTTGCAAAATGAATATTAGTTGATTATAATAGTTTAAGAAAGAATCGCAATGCTATTATTTAAGCTTTAAAATTCAATGCAAACCGATCATAATGCTATAAATTAAGCGTTAAAGTCCATTGCGAATCAATTTAAATTGAATTTTTTTTTCACTTTTATAGATAAAGACAATAAAATTTTATTGAGATGCAAAATCCAACGCTCATGAATTTTTTTTTACGTTTAAAACAAAATTTGGGGACTTGTTCAGTTTCCACTTTTTTCTGCGCAACTTTTTTTTGTTACCATTTTTGTGTTACTCAGTTTCTCATTTTGTTTCTTTCAACAACTTTCAATTTTTTGCAAATTTAAAGGGCGAGGGGGTTAAAATTGTAAGGGGACTGTTTTGAAAGGGATCGGCGGACTCAAACGACAAAAGGAACAAAGGAGCAAATGCTGGGTAGCGGGTGGTAAAGGGGCAGAGGGGCAAATTATGGGATGGGGTTTTGTAAGGTAGCAAAGGGTCAAACTCTAGGGGAGGAGAGAGTAAATTGTTTGCAAAGCGAGAAAACTTAGGTTTAGGAATCGAGTAAGCGTCACAAGCACTTTGCAAAAATTCAGGATTCGTCATTTGATAATATCTGAAATTATTGCTGGATTTTAAACCAAAATAAAATGGAAAAAGTCCCTTTCAATTGATTTTAAATTGATTATAATTACTTTTAAATTTGATAAAAACAACTGACTGTTATCGATTTTCTTTCCATTTTATTATCTATGTGTAACTTGAGAATCGATTACTTTGATAATAGAATAGACCGAAAAGTCCATTATTAATGATTTTTTCCCTTTTCTTAGAGGCGGATGAAATACAAACTTGTCTATTGTCTATAAAACTTTCAAAGTCTGAAATAAAGAAAAACATCTAAAAGAAGTGTCAATTAAGGCAAGATTACTTGTATCAGGGCCCAACCGTTTATTTTACTGTTGTCCTTTAATAATTTTTAGTTGAAAATAGAAAGTAAAATTATTTTCTCTTGCAGAGAATGGTTTTTCCTAAATCTTCCAACTCAATTTAAATGAAAACCGATAATATTCATGACTGTTATCACATTATCTGGAACAATTATGTGGTATTAGGATTGATTTTTGAGCTGAAAAGATTCGCTGAATGAGCTACGCATTTATAAAGAACGCAAAAATGTTTAACAAATTCAGAAAAAAAATACTGTGCAGATGTTTTATGAAGTCGATCAAGAAAAACTGTTTAGACAACCAAAACAATTTAAAGGAAAAATAAATGAACGCTTAATTATTCCGATTCTTTTGGCACAAACATGATAATCACTGACATAAAAAATTGCAAATGGACTATGTGGCAAAAAAAAGAGTTTCTGAAAAAGTCTGTTTAAACTTGTTGACACTATATGCAAACCCTATACCAATAATGAAACAACTGGCGGGGAAAAAATAATCAGAATTGTGATTAACAGTTAGCAATGTTTTCTTTGAAGTAAATTTTTTCCATCAAACAAATACCACGAACAAAAAACGACCCAGTATCGGAAATTAGAAACTATTTTGTGTTAATTTTTTATTGTGTTCGAAACATTTTTTGTTAGTTAAACAGCTAACGAACATTTTTTTTCATGAGGACAAATTACATGAACAAAGATAGCTAATTGAAATTTACAATTCAGAATAATTCATTCAATCATTTAAAACAAACAACTCTAATAGTTTAGCTGTTAAAAAATCCAATGTTTCAAATATTTTTTGAAAAAGTATTTTTTGACATAAATACTTTCAATTTATTTTTTTCAACTATAAAAACAACTGAGCTTATAGTTTGTGAACAAAAGATAGTTTATATTTTAAATTTAGCGCGCAAACTGACTAAAAGAACTTTAAAAAAGAATTCATGGTTTATTTCGATGAAAAGGAGGCGTTTTGAAAATTCACATACGCTGAACAGTATAAATATTTTTTTTATAGAAATGTCAATGTGCTGTTATCTACAATAGAAGGTAGGGGTTAATTGAAGTGACTCGAAATTCTAATTGAAGAAAAATGTCCTTATCGCAATCTTTAAGCTAAATGGATCGCGTCGTGACACCTTTTTTAAAATATTTTAAAATTTTTGATTATTTTGTACTAAAAGCAAAACTTAGATAACGATCTAATTAGCTGCATCTGAAACTTTGAAAATTCCAATTGGCGTGCTGCAAAAAATCATCACATAACTTTTTGTCCTCAGGTTCAATTAGCTTTTTAATTGCAAATAAGTCTTTAATGACTGATTAGAAAAATTTTAATTGCCTAAAAATCGTAGATTCAATTTTTATGACGCTGATATCACAGCAAAGCCCTTTGTAAGTGTCTAACAAGATGTTAGGAAAGAAATGTTACTTCAAATTTATAAAGCTAAAAAATGAAAAGTCACACTGTAACTAGTTCAAATTTTTTGTTAAATTGAACTAGTAAAAATTCATGTGCTCTCAGAATTAAAAACCAGGAGATCCGGTTACCGTGCAATTAGCAGATAATGTTCCGATCATACTCTCAAGAAATACAACAAAATTTTTTCAAATAACTGTCGTTTTTTTGACGTGGTGTGATATGATAAAAGGAGAGCTAAACAAAAAACTGAGGAATAGGTATATTCGACATTCATAGTAAAAAAAGCAACTTAGAGAACAATTTCGTAGAAAAATTTATAGAAAAATGAAAAAAAAAATTATAAAATTTGATTCTAAGAAGGAGCTAAAATACTCAAATTAAACTAATGTTATTCAGGTAAAACTAAGTTTTTACGTTTTAAATTAGGCTATTGCAAGCTTTTAGGCAATTAAATTAAGACTGCTCGCTCGCTTTATTCGCTCGAAATAAGACGAAAAATCAAAATTTCAAACCAGTTTTTCTCAACATTGGAAAAAATTTTTGGAAATTTTATGATGTTTTCCGAAACATAATTGTAAGGGCTTTGATATGATATATCACTTAACCCAGTCCGATGATTTATTGTTGCACCGCATTTTGCGTAGAAAACAAAAAGAAGAAAGAAAAAAAAGAAAGAAAACTGAATAACACCCGAATATAAAGTTCTTCTCCGTTTTCAATCCAAAAAAGTAAATCTAAAACCATATATTTCTGAAATTTTTCATTGAACGTCTTTATTGAAGACTTTATTTGGTATTTTAAGATGAAAGACAATCCAATTAAATAAAACGTGTAAAAAATGGGTGAATGTTTGCTGTACAAGACATTTTAAGTTTAAAATAGTCTTCGTCTAGTTTCGGGTAGTTTAGTTTGAAAAACGAAAATCTGAACCGTCTTTTGCCATTTTCTCGGCATTTTTAGGGCTGTAAGATAGAGCTTCTATTGAAGTTATCGAAATGGATAATAAAAACAAAAATATTTCCATAGTTCCTTTCTTTACTTCTTCTTGGGGGTGAGAGGATCAATAAGGTTTACTTAAGATTGTTTTTTAAGCTCTGCCATGCTAGTAAGGATAAATTAGAAACTTAATAATTATTGTGGTTTTTAATCCTGATTAGTTAGTCATGGGCATAACAGAAAAATGGAAGTAAAACGCACATTATGTAGTGTAAATTTAGCGAAACCCTAAAATATAATATCGCTTATCATAGAAAAATATTTCAAACGAAATTTTTTTTTAACGTTGTAAAATAATTTTGTCTATAAATTTGGACTTCCTGAGCTCAAAATTTAAAAAAAAACAAAAAAACTTCGCTTTTTTACTATTTTTATAAAGTTATTGAAAATTAAAAATTGCCGCTTGACATTAGTTTTGCCTTTTGGATCACCAGAAGGCGGTTTGGATCATCAGCGGATTTAGGGTTGGGATATAGACGCCCTCTTCTCATAAAGATTTGACCCCTGCCGACCTAAAGGGTCCCTTTTTGTACAATTTGAGATCTCCTTTTTGACTGACGGTTCCTAATTTTTTTATAAAGGCGCCTCCAACGCCAATATATACTAATTTACTGCTAATAATTTACTACATTTTATATTAAGAAAATACTTTGGAAAAACAAACTTAATGTTTTTTGTAGACTTTTCACTTTTTGTGCAGCAAACTTTTTTTGAATTTGATGTCGCAATTTGATATCCCTAACTTTTAAAATTTTTAAATCTAGGATATACTTGTCCCGGGTTAACCAAAAAAGCTATACTCATACCTTTATCATATATATGGAAAGTTGCTAGTCATACACTTTTCATGCATTTCCAGAAGTAAAAAAAATGCATGACAGGTCTATGACTAGTGATTTTTCATATGCGTAAACTGTATGACTAGCATTTTTCCATAAACCAAAAAATATGACTTTTTTAAAAAATTTAAATTCCCAAAAATTTGGGTTGTGTTCGTAAAAAAAACAAGTGGCAAAGACCTCGATTAGTCAAAAGTAGAGTAATTAAAGGTTTAACCGTCTCGCAATTACAATGCATCGAAAAGGATTTGAATTGGCTTAGTTTTGTCCTATGCAAATGATCAAAGTATACAACAATTTTGTCATACAAAATTAATGGGCGTTTTGAGAGTGTTTCAAAAAAAACTATCATGAAAAATCGAAAAAAAACTACGTTATGAACACAAAAACTATTTTTTGGATGTTCAAATTGCTTTAGTACAAAATTCCGATTGAAAAAAAAATTATTTATTGAAAAAAGACAATTTTGATACTACTTAGAAATAAATCAATTTTTATGTCAAAACACAAGAAAATTCTTTGAAAATTTTATGACTTAATTTTAGCAAATGTAAGAAGTTTTTATGATTTATATTTTTCCATCGACTTAGTTTATAGAATTGTATGATTAAATATTCGGCCTATGGAGATCAACCCGGGGTACTGGATTGCTGAAAACAACAATCAGAAAGAAAACAACTTGAAATTTACCGATTTTCAAAAAAATTGAAAATATATATGTGCTTGGTAGTTTTTCTCTTAAAGAATTTGATAACTTTAAATAGCTCTTCTTTTTAAAAATTTTGCTCCGAGCTCTTTTGAGTTTGTTTTTCGGTATTTTAGAGGGTTTGAAAATTGTCATTTTGGCCTTGGTAAGTTTGACAGCAACTTGACTGTCGCCTTATTTGCAATCACAACATTTTTATACTTCGCAAACAGTTTCTTCAAACAAGAAGCTTGTAGCCATAAGGAATTATTCTTTTAGCCCGGGAATTGCAGAAAAAGGAAAACTCGGCACTTTGAGGGAAAGTTGCACTGAAAAAAAGAGTAAAATATATATATCATCATTCAATCAGTCAGGTTTAAATCTGCGTATTAATCAATCCATTTTAAGCTTCTCACATGTAATGTTTCTTATAGTTACATTTGAGGAGGGTTCTCACGCTGGAGGGCCCGAAAGCTTGAAAAATTACAACCAATCAAAATCGCTAAGCGGTCCATTTGGCTAAATGCCTTTCTCACAAAATCGAACTCATTTTTGGTAGAAAATTTTAATATAATAAATATAATAGATGCAGATAGAAAAGGTGCAGATACATTAAACTTCGTTTTTGTTTTCTCCTGTTTTCATAAAAATGTATCCTTGAAATATTAAATTTGTTGCAATCCACTTTTGATCCGGCTTTATTTTCATTCATCTGCTAATTATCTAATCGGCTTGGATTTATTTGCTAACTTTGAGATTTTTGCGATTTCCCTGAGATTTCCAAACACTCAATTCTGATTAGCTGAAAATAAGCCAAAATAATTTCCAAGCATTTGGTCCCTTCAGCATGAGAACGCCATCGTTACATAACATCAAGTTTGCCAAAATTGGCCGAAACGCTTCCAAAACTTCTTCGAAAAGTTCATCGAATTGTTCAACTTAAGAATTGAGTGATTGATGTATAACATCAGATTCCATATATGGTCACCTCGAGTTTTCGACTGAAACTGCCAGTACATTGGTATCCGGCCGGATTAGCAAACATGTTACTTCCATATTTATAAGTTCACTAGGTTGAACAAGCCTTATGACATGGTACGCCTATGAAGTCTTAACAACTTATGCTGACCAGAAAATGAATGATGACTTTCCGAACTAAACTAATTGTTTTTATTTGAGTTCTCACTTAACTTATGATTTACCAATCCGTTCGGATTCGTTATTAGCAGATATATTACATTTGAAAACGACATGGCACAGTCAGCAGGATTCATAAAAGAGCCTAAGCGGAAACTGCTATTAGAACGGTCCATTGTATAAACGGCAGTGTTTGCAAAAGACGAGATAAAAGACCGAAATAGACTACGAGATAAATCTGAATTCGTAAACCCACGAGAGCAAATTCTCACTCCAAGTAGAAATTCATGGAGAAACAGAAAAAACAAAAAACACCCAAGAAGGATGGACCCAAGAAAAGCGAGTTGGGTGGGAAAACACATGTCAAAAAGTCTGCAAAAAAGGCTTATCGTGTAATTCAGCCGCACGGGCCAAAACTGACGCAAGGTTGAGAAGAGGTTTATTTTTATACTTCGGCACAGAAAGCCAAAGTCAAGTACAGCAAAAATGATCCGGATTAGACATACAATCCACAACGACCAAAGCTCTCATGCGAGTGCTCGAGGATATTTTGGTCACAGACCGGGTCATCGAACGAGTCATCAACTTTGTTTGTCGTACACAAAGGAAAAACGAATAGCAAGAGCAATTTCATGTAGACATAGTAGAACTTGCTTCAAGAGCAGATTGTGTGGACCAAGAAGACAAGTCGGCGAGATATATTTTCACTGCACATATGCATAACAAAAAGATAGCAGAGGAACTCATGGCAGAAATTCTTTCGAAACAGGACGAATATGAATACTCTATCCGCCGGGAAAAAAGGTGTTGCACTTAATAGCGGACCGTCAACAGCAACTGCCCTAAAACAGGAATCAATGGATTACGTTCATCCTCGAGGCCGGGTCGGACAGACACAACACACAAACAACAATGGAGGAAGATACCAAAGCTGGTGACAAAATTTTCCAGCACGAAAACCAAAACAGGATTTCACAGAACCAAAACAACATACAACAAAAACAATGTGGAAAAACGTTTGGTCCGAAACATTTGCAAACATGTCAGGTGAAAGACAAAACATGTGCAAATTGCTCAAAACGTGGACACTTCGCAAAAGTATGCAAGTCAGTAAACCTTAATTTTTTACTCAATAACAATGAGAACTAACCAACTGAAGAAGACGATCACGCAAACGAAACGATCCAGTAACTTTTGACGACTTCACTTCAAAAAACTGTTAGGAAGAACTACAAAGAGATAAATTATCTGTAATGGCATCATCCAAATAATTTAAAACAAAAGTTCAATAAAAAATAACTATTTTCAAATATGTCTCACCGGAACATGCAGCCCGAAATATAGCATGCTATTGTGGAAAATTCATTGTGCCAAAAGGACAATTAATTATTGCTATCGAATCCGAGGATGGACCCGTTAATCAGCCCCATTTATCATAGTTGACTACCAAAAGCAAACATAATCCGGTTAAAAGAGAAACAAAACAATACCAGAAGCCTTATATAAATGATAGGGAAAAAAAACAAACGCTGAAATCAAACAGTTAGTAAAAGACAATTTTAAGCAACTGTGCATCAGAATCGGAGCAACGAATATCCACGTGATGAAAACACAAATTGTTGAAGACGCGGTTTCAATTCAACAAAAGAGACGAATTCACCTTTAAGGAGGAGATGAAAAAAAATTGAACAATCTGATAAACCAAAAACACATTGTGAGACTAGATAAATGCTCGGATAATCAGTTTTAAGTCCAATCGTAATCACAGTGAAGAAGGACCAAACAGCAAAATTGGCATTAGATTGTAAAAAATTTATTGATTTTATTCACAAAAACAAATACCAAATGCCAAACATCGAACTGTTACAAGACAACATTGCTCAAACAAGAACAAACATTGTTCTCAACAATTGATTTGCGCTATGCCTACTGGCAAATTCCACTGGACTAACCAACCAGAGAACCATGCAGTTTTAGTCTAACCGGAGGCAACGCCATGGAAAAGTATCATTTTTAAACAGGTTTCTACGGCCTCATGGATATTCAAGCGGACAAATGTGAGTTTGCATGCAAACAGGTATAATGAAAAGGATATAGTGTACGTAGTGAGGGCACAAAACCACTTATTGAAACATTTCACATCTAGCACAAATGGAATGGTTGCTATTCTGCGTCCTCTCCTTAAAAGTACACAGAGAAAAAAGAACATTTGATTGGAAAAAATTCCAAACAATTAGCAAGCAGTCAACCAAATCATTAAATTCCATTCATTCAATCAAAAATTCATCTAAACTCCTTTCCAAAACAAACAAACTGAAAAAAAATATATAAAGTTTGTCAACTTAACCCAAATAAATCCCAAAAAAACAACAATGCGACGGAGAAAAGTTATAAAAAATTTGAACGAAGCTGCAAACCAGAGAGTGAATGTAGCACCAACTGGAGCAGGGCAGATCAACGAACCAAAAATGGCAAGGCGTTTCAGACCGGGAGGAAAGCCTCTCGTTGGCACAGGAGACGGAAAACGAATACAAGCAAAACAAATGAAGAAAAAAGTGAAGAACGACACCAAAAACAATCAAAGACGCCAGAGAGGCAATCACAAAAGCAACGGAGAAAAAAATCATCATTTTTGAAAATTGTATTCTGAGAAAACATCACGTGACAAACCGAGACTGAACTAGAAACAAAAATGGGCACGAAAAAAAAGAACGACAAAGTTTGCTCAGCCCATACGGAAATAAATAAATCGCAATAAGCCACCTAAATGGTACTGACAAACTAATAAATTTACGTCAAAACAAAAATAACAATTGAGATACACGAGATTTATGAGTATTGTGTAAGCTGCATGGACCTAACAATTGTCAGACTTGAAGAAAGGCATCAAAATGTGGCATCAACCACGGCCGCCAATGTACCGGACGTGGGAAGTACAGCATCAAACCCAACTAAGGCAGGTCACGAATTGATAACAGAGGGAATAGTACCAACCGTCAATCAGAAAACAAACACCGAAATGGAGGAGGAACATGATGCAAGAAAAATTTACACAAAGAATTGAGGCTAATTTTCATTGCAGCCGCAACACAATAAGATAAAAACAGGCGCCAGCTGCTAAACGCGGAACGGGGAAGCCCTAAAATTGTCTTTTGGACAATACTGAGACAACATACGGAATCTACTACACGTACGAGACAATTGCCTGTTGATAGATGAGCGGATTGTTCTCTCTACATAACTCTGACAGACAGATCGCGACAGTCTACACCTCACCCACCCCGTATTGGCGGCCGTGCTAGATCTATGCCAGAACATCTGGTTTCCCCACATCTAGCGCTCAATTGCGCAAACGGCACAGGGATGCCGCCAATGTACCGGACAAGCAAAATTTTTTCCGGTAAAAGGAAAACAACATTCATTCCAAACTGAACTAGTGGTTGAACCGAACGAAAAATTACAATTAGATTTTGCAAGAGCCCTCCCAGACGAAATAAAAAAAGACGCATATATACTAGTTGCTTCAGATAAGTGGTCCCAACGGGTGAAGTAGTTTCAAACATGACACCGGACATCGCAATGAAGTTTATTTAACCTTATATATCAAAGATCAAGGTACCACGTGAACTAAGATGTGACCAGCCACGAACATTTTCAATCAATAAAAAATCAATAAAAATGCGCATAAATCCATTCGCAGCAACATAAAAAACACCGTTTGAAGATCACATGGGTCGCTAACTAAAAACAAACACTTTCCAACATAGCAAAAAGTAGTTCACCTAAAAACCTAAACTGGGAAAACGCCAAACATGCATTTTTAGATCGGAAAAATCTGATGCACCCACCACTTTCGGAGGTAGTCGTGCATGGCCTTCTAAAATCGGAAAAAGAAATAACGATAAAAAGACGAAGCCCGGAGCCTACAGTCATACCAACTCCTACAAACTCAGCAAGCCAACAACCACAAAACACGGGTGTGAAAAGTACGCGAGCACTAGCAATTGAGAAAGAGAAGTTAAACATAAAATAGAAATGTATTCAAGCTAAAGTAGAGCCAATTATGATGAAACGAATAGAACACAGGTAGCAAGAAAAACAATTAAAAAAGCAACAAAAGTGAAAATTCTGGTAACTTTTGAGAAAAAGTACAAAACTATCGATGGCAAAATGTTGACATAAATGCCACTCACAGTGTGGGCATATAAAAAAGCAAAACAACCGAAAATACTAAGAAATATCAGTTTTGCTTTCTTCCCTAATCCTTTATTATACGAATCATGCCGGCTTTCACGGCTAAGCGACTACGACGCATAAAAATCCGCTCGGAGAACAGGGTCCTGTTTGCGATTTTTTAGATATTGAAGATCCAAGGCACCACAACACCCTTTGTTCAAAGAGGACAAGACGGGCCTCCCGATAAAATTAACCAAGAAAAAACAACAAGTCAGCCGGATAAAACAAGGCATAACCGACTGGCGAAAGAACCGGGGGCAAACCTCAAAGAACACTAACGCGAGGAATAAAGTTCTAGGCGGAACGACGAACCAGAGACAACCACAAAGCAAATAATTAGCCAGCAAGAAATCTGGTTCTTCGCGTGATACCTGGTCCTCAACACCAGAAATAACCGCCCCATCTCCAAACTTGATCAGTAAAAAGAGGACACTGGAACAGTAAAGTTCTTAACGCCAACCAGGAAGTCAATTCAAAACCGAGCGTCAGCAATAGCTGGGGCACCCGGTAGTCCGGTCCTGATTAACGCAATTGAGGACGTTAAAAAATTACCAGTGAAGCAATTCTCCATCGAGTCGCCGACCGACGCGGCACCAGAGACGACCCAGTCTAAAAACTTTAATCTCAGAAATGGGATTCTACGAGAAATCCCAGAATATAAGGCATGGAGGCAATTCCTGGAGGCAATAATACAAAACTCAAGAAGGCAGAGCAACAAACAGTAGACATAATCGACTTGGTGTCCCCCAAATGCAGAGAAGTACGATGATAAAGTACTTCTAGTAACGAACAAAATCAAAAAGCGGAAGATCAAATCATCAATTCCAGTGGAGACGATTTAGAGGAACAGCATGCGGAACAGCGAATATGCGGAAAGAATACCGGAAAAGCCGCATGAGCAAGAAATCAACCAGTCGTACGGGGACTTTAAAACTCAAGCATAGTCCCACAGAGACTTTAAAACTCCGGTCCTACGGGGACCTAAAACTCAAATGGCTGAATAAATTTTTGGCAAACATGTTCATATATATTTATAAGTTCAGTAAGTTGAACAAGCCATTTGACCTTTTACGCCTATGAAGTCTTATCATTATGCTATGCTGGCCAGAAGTTGGATAAAGACTTTACTAACTAGTTGTTCATATTTGAGTTTTTACTTAACTTAGGATTTACCAATCCGTTCGGAATCGTATTAGTAGACATCATACGTTACAGTATGACATAATTAGTAATTGTAGTTCCTGCGAATCGCAGAGGAGCTATCAGTAGGCCTTAACAGTCCTGTCGAGGATAGTATTATCTCCCACATTCCAGACAGTGTTATTTTGCTGAGCGAAGCTGTTTTTTTTGCGACTCAAGCACGTTTTTTTTGCGTCTAGAACTTTTACGTGGTACCACTATTGCAGCCAAATTTGGTCAGGTTGTGGTAGACCTGAAGCTGGAGGTCAAGTGAGAGCTTGTCCTCACACACTATAATTGCCATGGCATGGGATCGAATACACGATCTGACGATTTCGAAGTGAACGCCTTACCACTGTGCTAAGTGCCTCCAATAATATACATGATAAGCGAGAAAGCAGAACAAAGCTCTATGAATATAATACTGACTACAATAGTCTGTGTGTAATTTCCATGTCTTTTCGTCTCAGAGACGCCGCTTGTCGGCCAGCTAAACTTCGGCTTTTAGCCTGAGTTTTGGCGCACTTACTGCCAAGTTCATTTTCGGCCGAAAGTCTCGCATGAACCAGGTACTCACAAGGTCGAAGTTAGACGAAAAGCAAGCATCTGGACGAAATTCGCCAACCCGAAAAGTAAACAGAGCGGGTGAGCTGTAGATAGCGCAGAAGGCAAAAGTTAGGATTGAAGGTAGTTTGCAGATGTTCGGCTTTCCAATCTCATGGTATTTGAATGGAAAAAAACAGCCAGACATTTGTCCAGACTGAAACTTATCGCGACGTATAATCGCGATTTTAAATCTTAAAATTGATTCTGTATAAAATATGCATTTCATGAAATCGCGCATATAAAATTGGTTTCTACAATTTTGTATTCGGACTTGAATTTGTATTACTTAGATTATTGGTAATTGCTTAGATTAATGTTTCAATTCACTTTTTTAAGTAAAATCCCGGGTTGCCCACAAAAGCTACTCATACCATTTTCATATATGGATAAATGGTAATCATACACTTTCCATACAATTCTATAAGTACAGAAAATTGCATGAAAGGTCTTTGAGTAGTAATTTTCCATATATGTATTTTCATATATTGGAATTGTATTGTATGACTAACATTTTTTCATAAGAGGGAATTATGAATTTGGAAGTTTTCATAATAAAAACTTTGTGATTAGTGTTTTTAACAAAAATAAATCCAGCAAAATGAGGCAAAATTTTGTTAATTCCCATCCCATACGACGAGCAGTCTCTAAACAGAGAAAAACCAGAGAAAATTTTTTTCTCATAATAAACTCTCCTCACTTGCGGAGAAAACAACGTATTCTATTTTTATTCTTATCCTAGGGAGAAGCCATACCGGGCGGTGCTGCCTCAGAAGAAAAAACCTGATGCCGAGCTGAGTAATACAAAAACCAGAAACTGTCCAGAAAAATTCCGGATTTTGTCCTGCTAATCGGGCAACATTTTTATGGGATTCTTGTCTTTTTGTCACGACATCAGCATCTGAAACATGATATATAGTTTTCTATAAACACAAAATTGACAATTAAGTTAGAAACAATCATTTAAACATCCCAACAACATTTAAACATATTATGTAAATCCTAACTTTTACCCACGTGAGAATTGTCAACCTTTGAGATGACTTTAAGAATCATGTTTGAAAAGATGTAGTCAGAAGTCAGCCAAGTGATGGCAACGCCAAGTTACACAGGTTTTCGAAGTAACAACTATGCAAAAACGTGTTTCTGTGCGCCAACGATTTGCTGACTTTCGACTAGGCCGTCTCAGATACGAGTTCTCTGATGACCTTGAAAAAGACCAATACGAACTGAGTTAGTAAAAAACACAGAGTAGAAGCGGAGCTTTGCACCTCTCGCGACACAACAAAAACATAGAAAACAGAAGTCGAAAACAAAACAAAAAATGTTTTTTTTTTTTAAATCTATCAAACTTTTATTTTCGTAAGTCTCGATTATGTTTATTTTAGGCAAACTCGCTAGACAAGTGAACAATAAACACAGAGGCGCAGCGAAGCTTCACACAACTTGTCATACAACAAAAAAAGAGTTGTTTTTTGTGGGATTATTGTTGACGCTGTGACCTAGAATTATAGGCCTTTATTCAAACAGTCCTACATTGACGGTCACTATATACTAAATACTAGCAATATGAGAGTCAATCATTCTTTACTTTGCTCAGAATTAGACTGAAACTCGAAAAACTCAAACCGTTTTCTGTCTTGACAGTTGGAAGAACAGCTTTTTGAAAACTTTAAATTATTTTCGAATCACGGCTAATAGCGCTTTAATATGATATTTCACTCAATCCGATACAATTTTACTTGTTTGTTCCTGTGAAAAAAAAACTAAATGAAACAATTGGCGCCGCCTATTTCTTAAACACAGAAGAGAGCACGTGATTCGAACCTTTGCACGTGATTCGAAGGCTTTGGGGTTAGTAACCGGAATTGTATCATTTTGACTAACTAAGAGAAATTAACATGCTTAGTATGAGAATAAAAACACATCTGAACCCTGTTTTCTTTAGGAACCACAGACACTTTGAGATAACAATAGACAAAAAGAAACCCTCAAACAATTTCGAGGAGTATTTGTGAAACAGGATTTTTGCACCAAAAAAAAGAAAATCACGAAACCCATCCAAAGACAAAATCGTTTCCCAGTTTCAATAGTCGAAACAAAACACTATCAAAACTGGCATTCCCATCTACTTAAAAAACACGCACACTTTTGTCAGATGAATCGCGGTAAAACCCTCCGTGTTGTTTTTGAAAGCTTGTTTCGATAATGTCTGAGAAAAAAAATGAGTCAGTGCAAACAAATTACAATAAGATCGAAAATCGTGTGTTGGTTTACCAACTGAATAATTAGATTTTTTGAGTTTTTAGTCAATTTTTTTTTCTCAAAAAATTGCTTGACGAGGAATTTTCACATATGGAAACTGTATGACTAGCATTATTTCAGAAAACAAAAAGAAAAATTATAATTGAAGTTTTCTGTTGCAGCCGCCCATATAACGCTTTAAATTTTTCCCACAATTGAATTAACTGTTCGTGGCTTTTTTGAAAAAAAATGTTTTTTTTTGTAAATACTAATTATTCATTTTTCATATATGGAAATTGATATAATAAGCTTTTTTCAACATATTTCTTTTTTCTTCTTCTTATCGAGAGACACCTATGTGACATCAAAACAACAGAAAAAACAATTAGATTTCGTTTAAACTCATTTTGCAAAAATGTATGAAAGTCTTATGACTAGCATTTTTCCATAGAATAAGTGTATGGAACTGTATGCTTAGCATTTTTGGTGGAGGACAACCCGGGACCCCTAACTTTGAATAAATATAGGCTATTCTTAAAGTTAGTTCATGAAAAGTTCATATTTTCTCCCCCCTTATTTGATTAGGGGGAGTTGTACGGTTGATCCAATTAGTTTTTGGCGCGCAAGACCGGGGCTCAATATCCTCAGTTTGGGGATTACTGCGAATCTGCTGCATCCTATCGGAAATTCATATAAAGTAGTTTCATCATTTCTGTTCGCTTTTTAGATAGTTGTGAAATATTTTAAGTAATCAAGTTCCTTAGCCCCCAAAACTTGATAAGTTGCAAACTTTAGGAACCACAGTAACTTTGAGATAACAAGAGATAAAATAAAATCCTCGGCCAATTTCGAAGAGTATTTGTGATTAGGATTTTTTACACACAAAAAAAAAGAAAATCACGAAACCCATCCAAAGACAAAATCGTTTCCCAGTTTCAATAGTCTCAACAAAACACAAAAAACACTACCAAAACTGGCATTCCCATCTACTTGAAAAACAAGGATACTTTTGTTGTTTTTGAAAGCTTGTTTCGATATAATGTCGGAGGAAAAAAAAACGATTCAGTGCAAACAAATTACATTAAGATCGAAAATCGTGTGTTGTTTTACCAACTGAATAATTAGATTTTTTGAGTTTTCTGGTCAATTTTTGTTTTCTCAAAAAAATGTTTGACGAGGAATTCTCATATATGGAAACTGTATGTTTAGCCTGATTTCAGAAAACAAAAAGAAAAATTATAATTAAAGTTTTCTCTTGCAGCCGCCCATATAACGCTATATATTTTTCCAGCAATTGAATTAACTGTTCGTGGTTTTTTTCGAAAAAAAATATTTTTTTTTTGTAAATACTAATTATTCAATTTTCATATATGGAAACTGGCATACTTAGCTTTTTTTCATCCAATTTTTTTCTTCTTAAATTAGATAAGTTTACAAAAAATGTTTATATTACTATTCCACACAATGAGAAAAAGGCATATCATAGTATTTCATACATTAAAAAAACTTAAAAAAATAACAAAATACATATATATTTTTTCATACTATGAAATAGAATATTAAGCATTTTTTGAGTCATTCTGGAATGGAGGAACAAACCCTTTGCCATATTTTTTATCGCAAAGTTTTTATTAAAATAGCTAAAGCAAATTTTTCTTCCATGAAATTGTATGATAATCATTTTTTCCATACTAGGAAGTTGTACGATAAGCATTTTTCCATAAATGAAAATACAACAAGTTTTTGTTTTGAATAGTTAAATTTAACATTAGTAAGTTAATTTTAACATTTTCACTCCAAATCATATTCCAAAAATGTAACTTTTTGCATATGGCTAGATATTTTTCAATTTGATAATTTTGGTGGTTGAGAAAAAAAGGCATGTTTTTCTTACAAATTTATCCTGGACTACGTTATAAACACAAAAAGTCAAACTTTGAATGCAAAATTTTGTTTCGTAAATTATCTATTACAGCACAAAAACAAGTTTACAGCCAGAAAAGGAATTTAAAAATTTTTCTTGCCTCAAGTTTGTGGATTTTTTCCATGAAAAATGCATACCATAAAAATTTCATATATGATAACTATATGAAGCTTTTTTTTCGTGCGAAACTGAAATAACCTTTTGACAGTAAGTTGATCTCAGTCACTGAAAACCCTTATTGAACTTACATAAAATTTCCCAAACAAAATTTCAATTGAGTTTTGAATTTTCTAATTATTCTAAGAAAATGCTTACTGTACAATTTCATATATGAAAGTTACATGTTAAGTATTTTTTTCGAACAAAACTAAAATAACGTTTTTGATTATTAAATTGCTCTTGATCATTGAAAGTCTTCATTAACCTCAGTGGTAATTACCGAAGCATGTTTTTAGACAGATTTTTGAAAAAAAAATCTAAAACAAAATGATTATCACACATTTTTCATCAATGAAAATTGTAAGATGTGCTCTTTTTCAGCTTAAATTTTTTATCACTTTATGCATGACCAGAAAGCTTCAAATGAGCCAAATAGAACAAAAATGTGTATTAAAACTCTTAAAAACAGTTTTTAAAATTTGTATGAAAATTATCTGACAAGCACGTTTTCCATAGACGCCATGTATGAAATTGTATGATAAGGGTTTTCCTTCTATGAACGTCAAACCGGGCCTTGAATTATTATAGTAAATTTAGTTTTTTCTGCAAACTTTCTGTAAATTTAGTTTTTTCTGTAACAGTGGTATACAAATTCTACAAGTAACAAAAGAACGTAAAAACAATTTAAAACAATACAAACATGCAAGGGCGGATCTAGGATTTTCTCGAGGGGGGGGGGGATTTTGGAAAAGTTTTCGAAAGTTTTGTCGACATTTTTTAAGGTCGACCAAATAGATTTTTCGAGCTCCTCCAAGCACTAAAAAATCCCAGTTTTGACCGATCTTTCTGCGCCGCAGGCAAAAAAAAATTAAAAAAAAAGGTCAAAAAAGGCACTTTTAGGCTCTTTTTGGAAAGTTTTGACCAAAAAATCGCGTTTTTTTCGCGCGCGCTCCCCACTCTAAATTAGTGTATTCTGGCGTCGAAGGCGACTTTAGAAATCTTTTAGGGTCCGTCACCAAAAAAATGAATATTCAAAATAGTACAAAAGGGTCCTTTGGGTCGGCAGGGGGTCAAATCCCTAAGGGGCGAGAGGGTGGAGGGGGGGGGGGGGGGGGGCGGACGCTAAATCCGCACTGCAAACATGATAATTTAACTAAAGAGTGGAGTTCACATATCCATGATCAAAAACTGTTCTAATTGTAAAGTGAGTAGGCACAGAAATTTAGTTATAACAATTTATAACAAGAAACTGCGAGTTTACCTGAGGAGTGGAATTGACAAGTCCATTGAGCAACACAGCGAGCAAGAACGCGAATGCCAGCACGAACATGAACCCAGCTCCGGAAGAACAGGATGTCAAGATACCACCACCACCATAGTTCACATGTTTCCAAAAACCCTGAGGGCTGAGGCGACGGACACGCACGTCCTATTTAATAATTAACATTTATTTTACCTTTGAAAACTTACAAAAGTTTGTCATTCTTTATATAGTTTGAAAAATTAATTTTAGCATGACGAGGTCAAACTGGGATATATTTTGGACGTATCTTGAAAGAAAAAAAACACGTGGCGTGCGATGCATGAAGTGCAAAAAAGGAAAAACGCGGAAAAGTATGAGATAGGAGAGTTCAAAACTGGAAGTAAGAAGTCATGAATTGGATCTAAAAGTTTTAACTAGATATATTTCTCCATATTTTTGAGACAATATGAAATTCAGCGATTCAATAGTTTTTTAAAATTTTGTTTTATTGTTTTACGCAGGTTCGAGTTTTTGACATACGAAGCAAAAAAGAGCTAAAAAAGAACTTAATACGTGGAAGTTATAAGCAAACAAAAAAATCAATTGGCGAGCGTGTTTGTCGATTTTTAGTAAGACTACGTTTTACTTCTTTTTGAAGAACGTATATATCGTTTTTAATCGATCTTTGAACATAACGGAGGATTTTTATCTGTATTTTAAAAAAAAACAGATTTTTTACGATTTTTTAAATTTTTTTGACATTTGAAAACATCTT
>NC_087066.1:4908375-5172791 GCF_963678635.1 Symsagittifera roscoffensis
GATGACAGTTATAAGCGACATGGAGAAACAACCGTAGAATCAACCCATCATTTAATTGTAGGTAATGGCAGTTCTCCTGTCTTTTTGAAAACTGTCAGAATATTGGATTTTTTATATTCTCTCAATCATTTCAATTAGAAATTTCTTCTCAAATCTGGTGATGGCAGTTGTTAGCGACATAGAGATGGTAGTAGTTCGTAGCATTAATACGAGATGGCACATAAATGGAGATTTGTGGCATATAGAGATGGCAGTATTTTCGTGGGACTTTAGCGACAAAGAGCTGGCAGACTTTCAATTCTAATGATTCATAGAAAAAAAAATAGGATGCATTCCCGCACCGAAGTTTCTCGGATAAAAATAGATTATATTGAGAAAATGTTGCCAAAAATATTGCCATTATAATCGATTATGTGTAACCAATTTAAGCAACATTTTCTATTATAATAGAAAGAAAATAGGTTATTTTCATCAAGAATATATTGCCTTGTAATTCCGCCAAAATGTATTTTTATCTCCATATAACCTCAATAAAATCTTTTTTTTTGCCCTGAAATCGCAATAAAATCGATTAATTTTGGCATAAAATTGCAATAAAATCTATTGTTTTTGCCATAAAATTGCAATAAAATCTTTTGTTTCCGCCATAAAACTGCCATAAAATCGCAACAAAAACTATTGCTATCGCCATAAAATTGCAATAAAATCAATTATGTTGTCAAAAAATTTAATTATATTGTCAGAAAAATTAATTTATTTCTTCTTAAAAGCGTGCTATATGAAAACACAAAGCAAAAGTTGAATTCAAACCAAACGACACAAATCATGAAGATCATCAAAATGAATAAGATTTTCGGCACAAAAAATATGCAACAAAAATACAAAATATCATCATTGTAAATCAGATTTTGTGCAAAAACATATGTAAGAATTCCAGAAAGTTGTCAATATAAACCAAATTTGAGCTCGAAAGTATGCAATGAAATCATAGAAAATCGTTCACTCAGCTGTTTTTGGCGGAAAGCGAATTGAGAAATTTCTGATTCAACGATGAATGTTCCCCTTGTTTATTGGATGTGTTTTGTCCCCTCCCTTCGTCGCTTTCAATTCTTTTTGTTTTCTATCTTTCTGTTGTTTCTCTGATCCGGCAAAAATGTCTTCAACTACTTCTTATGCCCTGTTTCGTCCGCTCCTGTAGTTATTGGGCCTTCGTTGCTCGACTCCGACCTGTGACCTTTTTTTTGTTGCCTTTTTCCCAAGTCATTTGGCCGTCTGGGTTCGTTATCGTAGTTTCATGTTTCTCTCAGCTTTTTTTGACTGAAAGTATATTGATTGTTTTTTGATTCAATGATGAATTTTACCCCTTTTTGTTGAATGCGTTATGTCCCGTTAGCTACTTTTCGTACATTGTTTCGTCCGCTCCTCTAGTTCTTGGGCATTTGTTGCTCTATTCTTATCTGTGCCCCTTTTTCCTGGCTTTTTCCGCGTGTTTTCTTTTGCTTTGGGTTCTGTTGGGCGTATTTTTTATTATTTCTGGTTTCTTGTTGTTCAAATTTTTCTTCGTCATGCTCATCGTGAACATTAAAACTTGATCTGAAAATTAAAAACATTAGAAAAACATCATAGTATTCACCAAATCAATTATGGGTCGGATTGGCAGCAGGCATGAAAGATGACTTTATTCAACAAAAAAGACTTTTAGATTTTATTCTAAGATACATTATCCAACTCCCCCATTACAATACAATGCAAATTAAACAAATTTACGAGGTCTTTTTTGTTGAGTTAAGTCATTTTTCATACCTGCCGCTCATCCCGCCCATTCAAATCAAATTTATTATTTCGAGTTCTGATGGGATTGAGAATGATGTAACAACAAGACACGTAACAAAACTTGAAATTCAGTTCGAAATTTACTTAGAAGCTTGTTTTGCTGCTAAAAAACTTATATTTCCATGCTCAGGCAACTAAGAATTTGAAAAAAATGAGGTCGCACATTTTTGTGTTTTTGATCGAATTTTTATATCAATTTTATTTATTTTATAATCTATTACAATCTATTATAATCTATTATAATCTATTATAATTCCAACATAATCGTCATAAAAATAAAGGTTTTTAATGGATTGTTTTCTCCATATAATCGATTATTTTTCTCTGCGACCACAAAATCACCAGATAATTGATTATTAAAAGAATAATTTTTGGTTCGACCACAAAATCGCCAGGTATAGATAATAATCGGAGAAACTTCGGTGCGGGTTAATCTGACATTTTTAAAAAAGAAAATTTTTCCACGAATCAAGTTCTTTTTTAGCTCTTTTTTGCTTCGTATGTCAAAAACTCGAACCTGCGTAAGACAATAAAACAAAACTTTAAAAACTATTGAATCGCTGAATTTCATATTGTCTCAAAAATGTGGAGAAATAAATCTAGTTAAAACTTTTAGATCCAATTCATGACTTCTTACTTCTAGTTTTGAACTCTCCTATTTCATACTTTTTCGCGTTTTTCCTTTTTTGCACTTCTTGCATCGCACGCCACGTGTTTATTTTTCTATCAAGACACGTCCAAAATATATCCAAGTGATGATCAACTTTTGGAAAATCGATTTTTAAATCTTTCTTTAAAACTTTCAAATCTTTCCCATTCCTTAATAGGTACAAAACCATTGTTTTAACTGAAAACTTAATAATATTGATTGTTTAAATATTGGGGGTGAACGTTTGATTTTTGGTTTTCTTACAAAATTCAATTTTGTTTAAACTAAGCATCAAAGCTTTCGGACTGACTTTCATCATTCAAATCTATTTTTTTATTTTTTTTCCCGTATGTTCCTTAAAGGTTTCAACAAGCAACTTTATATCACGACAAATTTAGCGGGAAATAATTTTGTATACATATTCAAAACGGAAACTATCAAGTTTCAAAAGCACAAAATGACGTTGTTTGAAGATTAAAAAATGATTTCAATTTAAAAAGGTAACAACTGCTTGTATACTTTTTTAAATTGTTTTGACTGCCTCGTTATGTCTATAAAAATACTGATATAAAGTATAACAAAATTTTTCCTTTATTGGTTTTTTAAATTGTTTTGACTGCTTAGAAGAACTACCAATATTAAATTCAATATTAAGCTTCCGAAAAAACCTTGTTTTAAAATTGTAACCCGAAATGCTAGTTTACAAAGTGAAAACATGCACGTCATAAACGAGACTTAATAGCTTCTCTCGATTCAATTTAATTTCTGCAAAAAAATAACTCGTCGCATACCTTTTAAAAGCACGAAAGATATCTTGGGGTAATTGACACAATTTTTATAAACCGGCAATTTTCAAAAACCCATATATTTTTTAAAAAATGATCACAAGTGAAATATTTTTCTTTTGAATTGAGCTCAGAATGCTAATATTTTTCAGATGTTATAGAAATTTTGTATAAAAAAATGGCTCGTTAAATATTGAAAGTTGTCAGAACACAAAGTTTCTTCTCCGCCTTTTTCAAAACGTTGGAACGAATAGATTTGTTTCACATCTAGTAACCAGTTAGTCGGAGCAATTAAATTACCTGAAATCATTTTAGATTATTTTTATTATCCGCACAAATTTCAAGATCAATTTTCCCCGTTTTAAGTAAATAAACAAAGGGTGCACACAATATTTCAATTTGGTCAACTGATTTCTAAATTTGAACACTCCGAAAAATGATCAAAGGTTAAGTAAGCATCCTTATCATTTTGAGACAATAGGTTTATCGCCTTTCATACAGTATGAACAATTCTGCTAAGAACTGCTAATTTTAAAATCAGAATTCGTCTCGACAAAAGAGCACAACTTTTTTTCAAAAGTCCGAACAAATACTTCTTTAAAAATTATTTAATTGGTATCCAAATGAAAATCCGTTAATTGTCTTTCAGTTTTGCTTTTTGAAAATTATCCCATCTACCATAACAATATCAATATATTTTTAAATCTGCTTTCGTTTTTCTTAAAGTGCTCATTGAAAAATTTATATTGTTATCAAATTTTAAGGTATCGTAATTGCATTCTTCATTGGAACTTTCAACACATACTGTCTATTCTCAGATAAATCACAAATGTTGATCGTGATTTTTTAATGCAAGTATTATTATGGTTTTTTTTACTTTCATCCGAGGCACTTTTGAGCTCAAAGGTAATCTGCTCATTTCTGACCATTTTATTTTTCTAAGGAATAGATATTTCTGCTGCTCCAACTGCTCCAACCTCTGACAGGGTGAAAAATCATGTTCAAACTCTCCTTGATTATATAATAAGTTTGGAAAATGTGGCTTTGTTTTTAATCGGGTAGTCCGGTATTTGTTCGGACTTTTGAAAAAAAAAAGTCCGATTTGATGCAGCACCCTGTCCGATTTTTGATGCAGCACCCTGTTTGATGCAATTTTTGATGCAGCAGTCCGAGTTTTGATGCAGCACCCTGTCAGAGGTTGGAGCAGTTGAAGCAGCAGCCTGCTGCTTCAACTACTCCAACCTCTGACAGGGTGCTGCATCAAAAATCATGTTCAAACCCTCGCCTTCAAACCCTCGACAAAATGGCCCGTACATAAGACGCGCGTATCCCTGACTCGGGTGGTATAAAAAATCAGATGCAGAAAATCACCCCAATCTGAAGCATTCTGCTCAAAATGATGTCGCCTTTCGGTGGAAAAAATCCCCCAGAATAAAACCCCACGGATGAAATTCCTCAGTCTAAAACCCCCCAGATAAAATCTCTACGATATTTTCCACGAGGACTGAATCCCAGCAACTAAGAATTTGAAAAAGTTGAGGTCGCACATTTTTGTGTTTTTGATCGAATTTTTATATCAATTTTGTTTATTTTTTAATCTATTACAATCTATTATAATCTATTATAATCTATTATAATTCCAACATAATCGTCATAAAAATAAAGCTTTTTAATGGATTGTTTTCTCCATATAATCGATTATTTTACTCTGCGACCACAAAATCACCAGATAATTGATTATTAAAAGAATAATTTTTGGTTCGACCACAAAATCGCCAGGTAATAGATAATAATCGGAGAAACTTCGGTGCGGGTTATTCTGACATTTTTAAAAAAGAAAATTTTTCCACGAATCAAGTTCTTTTTTAGCTCTTTTTTGCTTCGTATGTCAAAAACTCGAACCTGCGTAAGACAATAAAACAAAACTTTAAAAACTATTGAATCGCTGAATTTCATATTGTCTCAAAAATTTGGAGAAATAAATCTAGTTAAAACTTTTAGATCCAATTCATGACTTCTTACTTCTAGTTTTGAACTCTCCTATCTCATACTTTTTCGCGTTTTTCCTTTTTTGCAATTCTTGTTTATTTTTCTATCAAGACACGTCCAAAATATATCCAAGTGATGATCAACTTTTGGAAAATCGATTTTTAAATCTTTCTTTAAAACTTTCAAATCTTTTCCATTCCTTAATAGGTACAAAACCATTGTTTTAACTGAAAACTTAATAATATTGATTGTTTAAATATTGGGGGTGAACGTTTGATTTTAGGTTTTCTTACAAAATTCAATTTTGTTTAAACTAAGCATCAAAGCTTTCGGACTGACTTTCATCATTCAAATCTATTTTTTTTCCGTAGGTTCCTTAAACTTTTCAACAAGCAACTTTATATCACGACAAATTTAGCGGGAAATAATTTTGTATACATATTCAAAACGGAAACTATCAAGTTTCAAAAGCACAGAATGACGTTGTTTGAAGATTAAAAAATGATTTCAATTTAAAAAGGTAGCAACTGCTTGTATACTTTTAAATTGTTTTGACTGCCCCGCTATGTCTATAAAAAAAACTGATATAAAGTATAACAAAATTTTTCCTTTATTGGTTTTTTAAATTGTTTTGACTGCTTAGAAGAACTACCAATATTAAATTCAATATTAAGCTTCCGAAAAAACCTTGTTTTAAAATTGTAACCCGAAATGATAGTTTACAAAGTGAAAACATGCACGTCATAAACGAGACTTAATAGCTTCTCTCGATTCAATTTAATTTCTGCAAAAAAAATAACTCGTCGCATACCTTTCAAAAGCACGAAAGATATCTTGGGGTAATTGACACAATTTTTATAAACCGGCAATTTTCAAAAACCCATATATTTTTTAAAAAATGATCACAAGTGAAATATTTTTCTTTTGAATTGAGCTCAGAATGCTAATATTTTTCAGATGTTATAGAAATTTTGTATAAAAAAATGGCTCGTTAAATATTGAAAGTTGTCAGAACACAAAGTTTTTTCTCCGCCTTTTTCAAAACGTTGGAACGAATAGATTTGTTTCACATCTAGTAACCAGTTAGTCGGAGCAATTAAATTACCTGAAATCATTTTAGATTATTTTTATTATCCGCACAAATTTCAAGATCAATTTTCCCCGTTTTAAGTAAATAAACAAAGGGTGCACACAATATTTCAATTTGGTCAACTGATTTCTAAATTTAAACCCTCCGAAAAATGATCAAAGGTTAAGTAAGCATCCTTATCATTTTGAGACAATATGTTTATCGCCTTTCATACAGTATGAACAATTCTGCTAAGAACTGCTAATTTTAAAATCAGAATTCGTCTCGACAAAAGAGCACAACTTTTTTTCAAAAGTCAGAACAAATACTTCTTTAAAAATTATTTAATTGGTATCCAAATGAAAATCCGTTAATTGTCTTTCAGTTTTGCTTTTTGAAAATTATCCCATCTACCATAAAAATATCAATATATTTTTAAATCTGCTTTCGTTTTTCTTAAATTGCTCATTGAAAAATTTATATTGTTATCAAATTTTAAGGTATCGTAATTGCATTCTTCATTGGAACTTTCAACACATACTGTCTTGTCTCAGATAAATCACAAATGTTGATCGTGAATTTTTGATGCAAGTATTATTATGGTTATTTTTACTTTCATCCGAGGCACTTTTGAGCTCAAAGGTAATCTGCTCATTTCTGACCATTGTATTTTTCTAAGGAATAGATATTTCTGCTGCTCCAACTGCTCCAACCTCTGACAGGGTGAAAAATCATGTTCAAACTCTCCTTGATTATATAATAAGTTTGGAAAATGTGGCTTTGTTTTTAATCGGGTAGTCCGGTATTTGTTCGGACTTTTGAAAAAAAAGTCCGATTTGATGCAGCACCCTGTCCGATTTTTGATGCAGCACCCTGTTTGATGCAATTTTTGATGCAGCAGTCCGATTTTTGATGCAGCACCCTGTCAGAGGTTGGAGCAGTTGAAGCAGCAGCCTGCTGCTTCAACTACTCCAACCTCTGACAGGGTGCTGCATCAAAAATCATGTTCAAACCCTCGCCTTCAAACACTCGACAAAATGGCCCGTACATAAGACGCGCGTATCCCTGACTCGGGTGGTATAAAAAATCAGATGCAGAAAATCACCCCAATCTGAAGCATTCTGCTCAAAGTGATGTCGCCTTTCGGTGGAAAAAATCCCCCAGAATAAAACCCCACGGATGAAATTCCTCAGTCTAAAACCCCCCAGATAAAATCTCCACGATATTTTCCACGAGGACTGAATCCCAGCAACTAAGAATTTGAAAAAGTTGAGGTCGCACATTTTTGTGTTTTTGATCGAATTTTTATATCAATTTTGTTTATTTTATAATCTATTACAATCTATTATAATCTATTATAATCTATTATAATTCCAACATAATCGTCATAAAAATAAAGCTTTTTAATGGATTGTTTTCTCCATATAATCGATTATTTTACTCTGCGACCACAAAATCACCAGATAATTGATTATTAAAAGAATAATTTTTGGTTCGACCACAAAATCGCCAGGTAATAGATAATAATCGGAGAAACTTCGGTGCGGGTTAATCTGACATTTTTAAAAAAGAAAATTTTTCCACGAATCAAGTTCTTTTTTAGCTCTTTTTTGCTTCGTATGTCAAAAACTCGAACCTGCGTAAGACAATAAAACAAAACATTAAAAACTATTGAATCGCTGAATTTCATATTGTCTCAAAAATGTGGAGAAATAAATCTAGTTAAAACTTTTAGATCCAATTCATGACTTCTTACTTCTAGTTTTGAACTCTCCTATCTCATACTTTTTCGCGTTTTTCCTTTTTTGCACTTCTTGCATCGCACGCCACGTGTTTATTTTTCTATCAAGACACGTCCAAAATATATCCAAGTGATGATCAACTTTTGGAAAATCGATTTTTAAATCTTTCTTTAAAACTTTCAAATCTTTCCCATTCCTTAATAGGTACAAAACCATTGTTTTAACTGAAAACTTAATAATATTGATTGTTTAAATATTGGGGGTGAACGTTTGATTTTTGGTTTTCTTACAAAATTCAATTTTGTTTAAACTAAGCATCAAAGCTTTCGGACTGACTTTCATCATTCAAATCTATTTTTATTTTTTTTCCGTATGTTCCTTAAACTTTTCAACAAGCAACTTTATATCACGACAAATTTAGCGGGAAATAATTTTGTATACATATTCAAAACGGAAACTATCAAGTTTCAAAAGCACAGAATGACGTTGTTTGAAGATTAAAAAATGATTTCAATTTAAAAAGGTAACAACTGCTTGTATACTTTTTTAAATTGTTTTGACTGCCCCGTTATGTCTATAAAAATACTGATATAAAGTATAACAAAATTTTTCCTTTATTGGTTTTTTAAATTGTTTTGACTGCTTAGAAGAACTACCAATATTAAATTCAATATTAAGCTTCCGAAAAAACCTTGTTTTAAAATTGTAACCCGAAATGCTAGTTTACAAAGTGAAAACATGCACGTCATAAACGAGACTTAATAGCTTCTCTCGATTCAATTTAATTTCTGCAAAAAAATAACTCGTCGCATACCTTTCAAAAGCACGAAAGATATCTTGGGGTAATTGACACAATTTTTATAAACCGGCAATTTTCAAAAACCCATATATTTTTTAAAAAATGATCACAAGTGAAATATTTTTCTTTTGAATTGAGCTCAGAATGCTAATATTTTTCAGATGTTATAGAAATTTTGTATAAAAAAATGGCTCGTTAAATATTGAAAGTTGTCAGAACACAAAGTTTTTTCTCCGCCTTTTTCAAAACGTTGGAACGAATAGATTTGTTTCACATCTAGTAACCAGTTAGTCGGAGCAATTAAATTACCTGAAATCATTTTAGATTATTTTTATTATCCGCACAAATTTCAAGATCAATTTTCCCCGTTTTAAGTAAATAAACAAAGGGTGCACACAATATTTCAATTTGGTCAACTGATTTCTAAATTTAAACCCTCCGAAAAATGATCAAAGGTTAAGTAAGCATCCTCATCATTTTGAGACAATATGTTTATCGCCTTTCATACAGTATGAACAATTCTGCTAAGAACTGCTAATTTTAAAATCAGAATTCGTCTCGACAAAAGAGCACAACTTTTTTTCAAAAGTCCGAACAAATACTTCTTTAAAAATTATTTAATTGGTATCCAAATGAAAATCCGTTAATTGTCTTTCAGTTTTGCTTTTTGAAAATTATCCCATCTACCATAACAATATCAATATATTTTTAAATCTGCTTTCGTTTTTCTTAAAGTGCTCATTGAAAAATTTATATTGTTATCAAATTTTAAGGTATCGTAATTGCATTCTTCATTGGAACTTTCAACACATACTGTCTATTCTCAGATAAATCACAAATGTTGATCGTGAATTTTTAATGCAAGTATTATTATGGTTTTTTTTACTTTCATCCGAGGCACTTTTGAGCTCAAAGGTAATCTGCTCATTTCTGACCATTTTATTTTTCTAAGGAATAGATATTTCTGCTGCTCCAACTGCTCCAACCTCTGACAGGGTGAAAAATCATGTTCAAACTCTCCTTGATTATATAATAAGTTTGGAAAATGTGGCTTTGTTTTTAATCGGGTAGTCCGGTATTTGTTCGGACTTTTGAAAAAAAAGTCCGATTTGATGCAGCACCCTGTCCGATTTTTGATGCAGCACCCTGTTTGATGCAATTTTTGATGCAGCAGTCCGAGTTTTGATGCAGCACCCTGTCAGAGGTTGGAGCAGTTGAAGCAGCAGCCTGCTGCTTCAACTACTCCAACCTCTGACAGGGTGCTGCATCAAAAATCATGTTCAAACCCTCGCCTTCAAACCCTCGACAAAATGGCCCGTACATAAGACGCGCGTATCCCTGACTCGGGTGGTATAAAAAATCAGATGCAGAAAATCACCCCAATCTGAAGCATTCTGCTCAAAATGATGTCGCCTTTCGGTGGAAAAAATCCCCCAGAATAAAACCCCACGGATGAAATTCCTCAGTCTAAAACCCCCCAGATAAAATCTCTACGATATTTTCCACGAGGACTGAATCCCACAAAAAAACAGATGTTATGATGATTCAATTTCAATAACCTACGATAGTTGGTTTTACAAAGCATTGAATAATTTCCATTAATTGAATAAGCTCAAATTTTAATTATAATACAAACACGTAAAAGTCCACTTTCAGGAGAAGAATTGCTCAATTTCGCGGTGCTGTATTTTAAATGCATTTTCATCTTTGTATCGATTTTCGTAAAATGAGTTGCGATAATTCATTTTGCCGTTTTTACACAAAGATTGTTCCGAGAACCCCTTCCTCCGTTCAAATTCACCCCCGTGTGGGGACCTGCCTCTTTCTGTTCTGAACTGCATAGTCGTTTTTTTCTGATGTCTCACTTTCGGCCTAACGCACACTTTCCCGTTGCTGTTTGCATTTATCTTGCATGTTTTGTTAGGCTTCTTTTCATCGTCACTGCTGCTACTGCTACTACTAGACGACGATGAAGATCGCCGACTTGCACTACCTGAACTTTGTTTGCAGTTGTTAGATCCAGGTTTCTGAAAAATATTGGATCTTGGTAACTATCTCCCGTGGCAGGGGCGCATGGGGGGGGGGTTCATTTTGATTACTTTTTTAGGACAACCATTTTTGGCTGACCGACCCTAACATTTTTATTGCAGGCAACTTGCGATTTTTTTGTGTCTTTGAAAAGTGTCTATAAACGCCTTTTGGATCGTTTTTTTTAAAGCGCCGGTTTTTTTAATTGAAGCTTTTCGGAGTAAGTTTTACCCAATAACAAAGTTTCTCGACCGTCCGTTGCGCACCGGTAGAGCGCCGAAAGCATAGGTTTGACCTCTGCTGGTTTTTTGTTTTTTTTTTTGTTTCGTGTTTCCCTTAAAATGCATAATCATCCTATGATTATGTTTTATTAGTCATGTTTTGAAGCAGATCAGCTGGTGGGATGATTTCAGGATGATTTCGAAATCAGATCAGGATGATTTCGAAGTTTGCTTGCAGCGAAGAAATTTTAACCAAAATAGGGTCACCACATTCCTTTGGAGAGCTCAGAAAAGCAATTTGATCGCCTTTACAAAAAGTCGACAAATATTTTGAGTTTGTTATTGATTGATTAGAAAAAAAAAACATTTTTTGTTTTAGTACAATGACGTTATAACTCTACCCCGCTTCAAATATCTACTCCCTTGGTGAGATGTCGAGGTACATACTGCATGTTTCGACCATCATAGCAAAAATGCGGTATGTTTTGACCATCTCAGCAAAAATTCGGTATGTTTCGATCAATTGTGGCTATAGTTCGACCGTGCTCGACCGAAAAAAATATAATCGACCCAAGCAAGTTCTCGACTCAAGTAAGATATCTTTCGACGGCGCCCAAAAAGTGTGCTCGACCGAGCTCGCCCCGATCGAGATATGTTTTGTCCGACTCGACAGAATTCGGATATGTTTCGACTTTCAATTATCATTAGTTGTCCAAATTTAAACGTAATAATTCATACTTTTACGAGTATTATCTCAGGATGCTTTTTATCAGAATAAAAACATAGGTTTTTTTGCTACATAAAGATTTTGAAGAGATGCACTATTTTTAAGCTTGTTTTGTTTTGTTTTTCATCATATGGATACTCGTAAGAAATTTTAGTTTTTGCCCGGACAATCGGTATTTTTCGACCATTCCTGAGTTCTGTTTTGAGTGTGTGCTCGTCTCAAACCTCTGTCTCGACTATTCTTTTTTGGTCCAGCGCTGATATGTGCTCGGCTTTGAAAGTCGATATATGAAATGAGCACATCGAACCGGTAAATAGCCCCAATAATAGAACAAGTTAATATTCTCCACCCCCTTATTTTATCTAGACCAAAATTGCTCATCACTCATTACGAGGCCAAACTGTGCTTTTTGGGATATGAAAGCGGATTCCGCAACAAGGACGCGCCCCTTTGTTCTTCTTTTGTTCTTTCATTTTCGTTGATCATTCCGACAAAATTTGAACATTTTTAAAGACTTGTCTCTGGAATCCAGGAACATACAGACACAGTTCGGTCTGCAATGCTGCTATTTAAATTTTAATTGTGATTATGGCCCGGGTTGAGGTCTATAAAAGAAAAATGCTTGTCATACAATTTCATATATGGTGAATATGGAAAAAAAGCTTGTCATACAATTTTCGTACAAAGTTTTTCATGCATCGTTTTTTCAAAAATTCACCTTAGAAGCAAATTTCAGACCCCATTCCTCCTAAAACATGTTAGGCTGGGATTAAGCTAAATTTGTTCCGCAAATCTTCCTGTATGGTACTGTCAAGTATTTTCACGTTCTATGGCACAGAAGAATTTCCCCTATTGTAACGAACCAATTCAGCGGTTAAGCATATATAAATTTTGTACCTTGTAAGGAATCCCCCTTTTGGAATAGGGAAGGAAAAAGATATCCTTTGCGAACTATTTTTTGACATTCAAGACTCACTCCTTTGCTGGATCCTTTATTGGGCTTCGAAGGCTGAGCTCCGTTGAAGAGAAGCAGGGACAGGGCGAACACGCACGCCACAGCACTGATAAAAACCCCTATCATAGTGAAATATATCAGATGAAATTTGTATGTAAGATCTATATCATACAAAACAATATCTAGGTTCTGAACTTTTATCAATTCAGAAAAGTGGTGTACTGAATGTTTGAGTGGGCATTGATAAGTTAACTCAGAGAAAACTCGGCACAAAAGATGAGAATAAGACAGAAAATACAACCTTGTTAGACCTATTCCATTGTTGGGCGATGAAGACAAATAAAACTACCTTTTTGTGATGAAGTGAAATTGATTATGGTCTCAAAGAGAAAAAGAGAACCGACGAGAATACCTCTATCATGCACTAGACGTTTGCACCGCCGCACAAGTTTTTAGCCTACAATTTTTCTTGAATGCGTTTTATTCAACTGTTAATGCCATTTATAAAAAGTTTAAATGGAATGTTCCGACGTTATCGATTCAGCCAACCAAATTTTTTAAAATAGAATTTTACATTGGTTGGTTGAATCATTTCGTGATTATTCCTTCTTGTGTAAATTTTCTTGTGTAGCTATTGGCGTTTGGAACTGTCGGACAATATTTTTGCGTTTTAATTTCAAATAATAGGTTCCTCTACCAAGAAACAAAGTTTATTTTCAAAGTTCTTAAAGTACAAAACCACATCATTAGAACAACAACAATTCCAAGCTTAGGATCGCGGAGTAGATGCTCAGGGCGCGACAACTCGATGGCGCTTAGGGCTTTTTTGCTTTTATTGGGTCTTAGAAACTCATATTCAAAACGCCATTTGAGCATCGGTTTATTGTATTCAGTGACTCACCTTATCATCTAAGATAGATGCAGTACAAAAAAACATATCGATCAAACAACGAAGTAGTAGTTTCGCAACTGTTTTTCACGCACGAGGGAATTATTTCAATATCAGAGGGCAGCCAGGGCCAAGGCTAGTGAATAATTTCCCGAGTGCGTGAAAAAACAATTGCGAAAATGCTTCGCTCAACGTGAAATTCATGTGTTCATATTTGTTTTCACTTGTTTTTCACAGGCCAAACTATGCATTTTTGTAAATAAGCGGATTCCGCAATAGGCTAAAATCAGATTTGTCGCGGAATCCGCAACGTTGCTAGTTTTCTCTGATCTTCATTGCTATTTTCGATTCCACAAACAAATAGCTAAAACACTCTATCGCTCAAAACTGCTCCAGAAGTACGCGAACTTCTGAAACCCGCATTAGTATTCGCGGAGTTCGCGGGATTGGGAACAGTTTGTGGAACCCTGTCAAACATTCCTGTCTCAATTCCTGTCAAACATTCAATTTCGATCTCACTTCCTGTCAAACAAAAAATTTTGATCTCAATTTTTGCCAAATTTAACCCAAATTCGATCTAAAATCTTGCCAACTTCGATCTCAATCAGTTCATTTCAAGTCAAATCAACTAAATTATATTGAAACCCGCATTAATATTTGCGGAATTCGCGGGATTGGGAACAGTTTGTGGAATCCTGTCAAACATTTTTGTCTCAATTCCTGTCAAACATTCAATTTCGATCTCAATTCCTGTCAAACAAACAATTTTGATCTCAATATTTCGTATTCGCGGAATTCGCGGGATTGGGAACCGTTTGCGGAACCCTGTCAATTATTCCTGTCTCAATTCCTGTCAAACATTCAATTTCGATCTCAATTCCTGTCAAACAAACAATTATGATCTCAATTTTTGCCAACTTAAACCTAAATTCGATCTCAAATCCTGCCAACTTCGATCTCAATCAGTTCATTTTAAGTCAAATCAACTAAATTATACTATCTTCCATTTTAGCCGATTTTCAAAATTTTTCAAATTGAGAATCCTGAACACATCGAATATAGTTTGATAAAATATATTCGATAACATTTTTTTTGAAATTATCATTTGATTCAGCTGTAGTTGTTCAAGTTTCGTTAACTCCATCAGCGGAAAAAATTACTCCCGCAGATATATTTTACCTGAGTGCAAAATGTGCTGCCATTTAATCCATTGTTCATTTACTCCCTATTTACTTCCTAGTTTTCAGACCATAACACTGCATACTGTATACAAGAAAAAGTATATGGCAAAATGTAATACAGTTAAAGTAGAAAGCTCAAATAACAAAAACAAAAACTACAAACAGTAAACAGTTCAAGTAGTTCATTCCAGGCTATAAAAATAAGCTTAAATAAACTCGGCCATTTTTTGTCAGAGTTGTTGTTATCCTCGACAGCATATCTTTCTTCGCATGCATTTATATGGCATCGGGTTGTGCTTACGAGGACATCTCTCTGCTTGCTGAACTTGAGAGATTTGATCATAATGACCAGGTCACGTTTTTTTTTGTTGAAAACAAATCAATTTTTCCACAAGCACACAATCTCAAACTGGTGCATACGAAAAGTCCAGAGGCTATGCTGCCCAAAACTTAAGCAGCACAGAAACCAATGGCCTTTCTGATTACTGATGTAGCTGGAACCAATATGAATGTTTGCCCTGTTTTTTTTGATAAAGCCAACACATATTTTTACAGCCGAAAATGTCGAAAGAAACTTGCTAAATGAGTGATTGATATCACTCAAATCGCACCCCAATTAGTTTTAAAAAGAAAATCACAAGGAAATATTACAAAAATTTTGAAAAAACATCACAATTGAAACAAACAGATAAATACCAAGAAATCTTCATCAGTAAGCTGCATCAAGCAATCTCAGATTGACATCCGCATTTTCGATAAAAGTAAGTCCAGCAAAAACTCGTTTCATCGTGCAATCGAGTTTCAAATAATTGACACAAAGCTTATTTCCAGCGCGTGAGATAGTCGATCCTGACCAAATTACAAATTTTAGAATCAGATGCAAGCAGATGAGCTGCAGCATATCAGATGAAAGAGATGGTTATATATACATTAATACGTATAATTGAACGGTTAAAATTTTTTATCGTTCAGAACAGCCCATCTTCCCACTGAACTGTTCGAAATAAAGGTTCGCTGATGATATGAATTTTTGGTTCTTATAGTCGAATGTCCCATCTACAGATTTCATATTTTTTTTCACTGTTTTTTTTTTTTTTCGTTTAATTTTTGTAATTTTTTTGGTTTTTTCTTGGATAATATGCTACTTTTTGTTTGGTTTTTGTATGTCTGTAGGTGTTTTTGGTCATATAGCGCTCAGGTAACGACGGGACGATCGATTTTCTTAATCTTCACGAAACAAGAAGTTTCGGTCCCAACTAGGTTCAAAATTGAATCGGGAAATCCGGAAGGGCTCTTCGGAAAGCCCTTATTTTGAGCATCCGCTCGGTGCGGAGTGCTTTCGTCAAAGGGGGCAACGATTAGGATGTTACAAAAAAAACACTCGTGAACGTTTTCCGAAGAACAATTTAATTTGCATTTACTCAAAATTTAGAAAATTTTTGTTAATTCGTGATATTTCGTTTTTTCAAAAATTGTGAAAAGTTTGATTTCAGCAGCCAATTAGTTCCAACCACGTCTGAACTAAATTTAATCGGTTCTACTAAATATACTAGTATAATTACGATATAACTCACTAGTTAAGTGCTTTTTTCCGCTTGAGAAAATGTCGATATCTGAAAAAACGCGATTTGTGAGGGTTGTCAAAATATCACTATTTTGACCCTAAAAACCGATCTGTTTACTATGTTTTTCACTAGAAAACGATATAGGAGTATTAATACAGACAGTATAAATCATAAAACTTGTAATATTATACCTCTCCGGGTTTGTTCAATATCCGAATTAAGGTGCTTAACTCGGAAATTCGCAATTCGGTGGAGGGTCACTTCAGTGCAGTCACTGTCGAGACCTCCACAGATTGATATCTTAATTTCTGTACAGAAAGGGATACAAAACTTGTTAAGGATAACCAACACTCGATTGTTGTTGTCCTTGAGACCCTTCCTGCTGTTCCTTGCATTGCTTGCCGGATCAGTCTCAAGCTCTAATTCCAAGACCCTTCCCGATTGAGCTCAAACTAGCTTCAACGTGCTGAAATACTCAAATAACTCTAGAATACAAGCACCAGAAACGTGCCGCAGTTTTGATCGTAACGATCGTGTTTGATATAACTACCTGCAACAACTTAATATCTAACAAAAACAAACGGGAGGGTCAGATCACATCTCGTCTGGTGGGATGATTTCTACTTGAATATATATTTTTGGTTATTTTTTTTATGTTTCAGGGTTTTTGTTGGATATTACGCTACTTTTTGCTTAGTTTCTTGTATATCTTGAAGTGTTTTTGGTCATATATCGCTCAGGGAACCACGGGATCGCGAAAATCCTACCCTTTATGACACGTGAGTTTTCGGTCTGAACCAGGTTAAAGAACTACATCTGGGAATCCGGAAGGCTTCTGCGTTCCGAACCATCCTTCCGCCCCTGTGCTAAGGGCCTTATTTCGAGCATCCCCTCAGCGCGAAAAGCTCGTTATGATTCTGCTGATCAAGATGCAAAAAAGAATAACACCCAGGAGCGCCAAAAAACATGTATGTTAGATTCGCCCGGAAGATCATACCGAGGGAAAAAAATCTAGGTTATAAACGACTGGATAACGTCTTAAAACAGCTTCACAGGCTTTTAACCGTCTCTGACAAAGCCAGTTTTTTGTGTGGTCCTTTTAACATCGGGTCGACAAAATCCTTACTGTTTTGGGCTATCGGTCAGAAAGCTCGGCTTATTTTAGTTACATGCAGAAATAGTGCGCTGATGGCTGGGTCTCAGTATCCCCAGACCACGCGGTCACTCCTAAAAACAGGGCTACTACTTAATAATTATATTATTATTGTTTTGTTCAGTAGATTAAAATCATCATCTCCAGCGGAGGATCAACCCTTTCCCTCAACTCCTAGCTTCCCATACACTGAAAGTGAATTCGGTGTTAGTTAAATTCAACTCAGTACATTCCAGGAAGCTAAAAATTGTTAAAAATAGAGTTACAGTTTCCTTTCCGAGAGCCTTCTGGATGTGCCAGTCGGTCATATTTGGAAGTTTGACCTTGAGAGAAGCAAAAAACACTTGATTTTGGAGTGAAATTTAATTTTTCAAAATTTCGAATGGAACCTGTCATGCACGATTTTCTCGCGAGAACTGAAAATCAGAAAAAGAGATCAGAACAATTTCAGAACAATTTCAGAATAATTTCAGAACAATTTCAGAACATTTTCAGAACAATTGAGTAACAATCGCGGGAAAGTTGCTAGAAAAATTGGTGGGAAATTGCTATTCGCAATTTCGAAAGCAATAATAACCTAGAGTAGAGCTGTCCCATCTGTGACAGAGACGAGAGCATTCCCTCGAGTTGGAGTATTACGATTGGAATACTATTATTGACTGGACCAGAGTGAACCTTCGGTGGAAAGGTGGACAGCTAGAGTGTCCCAATGGTTCACGAGAACTTGCAGTCTAGAGTAAAAACTTGTTCTTGTTGTTAAAACTGACTGACATTAAACTCATATTAGTTACTTTATTAATTCTTGAGTTGTTTACCGACTTATTTACTTCCTGGTTCTTGAGCGTGCTACATTGTGAGTACTTAATTTAAATTCCTAGAGTGTGTTTTATAATTGTGATGTTGAGGTAAGGCGAGTTTTAGGTTGATCCATCTGAAATGGATCAAAGTTCCACTGTCTAATAAAAAGTAACTTAACGGATTGTTCCAACCCGGTTTTTAACGGCGTTCATGTATTTTGGGTATCTAGAGACCTAAGTATGGGGACGTTTCTAATTCTAGAGTGGGGGGATATTTTAGTAGTAGCCTTTAAGCTGTAACGGGTCGTAGTCTCATGTCACAAGCGAACCGAACTGGCTCCGACCGTTCTTGAGGTAGAAAAACACAAGAGATAGTGTCCCTGACCCTTGAGCCAGTGGTTATAGGGCCTATTTTTCTTAAGCCTCATGTGTGACTGCAGTAGACGAATGTTACATAGTGTTTTTATGGCGCTCCTGGGTGTTTACGACATCAAGACTACGGAGTCGAACCCACTTGAGACAGCTTCGGGCTGAATGCCCATTCTAGAGTACCGGCGGTACGGTTCGACAGGAACGTGCAAACCTTCCGATTGTACCGTGATAGCTTTTTAAGAAAACTCGAGAAAATTTCCTGGTACGCTCTCCGAACGAGGCTTAGCTAACCGAGTAAAAGGGGGCAACTAGGGGGACAAAAACACGAGCAAAAAGACAAAAAGCAAAACAAAAACCAAAAAAGAATAGAAAAAGGAACAAAAACCATAAAACGAAAAAAGACAGTGACTTTGACACCAGATCAGTTGGATCAAACCTTTATATTAATTAAATAGTATACCCATACTGTTTTATAAGTTCGATCGTTTCGATCAACCTAGCAATTTAACCCAGTAACCGTAATAAAGTGCCCGAGTGTGGGGCGTTGTCAAGGGTTTTCAGATAGTTTGGAACTTAGTTGGACCAATAGGAGACTTCACTGGAAGAGGTGACCAGCCGAGTGGGAAAGTGGTTCAGGGACACTTGAGCTGAACCGATAGGAGACTTGACTGGAAGAGGTGACCAGCCGAGTGGGAAAGTGGTTCAGGGAAACTTGAGCTGAACCAATAGGAGACTGGACTGGAACAGGTGACCAGTCGAGTGGGAAAGAAGCCAAGAAGGATTTGGCAACTCTCGAGTTCTCAAGTTGAGCATAACGGGTATCGTTAAAATCCACATTACATTATAGGAGATAAGCGTAAAATAGGATAAGCGACATCCCCCGGTTTTGAGGAACGTTTTTACTTGAGCAGGCCTGGAGACAGGTCTACGGTTTTCTCTTGAGAGGTTTAGCACCCGGCGCTTAAGGTAATTTTAGGCTTAAGAAGGGGGGCTAAAAAGGGAGGAGGTTAGAAGGGGGGCTGGTTAAGTTAGAGGTTGGCGGTTGTAAATTGTAAAAAGGGGGAAATTAGAGTAACTAATTAGTCGACATCGTTGACTTAGTTACATTAGAAATTAACACGCGTTGGTAATATTAGGTGGAGATCGAAATTTGAACTCGAGTTAAGGAAGGTACCCTGGTCGGATTGGTAGGGGGGAAGGGACATAGACAGTTTTTGTAATACCCCATAAAATCGCTAGCAGGGGGGAAGGAAAACGCGTGGCAATTAGGTACCAGACATTTTTTTTAGACGAAAGGTAGACATTGGTCACCTTTGAATTTCAGGTGGACTCATTTTTCTGTTTTTATTATTTTTCTTACTTAGATTTTTGTTGCATTTTAGTGAGGATTTGTGTTTGGTTTTATACGAACAGGTGATCACAAGATACCTGCGCACCTACATTGAAATAGAAACAACCAAAAAGAAGAGGGGGGTCAGCATTTGGCTTTTAAGAGAGGGTTTTTGGGAAAATTTTACTAGAGCTTGAGTGGTGGTACAAGGTACGGTGATTCAAGAAGACCCTACAACGAGGAAGACACTCCGTGACGAGTCTTGGGACAGTACCGAAGTAGTCTTGGGACAGAGCAGTCTAGGGACAGTGGTCTTGGGACAGGGTCTTGGGACAGTGGTCTTGGGACAGGGTCTTGGGACAGTGGTCTTGGGACAGGGTCTTGGGACAGTGGTCTTGGGACAGTGGTCTTGGGACAGTGGTCTTGGGACAGGGTCTTGGGACAGTGGTCTTGGGACAGGGTCTTGGGACAGTGGTCTTGGGACAAGGGTCTTGGGACAGGGTCTTGGGACAGTGGTCTTGGGACAGGGTCTTGGGACAGGGGTCTTGGGACAGTGGTCTTGGGACAGGGTCTTGGGACAGTGGTCTTGGGACAGTGGTCTTGGGACAAGGGTCTTGGGACACTAGTCTTGGGACACTAGCCTTGGGACACTGGTCTTGGGACACTACCCTTGGGACACTAGTCTTGGGACAGTAGTCTTGGGACAGTAGTCTTGGGACACTAGCCTTGGGACAGTAGTCTTGGGACAGTAGTCTTGGGACACTAGTCTTGGGACAGTAGTCTTGGGACACTAGCCTTGGGACACTAGTCTTGGGACACTAGCCTTGGGACACTGGTCTTGGGACACTACCCTTGGGACACTAGTCTTGGGACAGTAGTCTTGGGACAGTAGTCTTGGGACAGTAGTCTTGGGACACTAGCCTTGGGACACTAGTCTTGGGACAGTAGTCTTGGGACACTAGTCTTGGGACAGTAGTCTTGGTACAAGGGTCTTAGGACACTAGCGGAGAATACTGTGATAGTGACGAATAGTCTTGGGACGGTATAAAAATTGAAGTAGAATCACAACAAGTGTGTCTTAAGACAGAATAAGACAAATCGAAATAGGTACGGTTAAGACCGAATTAAGGAAAGTTTTTCGGAGGTTTTAGAAAGAGAATTGGATAAGGTTTTTAACACGTTGTACAGAATTTGTTACCACAAAAAATATTTTTTTTTTACCCTTAGAATAGAATCGTGTATATAATAAAATTGTAAATAGGAGCAGTTGTAAATAAAAATAATGAGACGAACTTTTCAGTTAACATGGTCAGCACAAGGAGTACAGCGGAGAACAGGGCGAAAGAGGGCACGGAAGGGGAGCGAGTAGAACCCACCATCGAGATTGATCTAGAGACACCCGATCAAAGTGTGGATGAAACAAGGAAGATGGCGACAGAGTCAACTCCAATGCCCAATGCAGAGGAACCGAACCAGAAACCCATAGAGTTCTCACCGATAGATGACGCGGAAGATGCAATAGGCAACACCGAAGAAACGGTGAAAGAAGACTCTCAAGTAAAGAGGACATCTTTTACGGAAAAATTGGGAATAATGTTCGGAATAAAAACAAAAGACAACGTGACTGAAGAACCAAAAGCAGAAAGAGCACGAACATTTGGGACAGTGAGCACGAAGACCTCAGAAGCCAATCCAAGAGAGGAACAAGCTAAAGCAGAGGCTACGGCCGAAGAGAGACCGACAGCTGACCATGAAGAGACTACCATTGAGCTGGGTGACTTGTTGGCGAAATTAAATCAGATCGACAAAAGACTTAAGCACAGTGAAGAAGACAGAGAGGTGATAAAAAAGGAGATAAGATACAACAAGCACGAGTATCTAGACAGTTATTTTAACCTAGCTAAGGCAACAGATGAGAGACTCAAGGAAATGTCAGATAAGGTAGAAGCCACCAATGAAGAACGAGAAAAGAACATCAAAACAGACATGCAACAGTTGAAGAACCGATATGATGATGTCAACAGCCAATTAGGAAGCCTGGAAAGGAGAATGGACACAATGAGCAAGAGTCAGGCCGAGAGTTCGTGTGCAATACAGGCGAAGTTGGATGCAATCTTGAGAGGTTCTACTCCACAAGAAAGACCGGCAGCGGATCGTACGCAAGGCACCAGAGTTGACTTTGCAGAACCACAAAGGAACAAACGACAATCGACACCGTTGCCCATAACCAGGGATGCGATAAACAGAGCACCAACAGCTGCGAAAACAATAATGAAGAATGGAACGTCGAATACAACGACTGGTCCGGGAGATTCAACAGCTAACAGCAACACAGGACCGGATGCTATGACATGGGCCAGCACTTGGGAGATGATGAACAGGACTCTAGAGGCCTTCGCCACGAGGAACACTGACTCGAGCGACAGGAGAGAGGGAAAATCAAGAAAGACATTCAAGAAGCCAAAAGAATTCAAGGACGACTCCGATGGATGCATTGACACTTGGGTGGAAGTAATGAGATTACATCTAGAACAAGATAACTTGAGTGACGAAAGACAAGCATGTACAGCCATACTGAGCAACTTGGAAGGAACGGCATTAAAATGCGTGGTCGCAAAGAAGGAGGAAGAACGCGACACCGCGGACAAGATCTTCGAGATATTGCTGAATCGATTCGGGTCAGGAATGAAGGGTCACCAAGCGATGATGCGGTTTGAAAAGAGAAGGCAGAGGGACGACGAGTCAATAGATCGGTTCCTAGATGACCTCGAGAGCTTGAGAAGGAGGAGTGACCCAGAGGAGTCGACAAACAGACGGAACTTTAGCATTGCCTCGAAGTTTATTGATGGGGTGAAAAGTGATGACTTAAGGACAATGTTAGCAACATACTACACATTGTCGAAAGACAGCGCACCCACCCCAGAAGAAATGAGACAGAAATCAAGAGAATACATGCTGATGAAACCTAAGAAGTACTCATATTCTGAAAACAGGAACACGCAAGGGGGAAGCCAACCCCAAAGGTCATCATGGTACAAACCTAGAGATGATATGGACAAACGCAGATCATGCGCGAACTGCGGGTCAGCGGATCATCATGTGGCTGACTGCACAACGTACAAACAAGGCATGAAGAGCCTAGGTTATGCACCGGATGAAGAGGATATGAGCCAGATGGAGGAACACGAGTACTATAATGGCTTAATCATCAAGATAGGCGCCAGATGCTTCTGCTGTAACCAGGAGGGGCACTTCAGAATGGATTGTCCCTTGTTCTGGGAAGCGGTCAAGGACCAGAATCACCCCAAACATAAGTTGGCATTAGCGGCGGTGCAGAATCAGCGGAACAGGCAAAACGAGTTTGAATCTAGGAACTTGGGGGCACCAAACACCGAATTGCCGACGAAGACAGTGAAAGCTGTTACACATGTTAGCGGTGCGTTAGAGTCCGCGGCCGGAAGCTCTCTAGAGATAAATTATGAGAAAGCGGCGACGGAAGCAATTGCCAAAGTGAAACAAGATCTGGCTGCGAAAGAAATAGAGCAACGACTAAAGTTGGAGATCGAAAGACAGAATTTTAACGAAGCATTAACCGGATCGAACTCAATACCAGAGGCTAGAACGGGCTCAATGAAGACCGGGAATTGTAACACCGTGAAAATGGTGACAGGTAAACCTTTTGGAATATCGAAAATCGGAGCAAGAATAATGTCGATAATCACAGTGGGCGGACACGAGGTAACCAGAAACTTGAGCGAGCCGAGCGACCAGACGATAATGCACATTGACGTGTATGCAGACTACTTGAGTGGAATAAGTCCACAAACGACTTCTAGAGCGCTCAGGGCACTACTCACGAGAGGGGGCAGCAAATCGGTACGTGTTGATAATAGGTACACTGAAGCTTATGGTCCACACGAGGTCATGCTAAATATAGATGGAATCAACATCTATACCAAGACGATGATAACATGCGACGAAGACCTAATTGGACAAATCTATGTAGGGAAAGAAGAATTGAAAGTAAGATCGATTGGACACTGTGCTATGCTCGAAGAAGATGCAATGCACATCGGGACGGAAGCAGACGTGACAGGGCACGTGCTAGACATAAATGGCAAAAAGACTCAGTTACGTGGATTACTCGACACGGGAGCAGTGTTGAGCGTCATACCAATCGAAACATGGGAAAAGATGGGCTTTGACAAAGGTGACTTGATAGATTCGAGAATACGGCTGTCAGCTGCAAACAAAGGGGCCCTTCGGGTGTTGGGCAGGACGCCGATAATAGCCCTCAATTTGGGGGAACGTAACCTGTGGATGAGCTTCATCGTGGTAGAAAACCTAGATGAATCTGACCAATTCATTTTGGGCAGAGACTTCATAAGGAATTTCGACGTAACGATTGATCTAAATAATGCAATGTTCAGGATACGGAACCCGGATAGGAGGTACGCAATCAAACCGGTAAATTTAATAATGGCGAATGAAAACAAAGCACCGGTATTCTTGAGTAAGAGAGTGAGGTTAAAAGCTAATGAAGCGGCAATCGTAAGCTTGAGGATGAAAAATTATAATGAACTAAGTGACAACAAGCAAGTGTGTATAGTTCCGAATCCCAATAGTCAAAGCGCTGCTGTTTTAGGAAGATCATTTTCGATAACGAAGAGCGGCCTCTGCGTCAGTGTCTTGTTGAATACCCTTGATATACCGATCACGATACAGAGAGGGAGGAAGCTGGGATATGCTTTACCAGTTAAAACTCGATACGAAACAATTGAAAACTCAAAACAAAATGAAGTTGTTGATTGTCCTAATCACAGGGACAAAATTTGTATCTTGAGACGATTGCAGAGAATAAAAGATTCTTCAAGTCTTATCAAATCACTTAAGTCAGAAACGGACGATGGGCTTTCGAGCTGTTCGAACTTTCCAGAGCGACCCACGCTAGATGAAATGCAAACTGATAAACCGGTTCTGCCGGAGATTGAACATTTAAGGGGCAAACTGAAAGATGAACAGCTCGAAGCTATCAAGGACGTACTAGAGCGGAACGAGGAGGTTTTTTCAAGGCATAAGGCGGATATCGGGTGTTGTAATTTTGTTGAACATGAAATAGAACTTGAGGAAAACGCGGTGCCACACAGGGAGGGGGCGAGGCGCATGACCCCACACAAATCGGACGCGTGTAGAAAAGAAATCGAAACGTTACTAGAGTATGACATGATAGAACCATCCAAGTCACCGTGGGCGTGTGGAGTAGTGATGGCCAAAAAGAAAGGCGACCAGTTAAGGTTTTGTTGTGACTTTCGATACCTGAACTCCGTCACGGTGAAGGATGCCTATCCCATACCTAGAATTGATGAGAGCCTCTCGAAGTTAGGTGATGCGAAATTTTTTACGACTCTTGATTTAGGCTCGGCCTTTTGGCAGGTACCATTAAGGAAGCAAGACAGGGACAAGACAGGGTTCGCCTGCGAGTTGGGTCTGTTTCAATGGAAACGGATGCCGTTTGGACTCTGCAATGCAACAGCCACGTTTCAGCGGCTGATGGCACACGCGTTGATAGGCGTGACGAAGAAGTACGGCAACCTGGTAATGTGCTATGTGGACGACGTGGTAATAGCAACGCCAACACTAGAAGACCACATCGAGAGGCTTGACGAGGTGTTCGCGTGCATGAAAAGATCGGGGCTGAAGTGTAAACCATCAAAGTGCGAGATACTCAAGGACTCGATTAAATACTTGGGCAGGATGGTAGATAAACACGGTATCAGACCTGACCCAGACGCCGTGGAAGCAGTCCTAACCTGGAAATCACCGAAGACGGAGCACCAGCTGATGAGCTTCCTGGGTTTCGCCAACTATTATAGAGAATTCATCAAGGGCTATGCGGACAAGGTATACCCGATGCAACAATTAATGAGACACAAGGGCAAGAAGTTCACGTGGAACAACGCGGCAGAAGAGTCATTCCAGAGAATAAAGAAAGAGCTGTGTGAGGCACCAGTACTGGGTATGCCGACTGAGAAGGGGATGTACGTGCTAGACACGGATGCGTCAGTAGTCGCTATTTCTGGGATTCTCCATCAAGAACAAGAATGGAATGGGAAGACAGTCTTGAGACCAATAGCATACGGGAGCAAGGTCCTAAGTGACACAGAAATGAAGTACGGAGCACCGAAAGCAGAGATGTTTGCGGTGGTCACCTTTGTCGAAAAATACAGAGCATACTTAGGCAGTGAGCCCTTCAAGCTGCGAGTCGACAACCGAGCACTAAGCTGGCTAAAAACGTACTCAATGGACCAGAGCTATATTGGGAGGTGGATAGTTCGCTTGGATGGATACAACATGATAATTGAGCACAGAACACGAGATAAACATCAAAATGCTGACAGCTTGAGTAAGAAGACGGAGTTCTACGAGAGGCAAGAACAAAGAGAGGCGGACAGACCTGAGATCAAAGACGGCTTCTCCTTCATGGACAAAGAAACGTACGACAGTCTTCCACTCACGAGATGGCTGGACAAATCAGGCAAACCGATTGAAGATCATCCCGAATTGCCGAAAGAGCCTCTTGAAAAGACCATCTTGAAGAAAAGCAGAGGGATTCCGATAGGAATAATGCTCAAGTCCAAGATCGTGAGGGAAACACTCAAGGCAAAAGGTTATGATCTCATCCAGGTAGAGGAGGGAACGGTCCGAATAGATGAAGACTTAATGAGGTTGCTTGAGAAACTATCAGATGACAAGCCCGTGATCCAAGGGAAAGGTCAGGAGGCACCGGAACTAACCATACTTCGGAGAGAAGAAACAGTGAACAATACTGACGTCTCAAAAGGAAGCATCACTGATAGCAAGGAAGTTGTGCGATCACTAGTTGAAAAAATCCCCGAAAAAATTCTGGAACAGACAAAAGTCAGGGATAAGAAAGTAACATTCAGAGAAGAAGTTGAACACCTGGGACTAGATCAAGAGTCCGGGGAGTGGTCCAGATTCATGGAAGAAGACGAAACCGGAGAAGGGAAATTGTCCGGGGAGCGTGAAGAATGGGATGAAGACTCGGATGAGAGCAGCGAAGACCAAGACAGTCTATGCATGATACTGGCGGAAGAGAAGATAAGACAGCACGACAGGGAATTACAGACGGATCCATCTTCAGGGACGTACAATCTGGAAATACAAGAGGTACGAGGTGGTGAAGAGCTCGAGAAAATAGCAGTTTCAAGAAAACCACTAAGGGAACTATCGTGCAACTCAAACGTCAGAACGAATCTGGTACCAGAAGACGACATGACAATCGTGAAAAGGATGATATGTGTGAAACTGAGCGATGACATCCACAACCCTGGTGAAATGAATGGACAGATCATGGCGCTAAAGGAGCACGTTAAGGCGAGATACAGGCTGTCTGACCTAATAAGGGCCCAGAAGAATGACAAAATGACAAGTAACCTCTCCAAATGGATCCATTCGGGAGTCAAGGAGAAGGGGGAACTTGAGGAAGACAGCTACAAGATCTTGAGCCAGTTCTACAAAGAAAAGAGAGATTTACTTTATCACACAGCTGAAGGGGTGGTAGCGTGCAAGAGAAGAGATGAGGAAAAAATATTACACAAACACAACCTCATCATACTACCACAATTGTACCAAACGGAGGTGCTTTTCAGATCACACGACCAGATGGGCCACCAGGGGATAGATAAAGTACAACAAAGGATACTTCACAGGTTTGACTGGCCGGGAATGAGAAAAGCTTGCGAGAGATGGGTGAATGCCTGCCTAGCATGCCTTCAAGTAAAAGACCCAAGGAAGATGAAGTTTCCCCTCAAGTCTGTCGAGAGTTCGGAATTCAATGAGGTGGTGCAGATAGACCATCAGAAAATCTGCATGACGGAGTCGGGTTATAACCAAATACTAGTTATAATAGATCACTTCACCAAGTTGGCGGAAGCGGTTCCGTGCCAGACAGCCTCAGCAGAGGAGACATGTGATCACCTGATAACGCATTGGATATCGCGGTATGGTTGTCCAATGACTTTCCAGTCGGACAACGGCAAGGCTTTTGTGGGGGACTTGACAAAAGAATTGATGAAGAGATCACACATTGCTCAAGCACACTCGACGACCTATCATCCACAGACCAATGGGTTGGTAGAAAGACAGAACAGGACACTGGTCAACATGCTCAGGGTGTACTGCTCGAGATACATGACGGACTGGGACAAATACCTGCCACAGGTAGTAGGAGCCTATAATAGTACTCAGCACTCAACGACGGGTATCAGTCCTTTCATGATGTTGACAGGCAGGGAAAGGGCAATGCCTATAACATTCTTCTACCCGGAGTACGAGGGGAAGAGGACGTCACCTCAAGCATACGTGAAGGAAGCGATCAAAAGACAACAAGAGCTAAACGAGCTATGTCGGAGAAACACGGCGCAAGCGCAAATGAGGCAACGCAAGAAATATGACGAAAAGATACTAAGAGCAAAGCCATACGAAGTGGGCCAATACGTGTGGGTCTTCCAAAATGTCATACCGCCCAAGGGAACAAAGAAACTACTCAAGAAATGGAGAGGACCGTTCATGATTACGGAAGTACATCAACAAGGACGGTTCTATCGCTTGAGTACAGGGCGAGCAGCACATTACGAAAATCTGAAGCCTCACGTCCCGTCCCCGGAGGACTGGTGCCTACCAAAAGACATGGAAGGTCTTGAGTACCTGGTGGTGGAACCAGCGTGCGAAGTGAATGAGAAAGGCACTAGAGAGAAAAATGATGGTAATGAGAACTTGAGTTTGGACGACAACGAAAAGATAGAAGTGGAGTCGGATGCAGGTTCATTTGTAGAAGAAGACTGGAACGACCCAGAGCAAAACGAGGTACCGAAGTGGATGGAGCCGGATCGACCAACACCACCGGAAACCAGGACTGGCAATCGTAAACGAACAGGTATGAGGTACAATAGGTACGGGGATGACTTCTTGATCGATAAGATACAGCCAGACAAGTTGGGCGATGAACTACTAAGCGCAGGCGAACTGGAAGCCGAAGAGGAATGGCAGGTCATTGACGATGGTGGACATTATCCGCAGGATGATTACTCGACGCCAGAATTGGAGACGGATCTCGAGCAGAGTGAAATAGAAAGGAGGGGGAACACGAACTTGAGGATTCTAGAGTGGATGCGTGATGTCAAAGACGAGAGCCGCGAAGGACAAAGCATTCAGCAAATCGATGTATCAGCAGCAAATTACATGAAGACAGAAGACCCTCTTTTCGGATGGACAGCAACAGACAGGCCACTGGACATCCCCAAGGACAATTCAGACCCGACTACATCGACGGGGACGTCGATAAATATTTTTGTCCGGGGAGTGGGGGTAGGACTTACCCACACCGAAAATTTGATGATAAAGAAGCTCAAGGAAGTGAGGGAAACAAGCGGATTGGAACTGGAGGAAGAAGAACCAGAGCCTACCATAGGAAGGAATTTCAAAACGAAATTCGAAATACCCAATGAATACTCAGAGAACATCATGATAACGGATAGCGACTTCATCCTGTCAAACAGGACCAGCGCGATCTGCATCACGGCGGACATGAGTTTCAAATCAAGATTGGAGGCTGACTTCAAAAGAGAGTACCAGAACGTAGAGTTTCTGTTCAGACAGAGGCCAGGACTGGGAGGCATAGCAGCGCTTCCACCGTCAGTGGCACAAGTCCCGGGCAAATACCTCTGCTTCCTAGTAACGAGAGTCAACGACAGAAACACAATTGATCCCGAACACGTGATATTGGCACTGACAAGACTACGTGACTTCATGATTGAAAGAGGAATAGTGGAGGTCTCGATGCCGGTGTACGACCCAAACAGGGGCAAACTGAGCTCGAGGGAATTGTACGCTATCCTACATGTGGTCTTTGCAGAAACAGAGATAATGGTGCATCTTCACATGAAGTACTACTTGAGCATCGCCTGAGTCGGGTACATGGAGGTATCAGGTCGGGTGTGAGGGAGGAGTCTTGAGTTAGGTACTGGGGTGCGGCGCAGGTAAAGGGATCTTAAGATGTGATTGGCATGACAATTGAATTTTAAAAGAAAGAATTGATGGTGCTAAAACATAAAATGAATCTGCATGTTCTTAAGGGAAAACCCAATCGAATTGCTTTAAGTGATATGAGAATGATAAGTTTTTAACCATATGGGTAGAAGGGGGGTCTCTAGGTTAGGAACGTGACATGCTAAGTTATAATGAGCTTTCTGTTTTCAGATCGAGTTTGAAAAACAAAGTTGAAAATCCAACTACACTCAAGCGAGAAACAGAAAGAGAGAATCTTGATTGAACACGCGATAATCCGAATCTACAGCAAGTACTTGCAAGAGAACATTTCTAGAGAATTCTTGAATTGGGTAATACTTGAGTTGGTAAGGTAATTCTTGAGTTGGTAAGGTAATTCTTGAGCTGGTTAACATCTACCTATATACATCCCGAAGTTGCAAAAATGGCAGACCGATTCTGGAACTCCGTGCCCGCGGCTCTGAAGAAGCCCACTCTTGACGAGCTGTACAGACGCTTGAGGGACCTGGACTACACCCAGATAGACGAGAGAATGGCGGATTCTGATGGCAGCCCCCAATCGAGAGTTGGAGCCATTGAACTTGAGGCTTTACAAATCAGAATTGCCGGCGGCATGGGCTGACATATCTCATGCACTGAGGGGCTTTTACGGACTGGCCGACGTCCTGATTGTATTGGATGAGGTACTCTTGCTAGAGATATCGAACTTTGCTAGACAACTCAAGTTCAGCCCAGTCATCGGGGACGACCACCCGGCGATAAACCAGTTGACGGCCAGCCTGTGGTTCCGGAGTATGGATGTGAAAGTCGCAAATTCCACCAGCAGGACTAGAGGTCCCAGCAACGAGAGAAGAAATGTGGTCGAGACGGAGAAACAGTTAGAATCGATGAAATATCGCTTGACTCAAGAGAATGGCTGGTGGCCATTCCTGACACCAAGGCTGGAGAACGTCACGAATAAGACGAGGGAGGAAGCACCACTCCTCGTGAAACAAATCTGGAGTTTTCTAGAGAAGCAACTGGAGCTAGCTGAAACGAGAGACATGACGGTGGTTAGATTTGTCTCGGCCGCCAATGAAGTGACGATTGGAGGATTTTGGAGAGAGCACGCCAACGGCGAATTGAAGACTAGGAGAGATTACGAGATTCTCAAGTTCTTGAGTCCTTGCTGGGAGAGAGAATTCTTGGCAGGAGTGTTCGGCACCACGGCGACTATCTTCGGAGCCTTCGTACAGGAGATACTGGGCATGTCCATCAGCCTGCTCTTGGCCCTGTATTTGGTTTACCCCAGATACTTGTTCAACATGGGCCCAGCATACATGTTTAGTCGAGGAGTGGAGACACTTCGAGTTGATGGGTATCTGGCACTAGTACTCTTGACCCATGGGGAATTGGTATCGTTTCATCGGTTAATGGAATATGGAGAACCTCTGTCTATGGGGAGAGTCCACACGAGCATTGAAACCAGCTCCTACAAGTGTGCCGCAGGGTTGAAGACACTGCTGGTGCAATACCTCATGATGCAGAATCGATACATGACGGGTGAAGATGAGAACCCAACCTCGAGAGAAGAATGGGAGAAGGCGAACAGAGGGATGCCTCTGTTGACGGACCTGTGCCTGGCAATGAGGTCGGACCCAATGGGGATAATCCGGGGTCTAGAGGAGGTGGTGACCTGCATCTATGGTCCAGCAGTGACGTACGCGTTTCCAGATCCCCTGGTGATAACGTATCGTCACTCGGTGACGCACTTGAGTCTCATCAGCGTACTGGATGGTACAGCGCTGAATTGGTGTCAGCAGGAGGTGCTCAGGGCGCGTATGAGCAACACGGTACTCTTCGGAAAAGTGAAAGATGCCGAGATGATGGTGTGCAACTTCAGGGGACAAATGCAATGTAGAATGGGAGGCAAGCGAGAGGGCCCCATTGAAATGTATCCAAAGTTTTGGAACCTAAACCCATTGACGGCCAACGGACGAGAAGTCTTGAGAATCCCCGCCTGGAAGGAGTGCTTTGCACTAGTCAAGAGGGAGCTGGAGGCCATAATGGAGAAAGAAATCCTACCAGCCACCATGCCTGAGTTCCCGACAGTCAGGAGGATGACCTTGGGAATGAATAGTCCCTTGGTGGTTCCCTCCATAATGGCGAAGATGATGACGGAGGAAACGCAGAGGCATTTCACGGATGGCTGGGATCCCCTGTTCATCGGCTACACGGCGGCAGTCTACTTCCACACCAGCGAGAGGAAGGTAAATTCGTGGACGACGCAAGCGAAAAAGAGTAGAGGTTCGCAGCCCCCTGGATATGAGGTGCGGAAAGTCTTGAGGACTCTTGAGAAGGAAGGACTTGAGAATATGCTACCCATATGGGATGATGGCAGGATGATCGTGATGGAGGGACACGTCGCATTGGTGGACGAAATGAAATTTGCCACGAGAAAATACAAGGCACCCTATGGCTTGGAACAAGTAGAAGTGACACAGGAGGGAACAGAACTAGATGCAGCAGGTCAACTGCATGTAGCCCTGACGGAATATAAAAAGCTGGATCCTACGACACCGTCACCACTGTCTGTAGACACGCCTGGAGACAAGAGGAGTGGACCCGTTGATGATCGATTCAAAAGAATTCTCGAGAGAAGAAGAAATGAATCAGAGGAAGAGAGTATGGATGAAACTCTCAGTGAAGCTGGAGAAGACATGGAGGTGGGGAATACACCTGAACCAGGGCCATCAGGGGAGGAACTCACCACTCAAGAGCTGTTGAAAGACTTGAGCGAAGAGAATTGGGCAGATACTGCCACACCACCTCTGAACCCGTCCCCGCGGAAGAACCTAGAGTTGCCATTGGCAGGTGAGACCTTCAATATGGGGATGTTACTCTTGAGCTCGGAGGAAAGGGAGAAGAACACGTTCGAAGGGAACAGGGACATTTTCTTGGGATCTCTCGAGGATGACGCTTGGCAGGAATTCCTGGGGGAATTCAATCGAGAAGTGGGCAGCGAGACGACGCTGGACAAGTTCAAGAAGGAACTGTGGGACGCAGTAGTGAGATTCGGGGAACCGCTCCTGATAGGAACGGGCCTGGATGAGAAAGCAAGAAAAGAGCTGCTGAACAAGCTAGTGGAGCTGAGGAACGCACGATCGAAGACTAGAAAAGAGAAATGTGAGGACAGCTCTACTCTGAAACAAAAAACTGTGGATAAAATGGTTGATGATATAAAAAGGAATAAGGTTGGGACTAGTAATATGATTAAGAGTACTAATATCCTTAAGGCTCGAGCAGGGGGGAGGCAAGAGTTGGAAGGAGTGGATGGAGAGGTCGAATCAATGATGATAGCCACAACACCCTCGAGCAGAGATGTGAAGACTCGCAAGAGGAAGAGAGAAGTGGAAGGATGGGGTAGTCCTTCAGTGGATGCTGTTGCGGAAGGAAACTTGAGAGAGACGGCGCCCATCGTTTTGGCCCGATGCAAGACGGCGGCATACAAGAACAGCTCGGAGCTCAGGAAACCATTTGAAGTAGAAAAGGAAATAGAGGTTTCCACCAGTTCGACGTCAGAAGAAGACTTCAAGCCTCAGAAGGTAAACTTGAAGAGAGGTTCAACGAACGGACAGGTAGGGGAAGTGGAGATCGGCAAAGAATGGATCTCGAAGGCACATCAGGACATGGGCAAACAAGTGACGAGTGATCCATTGGAGAGGAACAAGACGAGGAACACTTCCCGGACGTGGTGGGTGGCCCTCGAAACATTGAAGGAAATGGAGGACTGCTTGAAGAAGTTGGACAGTGGAATAGCTCGCAGGCGACGCAATTGGGCCACCCAGCAAAAAGCCGAGGTTAATAAGATAGAGATGGCAAGTCATCTGAAGAGGTCCTGGCAGAGTTTGTTGAAGGATCATTTTGAAGAGGCGATGAGAACATCCTCATCAGCACCGCCACTAATGGCGAATCCCTTCGTTAGAACTGCGGGACAATTAATGTTCACCTGGAGTCTGGTGGGAATAGAGTTGGAGACATTGACCTCGTATGACAGGCTGAAGTTGGGAAGCAAGAAGCTAGAGTTGTATCAGGCACTGATGCAACACGTGGCCAGGGACAATTCAGGCTTGAGCCTGGCTAGAAGAAAAGATGCCACATGTTTCTTGAGATGGATAATGTCAATGATGTCTGATAGCACCACCCTGGCATGCCACCAGAGAGCAAGTGGAAGTAAATCCATGGAGAAAAGAGTCTCAACGATCATCTTGAACGTATATCAGAGTACAGGAATAGAGAAAGAAGATGGTTCCAGACTATCCTTAGAGAACCATCGGAAGCTGGACGAGGTACGGAGGTTCTCTAATAAGAAGTTCGAGGAAGAACATGATGTTCACCGTAACCTGGCCTCGTCAGAACAGTACTCGAGACTCAGTGAGAAGGGGGAATACCAACATGTGTCTGGAGTGATGGGAATGGCCTACAATCCCTTCTTAGACTCGGAAGCTGGAGGAGCCCACAGAAACCATGAGGTAGCGGAGCTACTGAAGTTTTGGACAGAAAGAATAATGGAGATAGACGCGGTGGAGAAAGAGGGGCCGAGCCTGGGCCTGATTCTTGAGAAAACACCAGAGGTGATAAGCATACCGCGCTCAAACAAGAGAGTTGAAGTGAACATGGGCGGTGGAAATGGCTTGTTAACCACGAACTTGGGAGTGATATGGAAGCTACTAAGACCCTCCTGGTGTCCACATCCCCATGCAAGTCTAATCGAGGAAACCACAGAGCGAGTGAGGTTAGCACCAACGGAAGATGAAGATCTGGCGAAGTTGAGTGTGCTACATAAGCTAATCACGCCCCAGATGCAAGAGCCAAGCGAAAGGACGAGTGACCCCGGGTCAGTAAAGAAATTGGAGCCGGGTAGCTGTCTGGATTCGACGTGTGGGAACGGAGAGCACATCTGCGATGGACGGTCATGCGTCAGAATACTGTCGTTTCAAAAAGAAGACCTGGTCACTTGGTTCGAAGACATCACAGAAAGGGAGAAAAGTGAAGTGCAAATAATAGCGGAATGTTACGCGAGAACCACGGTGAATATAGCGAAAGCTCTCGGATTCTTCTCGAGAATGTGTGGTCTGCAGGCACTGGAGAGACTGGAGTCTGAACATCATTTAGTGACGGCGTTGAGCGTGGAATCATGGCCCGGGGTGTTGCAGGTGACTCAAAAACACATCCGGAGCTGGAAGGTTGGTCTTGAGGCGGAAATGGGATTTCCCATGAGCGAAGCTTATGGCTTGCCATTGAACGCGAAATCGCTGATAGGGTCAATGATGGCCAACTTGTGCGGAAGTCACTACCCGCTACACATGGCGATGGTGGAAGTGTCCAGCCAGAGAATACTGGTGGACAAGGCCTTCTCAGTGCCCAAGTGCGTGAGGTTGGCTCGGATGTCGCATCACTCGCACAAGTTGTTGAGAAAAATCAAAGGGACAGTACCAAAAGAATTGAGAGATGACTTAAGCGAAATCTGGGGAGAAGATCTTCTGAAGTTGGAAAGAGAAAACACGAGCGATCACGAGAGACAAAACGTGATCGGGAAACCTGTGGGAAGTACTCCGAACCTGGAAGACAACGACACGATGCACGAGAAAATGATGGAGCTTGAGCCTCTCTTGGAAGCCTCAGGGGAACGTAATCTCAGGAGCATTGAGATCACTCATGGGGAATGCCCATGCCACTGTTTGGCACAAACGGTGTGGTATCCAGATCACAAGAACCTTTGCCTGGTGTGGGATGTGGAAGAGATTCGGTCGATCGGACTACCGGATCACCGGCAGAAGGTGACGCTCTTAGTAGTGAGTACGATGTTAGCTCTGAGATGGATAGAAGAGAATATAACGAAGTATCGGGAGGCGACGACGCCAACGGCTGAATCAATATACGCGATAGACTACAGCAGGAGACTCGAGTTGTTTGAGACTGCGTGCAAAGTATTCGCCATACCGACGGAAGTCAGGCACGTATGGAGTCGCTTGAGGTACTTTCCATGGTTTCGGGCGACACTGACGTCTTGGTTGTACATGACAACGAAAGATCACATGAGAAAACATCAAAAAGAGTATCGACAGTTCCAGGCCGAGATTGGGCCGGAAGCTTTCAAGAGACCCCTGCTAACCCATCGTAATGCGATCACGACAGGATGGAAAAGAGTGGGTAAGATGTCTAGAGACAATACCAAAGCGAGGGAGTCGATACTAGAGGAAGACCTGGCGAAGAACGTGAGCTTGAGCCTGCACAACTCCTTTTGCTTGAACCGAGAAGCTAGGGTGAAGGCACTACCCAACCAAGCAAAGAGATTGCAGGAGCAGAGAGAATGGATGCGATCCTATGAACAGCTGAAGGCTTGGGAGGAGATTGTGATTAGTTCCGATGATGAAGAGGAACTGTTGAGACAGTTTGCCGCATCTAGCACTTCAGGATGCAGTACCTCCAAGGCGAAGAGTACGAGATGAATGGGCAAATCGGATGGATCTTGAGTCTTGAGAGGGAAAGGGGGCTTGAGCGTGGATCCGAGTGAAACTTGGATTCACGAAAAAGAAATTTTAACAAAGCAAATATTGTTACTAATATACTATATTTATTATATAAATCGAAATGCTGCATGACAATTTCCTGATTGAATAGGACAAAAGAGATTTTAAAATGATTGGTTTGAAAAGCGAAAATTCAAGGGTGCAGGTGTATGCAGATTTTGGTTGCTGTTTAGCAATAGCGTGAAAATTTTAAATGGCTGTGAATTTTGGGGTGTAGATAAGCTTAAATCTGCTGCAAACTTCTGTAAATGACCACTGGCACTGTATCTTGAGCAACACTCGGTTTTTCTGGGACTCACTGGCAGAAGACAGCGCGCGATGAGGACATCGATCTCGAGTCCGGGGAGTATGTGCCAGTCGGTCATATTTGGAAGTTTGACCTTGAGAGAAGCAAAAAACACTTGATTTTGGAGTGAAATTTAATTTTTCAAAATTTCGAATGGAACCTGTCATGCACGATTTTCTCGCGAGAACTGAAAATCAGAAAAAGAGATCAGAACAATTTCAGAACAATTTCAGAACAATTTCAGAACATTTTCAGAACAATTGAGTAACAATCGCGGGAAAGTTGCTAGAAAAATTGGTGGGAAATTGCTATTCGCAATTTCGAAAGCAATAATAACCTAGAGTAGAGCTGTCCCATCTGTGACAGAGACGAGAGCATTCCCTCGAGTTGGAGTATTACGATTGGAATACTATTATTGACTGACCAGAGTGAACCTTCGGTGGAAAGGTGGACAGCTAGAGTGTCCCAATGGTTCACGAGAACTTGCAGTCTAGAGTAAAAACTTGTTCTTGTTGTTAAAACTGACTGACATTAAACTCATATTAGTTACTTTATTAATTCTTGAGTTGTTTACCGACTTATTTACTTCCTGGTTCTTGAGCGTGCTACAATGTGAGTACTTAATTTAAATTCCTAGAGTGTGTTTTATAATTGTGATGTTGAGGTAAGGCGAGTTTTAGGTTGATCCATCTGAAATGGATCAAAGTTCCACTGTCTAATAAAAAGTAACTTAACGGATTGTTCCAACCCGGTTTTTAACGGCGTTCATGTATTTTGGGTATCTAGAGACCTAAGTATGGGGACGTTTCTAATTCTAGAGTGGGGGGATATTTTAGTAGTAGCCTTTAAGCTGTAACGGGTCGTAGTCTCATGTCACAAGCGAACCGAACTGGCTCCGACCGTTCTTGAGGTAGAAAAACACAAGAGATAGTGTCCCTGACCCTTGAGCCAGTGGTTATAGGGCCTATTTTTCTTAAGCCTCATGTGTGACTGCAGTAGACGAATGTTACAGGAATCCGGACGAAGAGCGGTCTTATCTCCCTTGGGGAAGGCTGGTAAAATCGTCCCAATACCCTTCCAAATATTCGGGACGTCTTCGGTAACGATTTTACAGCTACAATCGTTACAATTCGGATATCTTCTGTTCACGTCGCCAACTATAATTTCGTCGTTCGATGTTGTTTTCTCGTACGTATTCTCTGTGTCAGCGAATTTTGTTCTTTTTTCTCACATTTCCAGTTTTTAGCGAAATTTCAAGGTCGTGACGTCTTTATTTCAGAACGAATTTTCAAAATTTATTTTGTGACTTTCAACTGACCTCTCCTGATTCGTCAAATCATAGGATTAGTACAGTTAATCTACCAAAACTGTCAATCTTCCCAGTCTACGGTTACAATAAAATTTCGAAGTTGCCATGCATTGTAGCGGCCGAGGGCCCTGGTCGTAGAACATGTTCGCTTATGCTCAGAAAATGGTGACAATTGAATCCAATGCGACTCAAATGTTGAAAAAAGATGTATTTTATATCTGACCTCGCCGATGTGTGCATAAGTTGTATATTTGCTATGTGATTTTCAGTTTTTTCGGTATTTGCTTACAAAGTTAAAATCTTCGATTGTTGCGCCTGGCTTATCAACAGAAGATGACAGGATGGATTGTCTTGAAGAAGAAGAAGAAAGAACACTTGAATTACTATACAATAAAAAGCCGAGGCATCAGTGTAGCAAAGTGTAAATAATAAAATTGGTTATAAATTCATTGGTTACATCAAACAAAAACAAAACATCAGAAAACAAGCAATAAACAAAACAAAAAAAAAACAAAATCGGTTACAGTTCGGAAATTGGTTGATTAAAGTATATGAAGTTTCGGATACTATAGAAAATTAAAGATTTAAGAATTAGGAACAAGCTGGTAATAAAACTTTACAAACAATTTTACAGATAGTCCAATTATACAACGTATATGCAGAGTATATACAGTTTCTCTTTCAAGCAATGTGTGAAAAATTAAACTGAATTAAAAAATATAGAACTAGCAAAAACGGTAATCACGCCACGTATTTGTATTAGTACATATAGGATTGTTTCTCAATTCACTCACGTAAAATTCTTTCAATTTTTTCTTGAATTCTGTTTTCGATTTTTCTAAATTGCGCAAAATTATGGGCAGTGAATTCCATTTTTTAGAAGTCAAATGAAAAAATGATTTTTGTAGAGAAGCAGTCGAACAATGTTTGTCAAAAATAATTTGTTTCGTTCTTTCGTTGAGCCTATAATTGGCAATCGGTAGTCTCAGTGTATTTTCAAAAGCCTTCTTTTTGTTTGTAAGATATTGGTATAAGTATGTTATACACTTTAACTCAATTCTTTTCTCGATTCCAATGAACGATTTGCTAATGCGAAGAAGGGAAGAAGATTTAAAATTCGATCTGAAATATGTTCTTTTTAGCGCCCAGTTCAACTGTTTCTCCAGAGATAGCATCAAAGTAGCATTAATTTGTTGTAAAAAAATTGCTGAATAATCTAAATGTGATAAAACAAGACAATGAAGCAAGGCAACTAATGATAATGTCGGCAGTTGTTGTCCAATTGTATCAATAGTTTTAATCCCTTGGGCCATTTTTTGGAGAATTGTTTCGATTTGAGCATGAAAAGATAAACTTGAATCAAGAATTATGCCTAAATATTTGCATTCTGATTTTTTGGCTACATAATGCCCACTAATTACTAGTTTATCAGTATCCACATTTTTGCTATCATTTTTTTGACAAAATGTTATAAATTCCGATTTAGATGCATTCAGATTCAATTGGTTCTCTGCAAAAAATTCCGTTAGATTATTGAGTGATTTTTGCAATCGATTCAAAGCATCCTCAGAAATTATAGAAGAGGAAAAAACCATACAGTCGTCAGCATATTGAACTAAAGTACAACCCTCATATAATCGCTCTTGTATGTCATTAACATAAATATTGAACAACAACGGACCAAGTACCGTTCCTTGTGGGACACCTCGTTTTATTTCAATCCAGTCTGAAAAAATTCCATTGACGTTTACTCTTTGAATACGTTTGTTTAGGAAGCTAGCAATTAAAGCATTTGCTCCATTTGAAAAACCGAGAGAAAGCATTTTTTCAATTAAAACTTCATGCGAAATAGAATCAAAAGCCTTGGACAGATCTAATAAAGCTGCATGTACGATTTTTTTTGAATCTATTTGATTTCGAATACTTTCTGTCACATAAACAAGAGCATCTTGTGTTGAAATGTTTTTGCGAAATCCGAATTGAAATGGTGTCATTATTTGAAATTTGTCAAGATGTTCTGTTATTTGGGCATGTAAAATTTTTTCAAAAATTTTAGAAAAAGCACAAGTTATTGATATTGGCCGATAATTTTTTGCATCCATTGGGTCATCTTTTTTGAACAAAGGGGTTACGTTTGCTTTTTTCAGTTCGATCGGGAAAATGTTCTCATCTAAGCAAGTATTTATGACAAAAGTTAAATGTGGAACTATAACTGATTGACCGTCAATGATTGCCCAAGCAGGTACGGTACAAGGTCCGAGAGGTTTTCCAACATTGATTTTTCGAACTATATCAAAGCATTGCTTCACTGTAATGTGTTGAAAATGAAAAGATGCAGATTCAGAGGCAGATTTGTTGTAATTCGGAGGCTTTTTAGCGCCGAAAAATTCGCCTAAGTTTGAAAAAATATAATTTAAATGATTGGCAATTTTTTTGTCTTGGGTTATCATTTCACTGAAGGAATTTCGTAGAACTGTAATTCGATGGTTGCCAGAACATGTACCTCTAACTTGGTTAATATATTTCCATTTTTGTTGGATAGTGCTGAGAAGTGAAAAACAATTTTTTGAATGATCGAATTGTTTACTTCTAATCAATTTGCTCATTTGATTACGTAAAAACTGGTACTTTGACCAATTATCGCTTGTGCTTTGACTGCGATATGATCTGAGTGAATTCTGTTTCTTAGTCAACAATTGCTGACATTCTGAATCGAACCATTCCGTTTTCAACACGTTTTTTGGTTTAAAATTACGAACAAACTTTTTTTCGATAGGAGCATGTTGCTGTAGAGCACAAGAAATTAAATAAATCATCGTCGAGAACATGTTTTGTGCGTCTGTACATTGATATAAAAGATACCAAGGAAGAGCGGAGAGTGAATTGCAAAATTCATTTTTCTGATAATTTTTCTTATTGAAAGTCGTAATTATCCTCGGTAAAATTTTGCCGCATTTTATATCCGTCAAAATAAATGAAGCAAAATGGTCGGTTTTATAAGGTGTATCAAAACAAAACTCAATGCCGTTTGTTTCATAGTCACTGATTATGTAGTCGATATGAGTTTTTGTTGAGGAACTAATTCTGGTCTCATCGTTTGGACAAAAAACCTTCAATCCATATGGAATAATTATAGAATCTAAATTTTCTTTTTCTTTGCTATCCAGATAATTTATGTTATAATCACCCAAAAGCGTAATTTTATTAGAAACTGAAAAAGCATTATCTATGTTAAGCGTTAATTGTTCCAAAAAATCAATAAAGTTTGATCTGCTTGGGTTATAACACAAATTAACTAACATTTTTTCTTTACTCGAAATGTTAAATGTAGATTTGCACTCAACCCACACTGACTCATATTTTTCTTTATCAAATAAATTTAGATCAGGCCTCATTTTCGGAGCCAATTTGACTGGTATATATAACAAAACGCCACCGCCTTTCTTTTTTACCGCTGATTGCCTATCATATCTGAACATCGCATGCGTTCTAGGTTGGAAATTCCATAAATTGTCACTATCTTCTTTTTTAAGCCACGTTTCGGAAATTCCTATAATTGTGTTTTCGCCCATATCATCAAGAAATTTTTTCAATTGCATCCGTTTTCTAATAATACTTTGAAAATTCAAATGAACAAATTTAAGATTTGCACAATTTTTTGAGCAGATACCGTAGACTGTTTCAATGGTTTCGATAGGACCAGGGTTTTTTTCAACATCCCCACTTTGGGTCAGTAACAACGCGAAAAGGAAAAGATGAGTCAGTGTGGTAGCTCTCCGCTCATTTATCCCACATTTCGTTGATAATATCTTTTGCTGGCAGCTTAGATAGCCCCAGTAAACAATAGTTTTTTCTTTAGTTTCCATCTGAGCCTTGGAAATTAGAAAAATTGCACAAAACAACCAGAATTTAATATTCAGCATAATAGGTTAAATAAATTAAATAATCGCCAAAGTTTGCACCAAGAAAAAATGCGAAACTAGTATTTCCTAAAAAATTTTGCACCGTTTTGGAAAAATTGTAACATTTCTGCCGTTTTTGGATCTAAATTTGATGATTGTTGGGTTTGCTTCATTCTGGGGCGGGTTGTAATCTCACATGTGTTTGCATTAATATCAGAACCCCTAAAAGAATCTCTAAAACTTTGCACCAAAATTTCAACACCCCCATCAGAAGGATGCAAACCATCCGAGCTAAGAGCATCTGTATTTTGACTAAAAATTTTGTTTATGTCTAAAATATCCAATTTTACTTCGCCCAAGTCTTTTACATTCCGTACTAAATTAAGAATTTGCTTGTTTAGCTTCTGTACATTTGGATTAAAATCTTTTCTAAAAGCGCCTAAGGGAGTTACAGTACATAGCGAAATTGTTTCTGGGGAGAATTTATGATTTATGAGATAAATTAGTTTTTCTAAGCTACTCACGGCTTCCTTCGCGTCGAAATCACTTGAGAGGCAGTCATTTATTCCAATTAGCGTAGTTACATGTTTAAAATGTCGCGATTTACTGTTTCTCACGCGTTCCAGCAATGCAGAAATTTTGTGCCCACCAAATCCTCTCGCCAACACATTTTCCGATATTTGTTCCCCATTGATTCTGTTAACAATTGAGTCTCCCAGTAATAGGCCAGAATATTCTCCTTCTCGTGGTAAAAATAAATGTTTTCGTTGCTGGTCGAATTTTTCTTCTTGAATATTGGTTGCTTGTATTTTGATTTCTTGGTTATTCTTGCTTTCTTGGTTATTTTCGCTTCGTTTGTTCTGATTTCTGCTCCGAGTTCCAATCTTGCTCCATTCGTTTTCAAATTTGTTTTCTGTAATTTTCGAATTGCCCGTGTTTTTAAAATTTTCTAGATCAAAAAATTTGTTTCCTCTTTCTTCCTCTTTCGTTGATACAGTTAAGTTTTCGATAATTCGTTTAAAATAAGTAACATTTTCGACTAAGTCTTTATACAGCTCGTATTTCAATTCGTCGTTCAGATTTCGGAAAGTTTCGAGGTCAAACATGTTGGCGATTAAAAGCGAAATTAAAAATAAGACATTAAAATGAACCGACTGATCGCTAGAATATTAATTTGGTTCATATCTTGATTTCAAAATTGACCAATTTGTGCGAGTGGTTAACCTGGTTGAAGATCATTTCTTGAATTCTTGTATTGGCAGAATTATTAGTTTTACTGATAGCAGCGACAAGCGAAAGCGAGCTTACAGAGTAAGATGTGCCGTTGCCTCTGAATCTTCTGGAATTAGAAATCCTGACATTTTCCTCAAAATATTCCGCAGCGACAACTTAGAGCCATTGAGACCCGATGAGTTTGAAGAAAGAGCGGATGATCCACTGAGGTTGGTGGACGGAGATTTTGTAGAAATTCATGACCTTGTTGGTGCCAAATACCTTAATGAAAAGTTTGGACAAGTAGTTAGTGCGAGCAGTTTTGATTCTACTGGTCGGGTTAGTATTGCTGTTGGATTCCTGAAATCTAGATCTCTTCAGGACGATGCCTCTTTGGCTCATATCAAAAATATACGTCCCGCCAATCTTCGAAGGTTTCCATTAGGAGGATGTCCTATTGTAGATTTTGAACGATTTACAGCTGAGGCTGCAGCAGAAATCCTGTGGGTGTGGCGTCTTTCATCGATGAATGGAATGCGCTACGATAGTGACCTCTGTACCAGCCAAAAGATTGTGTTCTGTCTTCTAAAAGTTGAATTCGTACAAAAAGAGAAATTGTTGAAATTTTCTTGTCAAATGAGTCTGGATACTGTCTGCGGGAGATTGCTAGTCAATCAATATAAAGCTTGCGTGCTCGAAGATAACGCAACGTTTGACATATTTTTCAAAAAAGCTAAAGTTGTAAGAGTCAAAGTGAGTGGAAGTCCGTTAAACTTAATTGAGAGGGATGATTTTCGAGATAACAGTGGAATCAGCGCAGAGACGAATTTTGAGTGCTTGATGAGGGGATTTGAAAAAATTGTAATGCAACCAGCAGTGCCCTTTGGTGTTCAATACGTAAAAACAGTTCAACATTTACTGAATAATTCAGAAAAAGGCTCTATTCTTTTGGTGCTGGGGAATGGTATATCCAGAGATTACGATCACTTTGGCAAGGATCTTCTGAAAAGTAGCTTTACTCCAATTGATTTTGATGTGCGTAAAATATCAGGAGTGGATGGTTATTCTATCCCTGCCTTTGGGCAAACAGCTACCGGAAGTAGTTCTTACAGAGAATGTGTTGTTTATCCTTCAAGTGAAAATATAAGGTCGCAGAAGTTGAAACGTGATTGTAATGGGAGCAGTAAGTTTGAATTAACGAGAAGTACCGAAGTGGAGACCGCATTGGGAGGATACGAAAAGGTTCACCAGTTGATTTCTGCTGTTCTTTGCATTGACAAGACTCCTGACATGGTGCACACATTGTGCGACCTCTTCAACCAGTTCGAACCGCAAATAGTGATGCAGTTTAGAGGACGGTTGGTTTTTAACATACGTTTGGTAAACGGAGGAACTTTCACAGCTGATGACTATGAACGGGTAAAAGTTGGTGGGCATTTCAGTTCGAAGCCAGACCCCGGTCTGCTGTGTAATGGAACTCATGATCCGGATCAAACAGGAGGTCGAAACAACTGGAATTGTCTGCATTCTTGGATAACATTCCAAATTTACGAAGATGGAGTGATCAAGACGTTTATACTGGATATGAATGCACCCATGTATCGCGTGTACGGCAAGAGAATCAAGGTGTACGATGGTTTAGTGCCAGATGTCTGGAGTTTCATCAGAGAAGCGAAGGATGAGCCCAGGTATGATGCTACAGCTGCTGATAATGTCCCTAGTAATATGCACTCGACTCTCTTATTGGTTTGGATATACAAGAAAAATAACAGCCGAGCCAGTTGTTGTCTCAAAATTGACAATATCACGAGCCTTTTTCTGGAGAGGCGGTACCCGCCGTGTATGAGAGCTATACCTCGGCCTTACAATGTTCCAGAGTTTCCGGATTCTTCCAAGTTCTTCGGAATAGGAACCACAAAGCCAGAAGATGCCTCTGCGCATGATGTAATCAAGGCAGTTACACTAGAAATGATGAGACTTTGGGATAGAAAACTTTCAACTATTTCTGGCCCTGTAGTTGTTTCTGTGGACCGAGAAGAGATACAAAAGGCTATCTTGGAACTGAACATAACGAAGTTACTAGAGCACAAAAGCGGTCGCTTGTTAGCCGATTGGCAAGTGAATGAAATAACACAAATTAATCATTGCACTGTCATAAATGGCGCGCAACCCAGAGATTACTCTCTTGCGAAACTGATTTATAAGTTCTGATGGGCTGAGAGTTCAAACAGCTGCAACAGCTGAAAAGTTGCATTTTGTGATATTGTAAGATACTTTTAAATCGTGAAATAGAACTTAGCGTCTTAATTGTAAACGATATTTAATAAGTGGCTGACATCAGTATCTGATATTGAAGGAGGGTTGTTTCTAGGATTGGTTCAGCTCTTTGAGTTTAAATATTAAAGCAGTTGATCATTTGTTATGCCCAAAAATTTGAACAAAATTTGCGAAAAATTGCGCTACTGTGATGTATAAATTAATTCCCATTACTTGATTTTTGCTAAATTTGAAAATTGTGTGAATTAGCTTTAATATTGTTTCTCGCTTCTATCAAATGCCTTAAAAATGTAATTGAATCAAATAGTTAACGATAAAATTAAATTTTGGTCTTTTTGAGTTGCCTTATAGCAAACCAGAGCCGTCGGTTTCTCTGCAAGTATCACTGAAAGTTTTGACTGTTTTTGGTTTCTCAGATGAACCGCGGCGATCAATTGAGCTATCTCAGTAGACCAATACCAAAAATTCTTCTCCGCAGCGCCTTAATAATGACGTAATAGCATTTTCTTTTCATTTAAGACTGTAAAAAGTCGGTTTGATGTTATCAGTTTTATTGATGTTTTTCACACTGAAATTAATTGTCTGATAAAGTTCTGATATTGTAAATTTTGGTGTTCCGCATTCGTTGGAGAATCTGGCTCATGATTCAAACTATTGTCAAGTGGTTCTGATCATATCTCAAGTACCTATTGAGTTATCTCCCCGCACGCAAAAATGAAGGGGTATTATTCGATTGACCCAGCCACGGGACTAGAAAAAATGGCGAAATGGGAGAGAAGCGATAAAGTTATGAGATTTTTATATGCGGTTTTATTTTGGAATGATTTCTTGGATATATTTTACGTTTTATTTGTATCGGAATTTGGTTTGGTTCTCAATTCTAAGTTGGTTCGTGTATTTCGTATTTTTTTCCTGGTGTATATCATAACGAAATACACGATGGTTTCAATTGGTACATTTTAAGCTATTCGGAACTTTGACGTTTTAGAGTGTTAAAAATGTTTTTTTTAAATTTTTTTTTTACAATTTTGGAAAGTTGAACCCTATGTTGTGGTGCTGTGAAGGCACTCTCAAGGGTGACCACATGGTCATTATTTAATGATAAGTCCTTATTAGTCAGTAATTGGTCATTGTTTTTTTTACAGGTCATTATTTTCAAATGACTTCCTTTTACTTAGAATACTTTGTGTGATAGAAATATTGCTCAGGGTAGCGTGTTTTTTGAAGTCATTTGGTTTTTGATGTTGAATAAATTTGATGTATTATGGTAATGAATGATATGGATATTTCAGTTCAGGTATTAATGGCTAAGTGCGGTGTCTCTGATGCTCTTTGGTTAAAACGACAGGTGTTTTTGGTCTGATGACATTTTGTCAACATGCGTTGCACATTTGGCCTCTTCTTACGACCGACTGCTTGAAGCTTTATTTCGAGTTTTCATTATTATTTTGTAAACTTTCATTTAACTAAGAAAATATTATAAGTAAGGTTGATAAAAGGAAAAAACTGAGTTATAAATAAGCTAAGCATCCCATTTAATTTCCTTGCAATAAGCAAGTGTATTGCAATCGGGTACTGATAAAGTTCTGATATTGTAAATTTTGGTGTTCCGCATTCGTTGGAGAATCTGGCTCATGATTCAAACTATTGTCAAGTGGTTCTGATCATATCTCAAGTACTTTTTGAGTTATCTCCCCGCACGCAAAAATGAAGGGGTATTATTCGATTGACCCAGCCACGGGACTAGAAAAAATGGCGAAATGTGAGAGAAGCGATAAAGTTATGAGATTTTTATATGCAGTTTTATTTTGGAATGATTTCTTGGATATATTTTACGTTTTATTTGTATCGGAATTTGGTTTGGTTCTCAATTCTAAGTTGGTTCGTGTATTTCGTATTTTTTTCCTGGTGTATATCATAACGAAACACACGATGGTTTCAATTGGTACATTTTAAGCTATTCGGAACTTTGACGTTTTAGAGTGTTAAAAATGTTTTTTTTTAATTTTTTTTTTACAATTTTGCAAAGTTGAACCCTATGTTGTGGTGCTGTGAAGGCACTCTCAAGGGTGACCACATGGTCCTTATTTAATGATAAGTCCTCATTAGTCAGTAATTGGTCATTGTTTCTTTTACAGGTCATTATTTTCAAATGACTTCCTTTTACTTAGAATACTTTGTGTGATAGAAATATTGCTCAGGGTAGCGTGTTTTTTGAAGTCATTTGGTTTTTGATGTTGAATAAATTTGATGTATTATGGTAATGAATGATATGGATATTTCAGTTCAGGTATTAATGGATAAGTGCGGTGTCTCTGATGCTCTCTTTGGTTAAAACGACAGGTTTTTTTGGTCTGATGACATTTTGTCAACCTACGTTGCACATTTGGCCTCTTCTTACGACCGACTGCTTGAAGCTTTATTTCGAGATCTAGTAGTTTTCATTATTTTATAAACTCATTAAACTAAGAAAATATTATAAGTAAGGTTGATAAAAGAAAAAAACTGAGTTATAAACAAGCTAAGCATCCCATTTAATTTCCTTGCAATAAGCAAGTGTATTGCAATCGGGTACCAGACTTTTTTTTCTCGTGAACAACTTTTTCCACCGGACTCATCTCGACTCGTGGTTCCTTGTGTATAGTGAATTTCATAGTGCATTCCTTGTGATTTTCATATTTTATCCTGCTCACTTAGCCTGGAGGTAACTAATAAGCCTGGGTCGGCACAGGTCTGGGGTTCGACTCTGACCTGTTTTTTTTCAAACAGTAAATATTCTGGTTCAAAAAAATTCAACCTATTATTTGTCCTTGTTTTGTTGGCTTAATTGCCAGATCTAAGAATCGTTTTTATTTTGCTGTAAACAATTTTCACTGGTCTTGCTTTACGTGTTCTAGCCTTTTAAAAGTCCGGCCGAATCGAATTTTTTAATACTGGTTTAACACTATTTCTACCAAATCAATTTGTCAATTTTTTTTTTCATTTTTATCGGGTTAATAAGTGTCGGCTTAATTTATATCGAACTAGTGGCCTGTTTTTGCGTCGTTCGAGGTTCGAATAAGTTTGTGTGCGTACGTGTGCTCTGAGGGGAAAAGGGACAAAATATATTTTTTAATAGTTAAGAATTTTTTGAATTTTTCTTTCTGCTTTGTTACCGCATAGTAATTATATATTCAAATCTAGTCAACCATCTGGCGTAGAGGTGACACAACTGCTTGAAATTGCTTTTTTGTTGATACTTTTTAATTGACAAAACCGATTTTTGAATTTTGTTTTCAAATTTTCCGTTTGATTATTTAATCTAATTTGTATCTAATGATTTTAAAAATGAACTCGTTTCAGAGCTTTTTTTGAAGATGGAAAGTGCAGCTATTTGCTGTCGGCTTTTCTATAGTGTTTTTTTTTCTGAGTGAAAATTACCAACATCCATGTGTTTGAAGTTGATTTTCAGTTATCTGTTTGAAGTTGATTTAACTATTGATCCAGTTTTCTCATACTGGGTTATTTTAATCGTCAATCATAAGTTGTTTTTGAAATTCCAAAAGCTTTAATGCCATATACATTTTTTTTCGAAAAACCAGTCAGTTTTTTTTGCTTCCTTGCGTTTTTTGACTATGTTTTACAGCTCTTAGTGAAACATAGCAAATAGAGTCAAGAATCGGTTCAAGCTTTTTAATGTTGACCTTGATAATCATTCAACTTAGAGCATTAAACAGATATAGTATATTTCCTTAACTTGGTGGCAGCTGTTCAATTTGAGAAAGTTTTTGTTTTGGTCATCCTTCTTAAAGTTAAACAGACTCCTAACATCATCTTGGCTTCTGGTCTAATCGTCCTTCTTCCTTCTACTAGCTAACTGGCTCTGAAAGATCAACAGGCATTCATGGCTTTATACGGATCTCGCATTGATCTGTGGTGTGTGAAAATTGTTTAGAACGCTCATTCCATTCCATCTTCTGACTGTATCTTCTCATCAGCAAATGGTATCGCAGTTGCAACATTGTGGGCTTTGTGTGAGTCTCCGACGCAAACAGTCTCTGAAAATGTTCAGATTAAATGAAATTTAGTAATGAAGTGAATAATCTGTCATATGAAAACTTGAGAACGAACTTGATTGAGTCCAACACAATGTTGGACAATATCAATGAATTGACTTCTCGGCCAAAATAAAGCAACTAAAAGTGTGTAATTCACTTATGAATCAGCCATCTTGAATTAACTTAGATCCATTCGGATTTGCCTGCTTCAAAAATAGCGCTTTGAGTAATTTTGCCATTGAAATGAAGAAGACGGGGAAGTAGCTGCCCCTCACCAAGCTTTGGGCCTGTTAACTAGCTTAATTGTGGATTAGTAATTTTCCTCGAGTGATGTCCATTTAAAAAATAAAAATTTAAATTAAAATTGTTTAAGAAAGTTATAAAAATTGTTGGCATTGATTTAAATTTTTCTGAAACTATTAAAACTTTCCTTCAGAACTTTAAATTTTTCTTCAGTCAGTTTTTTTAGAAGTTTTTCTGCCAATTTTAAGGACTTTTCACGGGGACAATTTTGTGGAATTAAATGTGAAATTATGAACCCACTCAATTTAAATGAAAAGATTTAATTTAAATTTAAAAAAACTTAAATTGCTCCAACATTATTCAATTTGGACGCCAAAGTTCAGAAATTACTCATGATAATTAATTTAACGAGTAATTTCTTAACTTTGACGTCAGATCGAATAACGCCGGAGCAATTTAAGTTTTTTTTTTTTCAATTTAAATTGCTCGATTTAAATTAAAATTTTTTATTTAAATTGAGTGGGCTCATAATTTCACATATAAATAAATCTATTATATATTTAGATGCGGGCTTCACTATCTCGCCATAATTTACGACGTATTATTTTTGTATGTTTAACAAAAGAGTTTTTTTCACGTTTAACCTATATCGTATAATGCAATGGTTAAGATTTTTTTTTCAATTTTCCTGTTTCATTTCAGTGTTTATCTCACCATGTTTGAAATTAGCAACTCAATAGTAGAATGATGTCAGGCTTTACTCGGGTGCTGCAACTTTTGCCTCCATTTTTGAATAACAAATGCTTTTAGGTCCCGAGATAGGCAATTTTGAGATTTTTCAAGAATTTCTAGAAAATTTAATTTAAAGTCTCAATTTTTGCTATTCTGACCCTGTAGTTGGGTGCTGTCAGGGTATTCTCAGGAATTGCGAATCTTGCCTCCAGGTCTCACTTGTCAAATCTATGTAGTTTCCGAGAAATGACGTTTTTATGATTTTTTTTCAAAAATTTTCAGAAAACCGTAGATTTTAAAAACTTCCTTAAAAGGTTGAAGATCTCAATCCCGTTGTTGTAAACTGTGAGGGTACTCTCGCGGTTTGCAAATCTTGACTATGATATTGACTGCTAAATTTCTTTAACTTTTCGAGATATTTTTAAGGATTTTTTCAAAAAATTTCAGAAAACTCAATTTAATTTTTTTTCTGAAAAATGTGAAGTTCTCCTCTATAGAGTGAGACTCTGTCAGAATGCTTTCAGCAGTTGCAAATTTTGTTTCTAAATATGGCTGCTCAAAAGCTTAAACCTAGTAGTTTGATAGATATGACGTTTTTTGTGATTTTTTCTAAAAATTTTCAGAGAACCTAATTCATTTTTCTTTGAATTTTGAAATTTCCAACCCTGTAGTTGTGTGCTATCAGAGTACTGTCAAGGATTGCGACTATAACCATCAAATAAGATTGCTCCAATTGTGATAGATTTTGAGATGTGACGTTTTTTCTGGTTTGAAAAAAAAATTTTTTTTTTTGGAAAATTAAGTTTGAAGTTTCTCGTTGTAGTTGGGCACTGTAAAAGTACTCTCAAGAGTTGCAAATCTTGCGTGCAAATCACTGCTCAATTGCTTTTAGATTCTGAGATGTGATGTTTCTTAAATGTTTTAAAAAATTTTCAAAGAACTTATTTATAAAAAACTTAATGGTTTTTGAAAATTTGAATTAAAAAACTTGAATAATTTTTTTTTATAAAATTTGAAATTACCAACCCTCTAACTCGGTGTTGTCAGAGTACATTCAAAGGATGCAGATTTTATTTCCAATATTTACGGTGTTTCATGAGTTGTTAAAATTTCTAAGCACCGGAGGTGCGTTACATGTTAGTTGCGTTACATGCTTGAACGCATGATTGCACTCAAACGCATGATTGCACTCAAACTGTAATTTCTTGAAAAATAAGTCAGCAAATGACAGTCCAGGTGAAACTACGTTTCGTCCTGTTTCAGGAGTCTTAGTATCACTTACCGTTCTTTTTCTAATCGAACCCTCTCTTCGAATTCTTGGTTTATGCGGAGACGCAGACATCCGTTTTCTTTCTCGAGTGAATCTCTGTAAACAGAATCCGTTTTTAAAATAGACGTCACAAGAGGAAACTTGCCACAATAATAATTAATGAGAATTCTTCCCCCTCTCATTTTAGTAAGATTGTACCTTCAAGGCATATATTGTTTTAAACTATAAGTTAAAGAAAGATTGCGGACGGTGCGAGGCTTATCAGGGGTCTGATCTAAGATTTTTTTTCGAGAGAAGGGGCGGTTTTCCGAATTTTTGCCGACCTTGTTTTAGTTCGACCAAATGGAGTTTCCGAGTTTTCCTAAATTAGCTCTAAGATAATGTTTTGCATGATGGTCTAGAGTTTTTTTTGGAATCATTTATGATAAACTTGTTTTTTTTTGCATGTGCTCTCCTTCAAAGTTATTATATGTTGACGCCTTTTTCAGCTAATTTTTAATTTTTGTTTCAGGGTTGGTCGACCCAAAATGAATGCTGTAAAGTAGTACCAAAAAAAGAACCTTTGTGTTGCCAGAATATCCTCCTAAATGCGCCTCTGGAGCTAGTTTTCTATATTATTTTGAGTGTCTGTAACGTTACTAAATTTGCAAGCTAATATACAAACGGCCAGTCTCTAATAATGTTGGAGTCCTTGTGGGAAATCAAAAGGAGATATTCTAGAGCCCAAATGCAAATTTTACCTGTAAAAAGTTGGCTCACCAGATTTGATTGTTTTTTTTTTCATTTTGAATACAGACTAAAGGTTTTTTCCAGACATTTGATCTTCTTTCTTAATCTTGTAAAACTGTTCGTTACACCATAAAAATGGCGCTAGTCTCTGATTGGGGGATGTGGCGGCTCTTTAATTTAAGAACGGAAACTTACGCTCTTGCTTCGACAACCATCAGCTGCTCTCTTAATGATCTGTTCTCATTTTGCAAGTAATGAATCTGCTCGTGTAGCTTAGCCTCTTTTTCAGCCAAACACGCAATTTCGGCCTCCAGTCTCCGGATCGATTCTCCCATTTTCTTGTTGACGTCATTCAGACGAGCATTCAGTTCGTCTGATTCATGCAAAGCTGCATCGAGCTGAAACGGATTTTTTTGTCTCATTTCAGCCCAATTTGGGTCATTTAGCAATTATCTATCATATATGATATGGATTCTGCAAGCTTAGTCCGTAAGTAACCTTAGTGAATCGGAGACCTTAGTCTGTAATAAAAACACTAGTCTGAAAGCGACCATAGCCTGTTGCTTAGTCCGTAAGCCACCTTAGTCGGTAAGCAGCCTGACAACTTTTTTCATTGACAAAGACAACTTTATATTATTTTTGCAGTCACTGAAAACCATTTCGCATAGGATAAACACACAAAAAATCAATAGTAATCCTTGTTTTCTCTTAACAACTTACTTGTATTGATGAAATGACTCACTATTCTTTCTGTAAGGCTTTTGATAAGCAAGCTTTGTCCATACCTAAACTTTTAATGTAATCGATTACGCCACAAAAGATCAATGGTATCGCAGTTGCAACATTGTGGGCTTTGTGTGAGTCTCCGACGCAAACAGTCTCTGAAAATGTTCAGATTAAATGAAATTTAGTAATGAAGTGAATAATCTGTCATATGAAAACTTGAGAACGAAATTGATTGAGTCCAACACAATGTTGGACAATATCAATGAATTGACTTCTCGGCCAAAATAAAGCAACTAAAAGTGTGTAATTCACTTATGAATCAGCCATCTTGAATTAACTTAGATCCATTCGGATTTGCCTGCTTCAAAAATAGCGCTTTGAGTAATTTTGCCATTGAAATGAAGAAGACGGGGAAGTAGCTGCCCCTCACCAAGCTTTGGGCCTGTTAACTAGCTTAATTGTGGATTAGTAATTTTCCTCGAGTGATGTCCATTTAAAAAATAAAAATTTAAATTAAAATTGTTTAAGAAAGTTATAAAGATTGTTGGCATTGATTTAAATTTTTCTGAAACTATTAAAACTTTCCTTCAGAACTTTAAATTTTTCTTCAGTCAGTTTTTTTAGAAGTTTTTCTGCCAATTTTAAGGACTTTTCACGGGGACAATTTTGTGGAAATAAATGTGAAATTATGAACCCACTCAATTTAAATGAAAAGATTTAATTTAAATTTAAAAAAACTTAAATTGCTCCAACATTATTCAATTTGGACGCCAAAGTTCAGAAATTACTCATGATAATTAATTTAACGAGTAATTTCTTAACTTTGGCGTCAGATCGAATAACGCCGGAGCAATTTAAGTTTTTTTTTTTTCAATTTAAATTGCTCGATTTAAATTAAAATTTTTTATTTAAATTGAGTGGGCTCATAATTTCACATATAAATAAATCTATTATATATTTAGATGCGGGCTTCACTATCTCGCCATAATTTACGACGTATTATTTTTGTATGTTTAACAAAAGAGTTTTTTTCACGTTTAACCTATATCGTATAATGCAATGGTTAAGATTTTTTTTTCAATTTTCCTGTTTCATTTCAGTGTTTATCTCACCATGTTTGAAATTAGCAACTCAATAGTAGAATGATGTCAGGCTTTACTCGGGTGCTGCAACTTTTGCCTCCATTTTTGAATAACAAATGCTTTTAGGTCCCGAGATTGGCAATTTTGAGATTTTTCAAGAATTTCTAGAAAATTTAATTTAAAGTCTCAATTTTTGCTATTCTGACCCTGTAGTTGGGTGCTGTCAGGGTATTCTCAGGAATTGCGAATCTTGCCTCCAGGTCTCACTTGTCAAATCTATGTAGTTTCTGAGAAATGACGTTTTTATGATTTTTTTTCAAAAATTTTCAGAAAACCGTAGATTTTAAAAACTTCCTTAAAAGGTTGAAGATCTCAATCCCGTTGTTGTAAACTGTGAGGGTACTCTCGCGGTTTGCAAATCTTGACTATGATATTGACTGCTAAATTTCTTTAACTTTTCGAGATATTTTTAAGGATTTTTTCAAAAAATTTCAGAAAACTCAATTTAATTTTTTTTCTGAAAAATGTGAAGTTCTCCTCTATAGAGTGAGGCTCTGTAAGAATGCTTTCAGCAGTTGCAAATTTTGTTTCTAAATATGGCTGCTCAAAAGCTAAAACCTAGTAGTTTGATAGATATGACGTTTTTTGTGATTTTTTCTAAAAATTTTCAGAGAACCTAATTCATTTTTCTTTGAATTTTGAAATTTCCAACCCTGTAGTTGTGTGCTATCAGAGTACTGTCAAGGATTGCGACTATAACCATCAAATAAGATTGCTCCAATTGTGATAGATTTTGAGATGTGACGTTTTTTCTGGTTTGAAAAAAAAATGTTTTTTTTTGGAAAATTAAGTTTGAAGTTTCTCGTTGTAGTTGGGCACTGTAAAAGTACTCTCAAGAGTTGCAAATCTTGCGTGAAAATCACTGCTCAATTGCTTTTAGATTCTGAGATGTGATGTTTCTTAAATGTTTTAAAAAATTTTCAAAGAACTTATTTATAAAAAACTTAATGGTTTTTGAAAATTTGAAATAAAAAACTAGAATAATTTTTTTTTATAAAATTTGAAATTACCAACCCTCTAACTCGGTGTTGTCAGAGTACATTCAAAGGATGCAGATTTTATTTCCAATATTTACGGTGTTTCATGAGTTGTTAAAATTTCTAAGCACCGGAGGTGCGTTACATGTTAGTTGCGTTACATGCTTGAACGCATGATTGCACTCAAACGCATGATTGCACTCAAACTGTAATTTCTTGAAAAATAAGTCAGCAAATGACAGTCCAGGTGAAACTACGTTTCGTCCTGTTTCAGGAGTCTTAGTATCACTTACCGTTCTTTTTCTAATCGAACCCTCTCTTCGAATTCTTGGTTTATGCGGAGACGCAGACATCCGTTTTCTTTCTCGAGTGAATCTCTGTAAACAGAATCCGTTTTTAAAATAGACGTCACAAGAGGAAACTTGCCACAATAATAATTAATGAGAATTCTTCCCCCTCTCATTTTAGTAAGATTGTACCTTCAAGGCATATATTGTTTTAAACTATAAGTTAAAGAAAGATTGCGGACGGTGCGAGGCTTATCAGGGGTCTGATCTAAGATTTTTTTTCGAGAGAAGGGGCGGTTTTCCGAATTTTTGCCGACCTTGTTTTAGTTCGACCAAATGGAGTTTCCGAGTTTTCCTAAATTAGCTCTAAGATAATGTTTTGCATGATGGTCTAGAGTTTTTTTTGGAATCATTTATGATAAACTTGTTTTTTTTGCATGTGCTCTCCTTCAAAGTTATTATATGTTGACGCCTTTTTCAGCTAATTTTTAATTTTTGTTTCAGGGTTGGTCGACCCAAAATGAATGCTGTAAAGTAGTACCAAAAAAAGAACCTTTGTGTTGCCAGAATATCCTCCTAAATGCGCCTCTGGAGCTAGTTTTCTATATTATTTTGAGTGTCTGTAACGTTACTAAATTTGCAAGCTAATATACAAACGGCCAGTCTCTAATAATGTTGGAGTCCTTGTGGGAAATCAAAAGGAGATATTCTAGAGCCCAAATGCAAATTTTACCTGTAAAAAGTTGGCTCACCAGATTTGATTGTTTTTTTTTTCATTTTGAATACAGACTAAAGGTTTTTTCCAGACATTTGATCTTCTTTCTTAATCTTGTAAAACTGTTCGTTACACCATAAAAATGGCGCTAGTCTCTGATTGGGGGATGGGGCGGCTCTTTAATTTAAGAACGGAAACTTACGCTCTTGCTTCGACAACCATCAGCTGCTCTCTTAATGATCTGTTCTCATTTTGCAAGTAATGAATCTGCTCGTGTAGCTTAGCCTCTTTTTCAGCCAAACACGCAATTTCGGCCTCCAGTCTCCGGATCGATTCTCCCATTTTCTTGTTGACGTCATTCAGACGAGCATTCAGTTCGTCTGATTCATGCAAAGCTGCATCGAGCTGAAACGGATTTTTTTGTCTCATTTCAGCCCAATTTGGGTCATTTAGCAATTATCTATCATATATGATATGGATTCTGCAAGCTTAGTCCGTAAGTAACCTTAGTGAATCGGAGACCTTAGTCTGTAATAAAAACACTAGTCTGAAAGCGACCATAGCCTGTTGCTTAGTCCGTAAGCCACCTTAGTCGGTAAGCAGCCTGACAACTTTTTTCATTGACAAAGACAACTTTATATTATTTTTGCAGTCACTGAAAACCATTTCGCATAGGATAAACACACAAAAAATCAATAGTAATCCTTGTTTTCTCTTAACAACTTACTTGTATTGATGAAATGACTCACTATTCTTTCTGTAAGGCTTTTGATAAGCAAGCTTTGTCCATACCTAAACTTTTAATGTAATCGATTACGCCACAAAAGATCAATTTTAATGACGTAGAGTCGAATCCACTTTCGGGAGGAGTTATTTTTGATTGGAAAAGCGACGTCTACTCCAACTTACTTCTTGAAGTGCCCATGACCCCTTCGAGACCTCGCATTGCAACTCCTTCACTCTGGCCTGCAAGTCCCTCACCTTGGCCTGTTCGTTGCAGAGGGCCTCCTCCAAAGCGGCCTTGTCTCTGAGGAGAGTATGGATCTGCAGCTCTTGCTCTTGGATCACTCTCTCGCACTTCTCAAGTGCCTGCAGTGCCCTCTGAATCAAACAAAATCACTTTTGTTGTAACCGCTATCACTTGGCTCTTAATGATATGAGAAAGTCCGGTTTCTCGTTTATTACTAATATTGTTGCGCATGAGTTTCTTAAATGTTTCTTTATTTTTTGTTTGTTTTAAAGAATCAGTCTTAAAAAATCGGTGTATTAATAATTTAGCAGAGCAAGTGTTTTGTAATCGGAAGTAGACTTTCCACCGCAAACAGTTTTTTTTGCAAATCTTACGTTCTTTCAGTTGCATTTTATTGAGCCTTTACAACTTACAGGTTCGTTCCCACTTGGCATGGAGGTGACGTGGTCGCTTTTGCACCCTAAGGTCTGGGGTTCGAGCACTTTTTACTCTATACAGAGGGTCAGTGGCAGATTCCTGCTGGCTTTTTTTTTCCTTTTCTTTTTTCAGCTGACGCTGCCATTTTTTGCCATCATTTCCTCTTTTAAATGCTATGCTGCTGTTGGTTTTTGTTGTAACGTAAATATTCATATAAATATTAAACATTCATCATATGGTAGATAGAAGCAGTGAGACATCGAACCTGATGTGCTAGTTGAGCCTGATGCAACTCCTCTAGCACATGTTTATACTCATGGTGCAATCTCTCCAACTCCGCCTGCAGTTCACACAGTTCGTCTTGTAGTCGACAGATCTCCTTCCTCAAGTTCTCGTTCTCACACCTGGCCAAGTTCAACTCCTCCGTCAGTCTCGCTATCTCCCCGTCGGCCTGTGACAGTCTCAGAACCAGAGCTGCTATCTCATCGTCCTGAGGGTGAAACATTTGTAGAACAAAGAAAGTCATCGTTGAACAAAAATCAAATGAAGTTGATAGCAATTAAGCTTGTTTATTTAGGCGGCAGCTTCACTTTGCACTGGTTATTATCCTGAAAATGATTGATTCCATAAAATACGGAGCATTATTGGAGAGCTAGGGACCAATTCTTACTAGGGGGACCGATTCGTTACAAGTTACCATCGGGGTGAAATAGTTGAGAAGATCGAACTTTCCATTGTTGACTTCATTTTGCAATCAGTCCTAATTTGTGTGTTTTTTTAAATGTTTTTCGGGAAGCTGTTTGGCATATATGAACAGGTGCTTATGATGCTGGGTGGACACATTGATTCTCGTATGTTGTTGCCATACCTTGCATTGTAGCATGCCTTTGAGGTGTTCAATTGTCTCTCTTAGATTGTGGTTCTCATGTTCTAACTCGTGATTGGCCTCCTCCAGACATGCTATGTGTCTGTCCCTACTTGCTATCTCTTTCTTCAGCTGGTCCACCGCTGACTCACAGCACCTGAATAGTATGAGTTGTAGATGCTCAGGGTTTATAGGGAGGTTTCCACCAGCATTTTCCACATTTTTGTGGTACGCGAACAATGATGTCCATTAAAAAAACTGAAAATTTTCCAGAAAAATTATAAAATTTTTTGATGTAAATTTAAATTTTTCGGAAACTGTTTAAATTTTCGATAGCAATTTAAGTTTTTCTGAATTTTTAAAAAAGTTTTCCCTGTTGTTTTCTATTTTAAGCTGAATCTTCCTTCTTTGGTAACAAACGACGCTTTGGAAACACTTCGTTCTGCGTTGACCGGAGATGGTCTCAAACCCTGTATACCTCTCATAATTTTACATTGAGTGTGTTGCTTCTAACTTTGATCTATCCACTAAATGAGAACAACTAAAATAGTCTTATCGCGGCGACTGGTCCAATGATCAACTTGGATCCGGTTGTAATCTCAGGATTTTTGATTGTTCGACAATCTCTGTTGAGCTAACTCACCAAGTTTTTAATTTATATTCCTCCAATTGGTCAAATAATCAATTTTTTTGGCTAGCTTCCAAAAGTTTGCTATTGTTTTCTCCACGAACAATATGAACTGGTTACTTTTTGCTAAAATATGTGCAAAAATAAAACTCTTCAGTTGGGCTTTCCCGGGGAATTACTGCCTTGAATCTACCGCCGATAGTCAATTATTTTGGGTTTTTCTGCTTTCAGAATTTTCGTCATATTCCTGTGGGTGAATAAGTTGCAAATGATCTTCAGAATTACTGACAAAAATTGATTTTTTCAGCCTTGATAAGTTTTTGGCAATAAAAAGACTTTTCGGACTCTCTCCCTTGAAAAATAGCTTCTAATTTCGTTCGTTTTTGAGAAATCTGTCTGCCCTTTTATATCTTTCTTGAAATAACGGTATCAAATAAATTAGAAACTTTTAAGAGGAACAATTGAGTGTGAAAGCATAAGCAAGCGTGCAATTTGGCGAATTGAGAAAAATATTGCGTTAACTGGATCATCTATTCAAATCAGTAAATTCAATATGGCTCGGTGACAGATAGGTCGTTGGCGCAGTTGGTTAGAAATTTGTCTCAATTTCACATTTGTTAAGCCAGTAGTTTGGTGTCGGCTCGAAATCTGCTCGTCGCGCAATGTAATTTTTTTTCTTTTGAAATTGTAATATTTAAATTCAATTGGTTCATTCAAATTGACTCATTTTTAACATTTAAATGAATTTTCAATTCATTTAAATGTTAAAAATGAGTCAATTTGAATGAAAGTTCAATTTGATTTAAATGTTTTTTTTAAATGGATGCCACTGTTATAAAAATATATTGTTTGCATTCTAGATTCCAATCACTGTAAAAATCACAACATTTACAACTAAATGAAATGTCATCGCGAGATTGCCGTGGAGTTCTGCAGCTCGTTTTCAGGCGCTTCTGACCTGTTATGACTTATGTTGGTTTTAATATCGTTGTGGTACTTGATCAATAAATCACCAAGAAAATTTATTTAGTGCAAAAAAACCGAAAAGCAATGAAACGGAAAAAAATTAGCAGTATTCCTACCTTTGACAGCTAATTTTTTGCCTTATTATTTTTACTCAAAAGTGAGGTTAACCTGTTGATAATTTCCTAGAATCAAGTTGTCCAAAAACTCAAGATTGAAGATTTTTGTTTCATATTCGATGCATCCCTGAATCCAGGGTACAAAGTCTGTGAAGTTTTTTCTTAAAACAAGTTGAAAATTTGTTTGAAATTATTATTTATCGAAGTTTTTTATTACTTTTTGAATGCACAGCTATCTGACTTGCTGGAATTCTTACTCAAATGTTTATTCACATTTTTAGCAGTTACAGCTATTGAAATTTTATCTATTGAAATTTTGTCGACACGTACTCTTTTCTCAATTCTTATCATAGCAATCTAAATTATTCGAAGATGTGCATTTCCTTTACGAATTATAGTTTTAGTTTTTGTCTTTTAAGCTCTTATTTCTTTTCTTAAAGCAAATAATTTCCATACGTTGTTTGATTTTAAGTTCAACGGCTTCCTATTTAGTTTTGTCTGTTGACGCATGAGCCAACACTACGTAATGTAAAGTTGGTTTTAAATAAGTGTTATATGCGTTTAGCTGTTACTTTTACTTAATTTTTTTTTCTCAAGCTGTAATACATACCACAACAAAAAAGAACTGGATACATCAATTTAAGCATCTTTTTTAAATCTTAGCAGTGTCAACATAGCATCCCCAGACAAGTATTTAATAAGTTATGGCCTAATCGCAGTAGTATTTTGCATTATGGGAGGGAGGGGCTATAATAGGAAAGAGCTCAGAATCTTTTTCCTAAGTTCCTTTTGCGTTCCATATTTCAGAATATTTCTATTTAAAGTAAAAAATTCAGTATTGTGGTTCCGACTTTGAAAAATTCTACCGCGAACTTCGTGGTTGTGCTGGCGCACTTCACGAACGTTTTTGAAACGCGCTTCAAAAGCTTTGATGTGTTATTTTTTTCTCCATAATTTCTTCCCATATGCAATGGTTTATCATGCAATTTGATCAATATCCACAAGGAAATGGCTGATATTAGGGTTGTGGGTTTCACAATTTGTTTGATTTCACATTCCCAGAGTCACAAAATCGGTGGTTTGGAGGCCGATCGAGGCCCAACGTGCTTGTTGCTTCAGGGTGAGGCAATCTAACCCTGTCCAGACAAATCACCAAAAAGAAGCATTTTTTGCAATGTTAATGTTAACCAAGAATACAAAATGGGTCTCTGCAAAAACCTTAACCGCTCGCAGATCTCTGCAAGAATCTGCTGGCGTTTTTCCCTTTGCCTTTAAAATCATTAGTTCATTGCCTTAAGAAGAATTGTTGTGGTCTCCCTGATTGAGAGGCTGATAGAAACGTATTGATTCAGATCTACAAGCATTTTTTGCTAAGACCTGCATGTTTCTGGGCTCGGTCTTCTATATCAAACAATGATCACGGACAGTTGGGCCTTTCGACTGAGAGGTTGAGCCCTTAACTACTAAGCTGTAAACATTATTGCCCGCATAGTATCCTTGATGCTGTAGATTTTGCTGAATACAGATTTGTAACTGCATCTAAAGAAATTCGATCATTCAATCAAAAAGAAGAGAGTACCTGAGTTTAGCGTGTAGTTCGCTGATCTTCTGCTCGTACATGGCAATAGTCTCCAGTGCCTCGTGCAGTTCGTGTTCCAAGTCGTGGATCTGTTTCTGCAGACAGTCTATCGTGTTCCTAAAAAGTTCTTTTTCACTGTAATTTGTTATAAATGCCAGTGTTTATATCAATTGGTTTATAATTTTGAGCAGTAAATTATTTCAATTTTTGATACTTCATTTTTTTTTCATTTCGAGTGACTTCTTAATAAAAAAGATCCCAACTTTACTTCATTGAACACGTCTACCAAATATTGATTGGAATATTGATTTTAAACGGTTAAGACTCATGCTATTGGAATCACCACATAATCAAAAAGCCTGTAAAATAATTTAGAAGGATACAGCACAAAATAGGAAAATAAGCGTTCTTGTATTCTCACTTGAGGTTGTTTATCTCCTGATGCAACACTGCCATCTGTGTCTCATACTGGGATATGATCTCATTCTGGTGTTGAATGTGACACTCTGCCTTGCTCAGTGCATCCCTCAGACACTTCTCATTGGCCGCCAGTTCCCTCAGTTGCATCTCAGCACTCCGCAGTCTCTTCTCAGCCTCCGCCACTCGCTCCTCCGCACGACGCAAGTCCTCCATGTATGTCTAAATAAGGGAATACAGATAGTGAGAATTTTTTCCAGTTTACAACCAAAGAAGACATTTTGCAATTTAATGCTAAATGGAAAGAGCCCGAAAAAGAGATAAGAATTTCTGAATCGATGGGCAAAAAATCTGAAAAATAGGAAAAACAGAAAAATAGAAAAAAAAATTTAACGAAGCCAGCTGACAGGCGTTATCAGCGAGCGAATATAGATTTTTTCAGGTTTAACTTGCTCTACTAAATCACTTGAATTATTCATAATAGTATGTGCGCTATATCAACGTGCTGTCATGCTTAAACTACTTGATGACTGGTTTCGGTTACCGAACTCAGTATTTGTAGATTTACTCTTTATATTTATGTTTTTTTTCTTGGAAAATTTCAATTGTTGGTCTGTTATCTGTTTTCTTAGGCTTGCTTCTCTTAGTTTAGAAGAATGGATTTTCTGCAGATTCAAGTTATTAATGATAAAAGAGATAGGCAGTTATATGTATTTAGTATTTATGATATTAGTATTTAATTGAATACTAATATTTGTAAATTTAATAGCTCTTTTTGTATAAATTACCGTTCTTTTTTGCTTGATGATTTTTTTTTGTTAAATAGTTTGAGCCGATAGTATATTGGCATAGAAGCATCATATCGACTCATTTAAAAAATAATAAGAGATTTTCACTCGGGTGTGTGCTTCGAGCTAGGTTGATGTAAAAACTAAGAGCTTCAACGTTTAATAGCTAATTTTTGTTGTCAGAATAGTTTTGTTTTTGACTCAGCAGGCGTCCAACCAAGTGTTATCGGCCTAATTCCCGCAAGATGCTTTTTGCCTGAATGCTTATGTAAAGATGGTAGTTCTGGTTTAAATTTTTTGAAAAATAAAGTTCGTTCTTCAAAATCTACATTTTTTTTTGTAGAGGCAGTTTTTTTTTCGATTTCTTTTGTTTAAATAATTTTTTGGTATAGTGTCATTCCTCTCATCGTGTGTCTGCCAGATTACCATGCTGATTTTTCGATTTGACGCAAATTGTGCAAAGCTGTAGAAGAGCTTATACTTAAAATGATAGTTAACAGTTTTAGTGACAAGATTGACAGACATAACATTTGGAACATTAACAGAATATTAATAAGAATGGTTTTTGGTCTGAAAATGTACCCAGTTTTCAGGTATTCTCAATTATGCATCTTTTTTTTCTCAGTTGATTTATTCTCTTTCTTTTTCGTGTTCAGTTTTGAGTTAGACTATCCTGAAGAAACTTAAGGTTAAATTGTTTTCCAAGCACACCGAAGGCATTGCCACATTTGTTAATTAATTCACGCTTAACTAATCTGTCTAAACAATAGTACGGAAAATTTGACACGTATTTTAGATCATTTGAAATTTAAATGAGCAATTTTTGGTTAACAGGTAAATGTATGAATCGGCTAATTGTCCGAGGGAAACTTGATTGATATTTAACCGTGAGGCGACAGCTCCTCTCAAGCGAAAGGTGGTCGCAGAAGACAATTGTTAACATTTCAAAAAAGCGAAATTTTGCCGCAGAGCAATTAAGCATAACAAAAAGAATATTTCTTCGAAATCATTTGATTTATCTGGATATAGCTTTTTTTTCAATCAAAATTTTCAAAAACTGCTGCGCCTGGAAACTTGCAGCGAGTTGGTGTTTTTTATGGTATTTTAGGAGAGCTCTGAGACACAATTTAGTGCACCTAAAAGTCCCTAACTATTGCAGGGTGACCACTTGGTCACTTTTTAAGTGACTAGTCACTTTTTGGTCACTTTTTTGTCGAAATTCACTCAAAGTCACTTTTTTGTGTTTTTTTTAAACTTTTTAAACATTTCTAAAGTTTTTTCTAAAACATTTTGCTGTTGCATTCATGAGTAATCCAATAAAATTTGTTCAAAAAAGCCACTTTTTTATGAGGCAACTAGGATGCTATAGCTATTTTACGAATAAAAAGAACAGGTCACTTTTTTCTCGGCCGAAGTGGTCACCCTGAACCATTGCATCATTTAAGCATTTGTTAAGTGTGATGGTGTTCTCTTCTCTTACCATGGTAGCATGTGTGAGCTGCTGTCTGACACTGTCTCTCTCGTGTGCCAATTTGGCCAATTCAGCCCGCAACATCTCAGTGCCAGGGGCAGGGGAGGGGCAACAGGGGGGAGTGGCATGGGCAGAGGCACAGCTCAGTCGCGAACGAAGACTGTGGTTCTCGCTCAGGGCCTATAATATATTGCACAGTGGTTAAAAAGAGGACTATTTTCACTTTTCTAACGCTGCGTTTGAATTTCGAATTTGCATTAAATACGAATATCGGATGTTATTGGGTTAGTGGAATTTTTCCCATAAAAGCCTCAGAAATACCCATTTTTGTCACAAATTGTTCGTCATGAATTTTTACCTTTAAAATCAATCGTTTCATAATAAAATTGATGTTCGTGTAAGGTAGCGGAAAAAAGGAAACCAAATCAGCGAGGAGTCGTGAATGATTCCTAGGTAGTCTGCGGGCAGTAATGGAACAGAACTTATGAAAGTTAAAGTGAGCTGGTTAAATTTGATGTTCGAGTATAATAGAGTGAGAAATACTCTCACCCTGTCCAGTTCGTCTTCCAGTCTTAACTTCTCCGCCCTGAGAGTCTGTATGTTGTGCTTGGCCTGCACAAACTGGGCATCTATGCTCTCCACCAAGTGCAACAGACGAGGGTGGATTCCACAATCTCCAGCCTAAACAAAGTTAAACTAATGTAATAATAAGAGACACATCAGTTGCGTAATTTGATCTGATTTGCAAACGGCAAACGAAACAAATGCTTTTGACTATTTGGCTCTTTTCCACTTCTCTCCACCTTTCAATTTCAATTTTGAAAAATTTTTTCAACTTTATAAAAACGGAATGATAAAATTCATGGGCTCTTTTTCCTCCCCCCACCCCCCCCCCCCCCCCCCTCCTGCAAATTTTTACATTTAAGTTTGTTGACCACATTGTCCGATTATTATGAAAATTTACTTACAGACTAATGAGGCCACGACAAACATATTTGGTCTTCATACTCAACCTCGTAAAACCACTCGTTACACTAATATATTGACGCTCGTGTGAGGTGGGGGGGGGGGGGGGGGAGGGGAGGAAAAAGAGCCAATTCAAATTCATGGTAAACAATGCATGGTGAATAAACTATAAATTGTGAGCAGATTTATTCTTCATACTTTTTACTGTAACATCACGCGTTTAGCCACAATAATACTTAAAAAACTATAAAATTGAAAATTCGAAATACGGGTGGGGTGGGGGTGAAAAAGAGACGAATGTTTGCCAAATTTACACTAATGGGGAAAGTTATGCGCAAATTAAGATTTTCTTCTCTTGAAACTGCCTTACTTCATGAATCTTTTTGGATAACATTTCATTAGGGGCCCAACTAAAGCTGGAGATACCTGTTTGATATTTTTAGTTAGTTGTAATGATCCGGCATGAGAGAAGTAAATTCGAAAAATCAAATGTATGGCTTCAATCCAAATTTTAGGGCTCTTTTTCCTCCTTTCCCCCACCTGCAAAATTTTACTGGCATGTGAACTAATTAGGCCATGACAATCATATTTGGTCTTCAAGTTTGACCTTCTAAAATACCTCGTTAAACCATTAAATTGATGCTTATGTGAGGTCGGGTCGGGGCGGGGGGGGGGGGGGGGGGGAGCTGAGGAAAAAGAGCTAACTTTAGTTGTTCCTCTAATAAAATAAGAGTGAAATGTTTTTGAGAATTTTGACGTTTTCGAAGGTCTCAACTTTTTGTGTAAAAAATTTACGACTTAGCAGCTCATGCAGGAGAGCTTCCTTAAATCAGTTTTATCCATTGAACCCAAAAATCTAGAGTTTATTTCAAAAAGGCCAAAAAGTTTGAAAAGGGGGGACTGGAGAAGAGCCCCACAATCGATGCTCACCCCTTCGCATGGTGAGCAGGGCGCACAAGGAACTGCACAGGTCTCCATAGTCTTCGCCTGACTGTTATATTTCCGCGGTCTCGTCCGTTGTTTTCAGAAATCTTTCTTTTTTTAAGACTTTTGTTACTCTCGTTAACAATGTTTTGGTGATTATCTTCTCATGCGATATCTCTCGCGAACTCGGCTTTATATGAATGATTTTACCAGTTATAATTTAGCACGCACGTGCTTTGATGCTTAAAGTACTATCCGAATTTCGCCAGGAAGTCCATAATGTCAATGATGTCGAAATTTCAGATATGTAAATTCCTTCGAATTATGTCACTAGGCTCAGGCACCTCAAGAATCAGGAGGTCACAGGCGATGGATTCCAAACCAGACAACCGGACCCTGCTAACCCAGCTAATCTTGTGCATTCTTTTCTTCTATATGCTAATATTTTCTATATCGTCGATCCTGTTTGGTGCTTTTGAGTTCGATCGTTTGATGAATTTGGTTTGGACTGCGTTTGGTCACGAAAGTGACGTGGACAATGAAGACGTGAAGATTGCTTCTCTCATTGCAATTTGCTGTACATATCTCATATGTTCTATTCACTGGCCTTATTTCATCAGCAGAAGGTTAGTTATAATTACAAGAAGGCTAAAATGGTAAAAAAAAAAGCATGATCATATTTAAAATTATAAATGATTATGATGAATAATTTTTTTGGCTCTTTTCCAGTCCTCCCACCCCCACCTTTCAAAATACCGAGTTTTATGTTTGTGTTACGTGTTATTAAGGCTAAATGCGTGATGTTACGCTGTAAAGTATGAAGAACAAATCTGTTCACAATTGTCGATTTGTTAACCACGTCAATTTTCATTGCATTATGTCAATAAGCTTTTCAAAATTGAATTTGAAAGGGGGTGGGGAACTGTAAAAGAGAATTTTTTTGAATAGAATCGGAGAATCGTTGACGTTCAACTGGTGTGCATAAGATCTGAAATTCCCATTGAAAGTTTTTGGTTTTTTCAGTTCAGTTCAGTTGTTTTCTGATCCTTTTCGATTTATTCGTCTCAAATTTACCAATTCCGCTTTTCTTCCTATATTTGTCCAGGTTGTTTTTGAAAGCGTTCAAGGTCTTCGAGTAAATAACTTCTCCTGGCAACATATTCTAATCTGTAGCTGATCTAATGGTAAAAAAGTTTTTTCCGCAATTCGATTTTTTCGTTATCATTTTCTTGTCGTTTGTCCTTGTGTCGCGATTATTCAATTCGAACATGCCTTTTCTAGCTTTTGGGTCATAACAGTTGTAACCTATTTTGAACATTTCGATCATTGTTCCTCGCCTTCTGCGGTTTTAACGTGATGGTAGGTCTAGTTTTTTTAACCTTTCATGGTAGCCTAGTGTCTGCAGCCCTTGTACCATTCGTGTCGCTCGTCGTTGCACATTTTCGATTAATCTTGTGTTCTTCAATCGCGGGTACCAGGTTTGATTACAGAACTTCAAATGAGGCCCTATGAGGCCTTTATAAACATTTAAAAACAGGTATAGTCATTTAATGAATGTTTTCGTAAAAACTGCAATGATAGAGTTTGCATTTTTAACTTCTGCAAAGTTATGAGAGTCAAAGGAGAGTTTACTACCGATGATCACTCCAAGGTCTTTTTCTTCCCCTACTGTTTCGAGCTGTTTATCGTTAAGCTCATATGATCTTATATCACGATTTGATCTTACATTTGAGATTATCATATGTACACACTTATCTTCGTCAAAATGCAAAAGACTATTTTTGTCCATTTGCTGTTTTTAGTTCTTTTCCGCCCCCCAAATTCAAATTCAGTTTTGAAAAACTATTTAATTGTGGTCATAACGTAGTGGAATTTTACTTGGTGAAAAAACCAATTATTGCGAATAGATTTGTTCGTTATAATTTACATCATAACATCACACGTTTAGCCATAATCAAACGTAAAAGATCTAAGGAAAATGCAAATTTGAAATTTGGAGGGGAAAGTGGTATATAGTCTGTTTTTTAAGCGTATGCTAATTGCGTGATATTGCAACGGAAAGTATGCAGATCAAAACTGTTCTTTAGAGCTAGTTTGTTGATCTTGTCAAAATTTAGAACCTAGTGACAATGTTAAGGTAGTATTCCAAAATATAAATTCAAATGAGGGAGGGTGTGCGATGTGTTAAGAAAAGGTTGAAGGTTCCATGTCCCACTTAACAGACTTAAACATACGTCTTCTAACATATTTTGTGTTGCTCGTTGGGTTGCTATGGAAAAAGCTCGAGGATTTTCCCACAAAAGCTCGTGTGGACTCTTCTTGGACCTTTTTTAGAGTCGATGAACGTAGTGAAGACTCTTATATAGGACTCGAAGATTTTTCCAGTAAAAAATTTTAAAATGCTCGATTGGCCACATACGGGCTCGTTTCCAGATTTCTCATTCCTCGTATAATTACCCTTGCGATAGCAAGGGTATTGCAATCGGGTACTAGACTTTTTTTCCCGTTAACAACTTCGTTCACAGCTCTGGCACCTAGGTTCATAATGAGTTCAAATTTTGTAGAGTATCTTGCACACTTAGAATGGTGGTAACGAAAACGCCTGGGACTGCAAAGGCCCTGGGTTTGAATAGGATCAGGACCTTTTTTTTAAACGTTTTTAAAATTTTCGGCCTGTTTTTTGTCTGATTTTGTTTTGTCGGCTTAGTTGCTACATCTAAGAATCGTTTATTTTAGAGTAAACAATTTTTACTGCAGTTATTTTCAACTTTTAAAAAATCCGACCGAATCGAAATTCGTTTTTCAATTTGTTATATTTTTACCATTTCTATTTGTTCCATCTTTTTTAACGGCTTATTAAATTTCGGCTTAATTAATAGCGGCTTAATGACCCCTTATTGCGTTGTTACATTCGAAAACGTTTTTTGCGCGCGTGTGTGTGCTCTGAGGGGGAAAGGAACTTAAACCTTTTTATAAATTAAGATTTTTTTGAGTTTCTTTTCGGCATTAAGGGTTTCTGTTCAGGCTTTTCGGCTTTGTTGCCGCTTGGTAATTATAGATTAAAATCCAATCAACCATCAGGCGCATCTGGTGTAGAGATAAAAAACAATTGCTTGAGACGGCAAAGGTTTGCGTTTTGAATCCGGCCTGGCCCTTTTTTTTGCAAACTATAGTTTCTGTGTTTTTTTTTGGCATGGTTTCCGTAGCTCGATGCTTCAGCTTTACTCCCAGTTGCTGTAACCCCCATGCTAGAGACAACAAATTCCGGGAGGTCGATTTCAGTTGAGACTTGTTTTTCTTGAAAAAACTTTTTTTTGCTGTTTTAGATTATTGTTTGTCTGCTTGTTTCCACAGAGAGGAGTTTTTTGAAAACTTGGCTTTGGTATAGCTTTTGCAAAGCGCATTCTAGAGTTTCTTATGGTGTAGGCAATTTTGTTTGGATATTTTGGGCTTTTAATGCAATTTATATTGACAAAAACGATTTTTTGAATTATTTTTGATTGATTTTTATAGTCATTCATATTGGTATCGCAAATGGTGCGAAGCTTAGCTTCGCCTCTGTGTTACAAATACCCCCTCAAAGAAAGGTAAAATTGTTTATACGGGATTTTGTTTAAGAAGAATTGTAAAAGTTTGTTTGCCTACTCATGCTGACGCATTTTATTGCAGTTAAAAACAAAAAATAACGCAGTTAGTAAAAAAAACATGAATTTTTTCGTAACATGAGAAGTTGTTCAGAAACTGTTTACACAGGAATTTGCATATAAGAAAGTTGCAAAAAGTTTCACGCAGTGTAAAACATTATTTGCTCCATAGGTACTTGAAATGTTTATAACCACTTGAAATTAGTTAAAATTGTATGAAATCTTATTGAATTTTATTGAATTGAGTTCTTATTGAATTTTAACACCAAAATTCACAAAACCAAAGCTCACAAACTGTTTTCCGACTGAAAAAGTTACTAAAAATTATGCTCATAAAGCCGAGTTGTTTTAAATGTCTTGAATGGAAAAAATACTCTTTTCTTCATTATAAAGGTGCTGCCTTAAATGAATTGTCTTAAATGAAAAAAAAAACTCTTGCCTTCATCATAAAGGTGCTGCCTACACTATAAAGGTGAACTATTTTAGTCTTCAGAATCAAAGACAGAGCACAAACTCTGATAAATTGCTTTCGCCGCTGGAGGCACAAACAAATTCGTCCAAACACAAATTCGCAAAAAAATGTTTTTTATTTCTTTTTTTTTTCGAGGGGGAGGGGAGGGGGATTGTTCAATTGATCCCACTTCGGTATTTCATTTTAAGTATCTGAGTTCAATTTAAATTTATCTGCTAAAAGTTAGGTAAATTACACTTTCCAAAAGTATGAATTTGGGAATCGCGCAAAATTCGAACTAATTCAAGTTTCGATAGTGGAATTTAGATTTCCCAATAGAGTAACAACTTTCACCAGTTTTTTTTCAAATTGATCTAGTTTTTTCAAATTGAGTGGATTTTATTAAATTAGTGTCAATCATAAATTGTTCCCAAAATTCAAATAGTTTAAAGGCATATATGTTTTCGAAATTAATTGTTTTGAAAGTTTTAGTTTTCAAGTGTCAAATTAAAGTCATTGACATTGCATTCGGGAACTGGAGTCCCCCCCTAATTGATTTTGTTCGCAGGATCTTCGCCTTTAAGATCTCAAGCTCTAGCCAAGCCGCACGTTTAACGACTATAGTTTTGGGACTAAAGCTACTGAAGTGATACTGGTCTAAAGTTGAAAATCGTTTAGATACAAATTGATTTTTTTTTGTCAGCTTTTTTCATTTCATCCCAATTTTGGTCGTTTTACTCGCGGGGCATTAGAAATGTCTTTTTTTTTGCTTTAAGTTTTGCATTAGTTTTTTAATGGCTTCTCATTTATTTTTTTTCGTGCTAAACATGGGTGTTAGTTTCAGTTTTCTTTAGTTAGGTAAGTTTTAGGCTTGAGCAAAGAGTAATTTCATTTGAAAGAGTATTTTCAAAGAAAGGCTTGTTCTTTAGGTTTTTGAAAGTGTTTTTGAAACTTATGCCTTCAGGTTTTTTGAGTTTTTAGTTTGCATTTTTTTTTCTTTTATTTTGATCTTTGTGTATAGCAAGCATCGGATAGAGCCTTTTCGTCCACACATGTTTCTGAAGCCCATACAGGTTGTTTGGTTGCAAGATTTTTGGCTTTGTGATTGAGTACATTTTGGATCTCGATCTTTTTAATGAAACTTTTTATCCTACGATTTTTTCAACAGAGTTTATTTAATTTTTTTTTGTCTGAGACACTTTATTTTTTGAACCTCAATGTTTTTATTCGTTTCGCAAGTGGCATGAATGTAAGTTCCGCCTCAATTCTGAATACTGGGGTTATCCTATTCTCAAATTTTGCGATTTTTCTGTTGCGAGTTGTCGTAGTACCAGCTTTGACTCTTTAATTTTCGTTTTTTTTTCGAGAGGCAGGGGAGGGGATTATTCAATTGATCCCACTTAGGTATTTCAATGAGAGTATTTTAGTTCAAATTAAGATATCTGAGTTCAGTTTGAATTCCACCTTCCAAAAATACCAGTATGGGAATGGCGCAAAAATTGTTCCCAAAATTCACTTCTAGTTTCGAAAGTGAAATTTAGATTTCCCAATGGAATAATAACATTAACCAGTTTTGTCAAATTGAGCCAGTGTTTTCAAATCGAGTTGTTTTTTTTAAATTAGTGTCAATCATAAATTGTTACCAAAATTCAAATCAGATCTTAGTTTATAGCAAGCAAGGGGTAGAGCCTTTTCGTTCACAAGTGTTCTTAAAGCCCATACAGGTTGTTTGGTTGCCAAATTTTTGGCTTTGTTATTGAGTACATTTAGGACGTGTTGGATCTCGATTTTTTACTGAAACTTTTTAGCCGACGATTTCTTCAACGGAGTTCATTTAATTTCGTTTTTTTTTGTCTGAGACACTTTATTTTTTGAACTCCAATATTTTTGTTTTGCAAATGGCATGAACGTAAGTTCCGCCGCGATTTATCTGTTGCGTGTTTTTGTGTGTTTTTTTGACTAATTGCGTAATTTTACGAAGTCGTTAAGCACAAATCGGTTAGGAAAATTCGTTTTTTTTTTGGTTAGTAACACAAATTTTTGTTTCATGGTTTGAATTTTTTTTTAATTCAGTTCATTTTCTTGTTACGAAGAAGGCAAATTTTACTATTGAACAGCGAAAGTGTTAAGTTCATTAAAATCGTGGTTGACTTATAGTTTCGAAAATGGGAATTTAACTTTCATATTTCCCGAAATAAAAAATGAAAAGTTTGAAATGCGAATTAGAAAAATTACTTGTTGTTCCAGTTTTCTCAAACTGGGTTAGCTTTTATCACAAAAGTGTCCCAGTGTCGGAAAATTGTTCTAGAAATTCAAAGAGCATTAAGGCCATTGAAATCTTTTTTCTTTCATTTTCGAATGTTGAGTTTTTTCCAAAAACAAACGAGCCAGTATTTTTTTTGTTTACTTGTCTTCATTGACTCTTTTCCAACTGTCTGTTTGCTATGTTCATAAGTTTATTGGTTCACCATGCCAAATTTGATTGAATTTTGACGAGTGTTTTTTCAAAATTGAAAGATGGTGGGATTGTGCAAAAAAGCCAATTTTTCTCTTTTTGTTGAATATTAAGAGGTTTTGTTAAGCTTCTTGCCCTCCAATTCTCTCTCACTTACCAGACTAAAACATACGTCGCCTAACGTAAATTGTGTTTATTGCGAGGGTTATTGAAGCCGTTGGATTGCTACGTCAGTAGCTTGAGGATATTCGCACAGTAGCTCATGTGAACTCTTTTATCGTTTACAGCCGATTGTTTTTTCAATTTTTAACACTTGCGATTAGGTATCATACAAACAGCTTCAGCTGTTTCTCATTTTACCTTCATTTCATCCTTTGTATTAATGTGAGATATCCATTTTTGGCTGACGGACCCTAAAAATTGTTCTAAAGGCACCTTCGGCGCCAAAATAAGCCAACTTGGGGGGGGGGCGCCGATAAGACGAAATTTTTGGTCACAATTTTCCAAAAAAAATCTTAAAAACGTCTTGTTTTTGGCCTGTTTTAAAATTTTGCCTGCGGAGTAGAATTGTTCGCCATTACAGGGACCTTTTAGCACTTTGGGAAAGCTCGGAAAATCAATTTTTTTGATCTAAGAAAAGGTCGACAAAATTTTCGAAATTGTTTTTAAAATTCCGCCTTCCTAGAGAAAACCCTAGATCCGCCTCTGAATATACATCATGTGAGGCGTGGAAGGGGAAAGAGCCAAGATCCTTAGGTACTAGTTTACTTGGTTGGTCCTGTGACAAAACTACTTTAGATGATTGGTCCGGCTTATTTTTTCTAAAAAAAGAGTCAGCACGGGTTATGAACCTATGCATCGGGGTGGGTTTTCGGATTCGTACCCGCTAGACTAACTTGGCCAGCTTGAGCAGCAGTAAAGTGAAATAAAAATGCATGCTGTTAAAGTTAGCCACATACCCTACCTGTTTTTGTTAGGAACCACAGCGTTTTTGAGTGACCTAACAAGTAAACTAGTACCCGATCCTTAATCAATTTGAACTTAAATGAGACAGTGGGTTGGAGGATCTCAAATTTAAGGATCTTTTTTTTGTGAGGAGGATGTAAGCTTCGTCCATATGTTTCAAATACAGGGTCTTTTTACTTATTTCGCCCAAATTTCTTAACTTAGATATTTTATATTATTCAAGGTATAGATGCCGAGAACAAAACTCTCATCACTCATCGCACTGATTGATTTGTTTAATACAATTATGATTGTGACCTCTTACGCCGATTTGTAACGAGACCGAATTTTAGGCAGATATGAAGATGTTGTTTTTTTCCTTAACCTGTTTTTTTTCTGTGGTCTGCCAATTCTTGTTTTTTTTTCTGGTCTGCGTCTTATTTGCGAAATAAATTTTAAAAGTTAACCGAACACTTAAAGTTCTTGGCCAGGGGCAGATCTAGGATTTTCAACCTTTTTTAAAGTCAAACAAATTGATTTTTCGAGCTCTCCCAAAGCACTTTTTTGTCCGTTTTGGGCCAAGTTTCTGCGCCGCATGCAATATTTTGAAAAAAAACAGCCCAAAAAAGGCGTTTTTAACCTTTTTTTTTGGAAAATTTTGATAAGGCGCCTTTAGAATATTTTTAGGGTTCATCACCAAAAATGGATATTGGAAAATAGTACAAAGGGGGAAACCTTTGGGTCGGCAGGGTTCGAATCCCTGAGGGGGGTCTTCCCTCCTAAATCCGCCCCTATTCTTGGCCAATTCGGCTTATTTAGAAGTCGACATAAAATTGTGAACAATACATTTTGAGACTTGATGAAATTTGATTAGCTAATTCTAGCCAATCAGATTAAAGCAAAGTTGTTTCAGTTCAAGATGTTGAAATATTGATTTTTGGGCGGAATAAGTAAAAAGAGCCCAAACACATGACTTGTGACCCTGGCTAAAACATGTTTTAATTGTTGTTTGTTTTGTTTGCAGGTTCTGGGACTTTGCAGTGACTACGTGGCTGCAGTATTTAGCCATAGGCTGTATCATCAGAAGAGACGTTGTGAGATACTGGCCCTGGTGGGTGGCCAACATATTATCCCTTCTGCTCTCTATCCTAATAGGAGAAGGGATTCTATTCTACAAACGCAGAAGGACTCGCAAATCAAGACTGTAGTTGTTTTACATTTAGATTTATTTGCCATATATTAATTATCAATCTAATCCCCAGTCAGGCTTTTTTTCTTCGAAAAGGAACTTCGAGTCAGTAACTCAGTGACGAATCTAAAGAAAGAGATCCGAAGACAGGCACAACTAAGAGAGTAGTGGCCCAATGAGCAAAAATTACCAAATACTGAAACTTAGGTTGGTAAATTGAAAACTAGCCCAGCCCTTATCGAAGCTTTGTTTGTACTGATGTAAGCAATAAAATTTTACTTTGGGATTGTCGGACTCCAAAGTGAGTTAGGACCGACCGATGTGGTTAACTCATAGAGTAATTTCGGATAGGGTACACCGTCTGCTCGTCACGCTATCTTATTTTCGGCCGGATAGATTCGTGCAACTTCTTAGTCTAATACCGATCCTAATCATACTCTTATACTTATCTAGTCTCAGGTTGTTTAACTAGTCTCTGCTAGGCCCAATAGATCTAGGGTATACTGGTTTATTGCGGCTGCTGAAGTTCTCGGGAGAGTCCAACTAATTTCTAAGTTAAATTCAAATCTCTCTGGTGCTGAAATTACAAGTAATTTCAGCACTTACAAATAAGTGGATTGTTAGTCAGATGGATCATGATTGGTTAATATTAAATACTTTATATTGGTAAAATATCTAATTTATCCAATCATAAAATGTAGTTTAGATCAGGTTCCACCCATCCGGGTTTTACAGAGTTTTTTAGAATAGTTTTTCTGCAATTCGAAGGATGGATGATGGACGTTGGTATTTGGCGAACATCATATTTCTTTTCCGGTTTCTCTTGTTAGAGAAGTTCCAGGACGCTGGAATTAGGGATATCAAACGTTGTGTCTTCTTGTGACAACGACTGTGTTTCCGCAACAAACTCAAATCTGATTTCAGAATGGTTGGCTATGTCAGGTTTTTCTGTTTCATGTAGAGAACTTCTTGTGTTTGACCTTGTCTGGGAATGGCGTGGAGATTGTGCATGGAGGGGATGCCTGGTTACTCGGATCTGTACGTATACTTGAACATCGAGGTGGTCATTGGTCTAGTTCAATGAAGTCCTTTTCTGCGAAGTCAAGTCGTACTCTAAATCCTTTGAGTTGTGATTGTGAGCGGCATATCGATTGTGGTTGGCCATTCTTTTTCGAGTGTAGTGGGGTCGTTTTGTCTTTGGATGTTCGTCCTTGGTGTTGTATGCTGATCTATATATTGCATAATATAATTTACATTTTATAAAACTTTTATTAGTTAAATATTTTTTAATTATGATTTTGGTTAGTTGTTTTCACAAAAGCTTTTTGTTTTAGTTCAGTTATTTTGAAGAGTTACTCACCCTTGAGTAGCTCTTATTAAAAATAGGAGTGTGGTCACAAAGCGTGGATGTAGCACGGTGGGTTAGGCCGGCTATAGAGCATGCTCAGGACGTCCTCTTCTGGTGGGTTAGGCCAGGAGTGGAAGTATGATTGCATGCGGTGTTTGTGAGAGGTCCTGTTATGTGATAACGTTTTATGTTGGGTTTGTTGTGGTTTTTCTTATGTTTTGTTGGTTGTGTCCTTTTTTCAAAAATCAAGTTGTTTGTGGTATGGGTTTGTCTTTCGACTTTTTTGTGTTTTATTATTTCTTTCTTAGACTTTATAATAGTCTTCAAAAGAATAAATTATCCAGTTTTAAACTGGGTTAATCCGGTTTGGGTACCGTTGGTTTCCTTTTCTTAGTCATGCTGTTATTCTATGATTTGTGGTGTTTAGTAAGCTGCGTTGGTTAGTGTTGTTTAGTATATAATTCCTTTCCAACCGGGTTAAAGGAAAGTTTGAAACGTGTTCTCTTGTGTTAGAGTTGTTGAGTGTGAAAGCTTGAAACTGAAATTCATTATTTTAAACAATTCTTCGTGGGCGAGCTGTGCGAGTGTGGATAGAATTTTTGTGCGAATGAATGGAAATATCAAAAGGTTAGTACTGCATTTTCGTTTTATCAATTTATTACATAGAAATTCAAATTTACTGCTAGTTGTTGGGGAAAATTAAGTTACAAATTTTCATCATTATTAGATTTACTGCTTGTGGGGAAAAAATTTATAAATTAAATTACTGCATTGGTATTATTTTTATTTAATTGTTTGGTGCAAAAAATTAATAGAGTTTTAAACAGTTTGAAGAAGTTTTCTATTTTATATTTTTCTTTTGTGAATTTTTCAGATGATCGTTGGATGAAGGCTAAAATTCTAAAGAAGACATGGATAAAGAATGGTTAGTTTCTAATTTTAATTTAATTAGTCAATAATATGTATAATTCATACTTACCTGTTAGTCGTCGGGGAAGAAACCGTGGGGAAAGATGTCGTGGATGAGGTCGGAAGTTGTTAGTAATTTTGCTAAGATGCGGATGATATTTTTAGTTTGAAGCAGTGGCCAAAGCAATTGAAGTGCTTTAATGGTTGTTAGTTCTTCTGTGCCAACTGCAAACTCATAAGGTGTGTTTCGGATGAGATTATATAATTTGTGATTGAATTTAGTGTTGTGGATGAATTCTAATATGGGGATTTCTATAGGTTGAACAAATTCGTGTGGGATAAGGAAGGGTCGGGATTCTTCTGCGTTGAAGGTCTTCGTGATGGGACAAAAAATATACATTTGGGTTATGGTGTCGTAATTTCGAAGAATACCATGAAGGTTAGTATCTTTAATGCAATATGTGAAGTTAAGAAAGAATGGTGAGGTGTATTTGGAATTGATGAATTGAAAACGGTGGTGTGGTTGTCTGGAGGGAGTGTGTAGGTCGAAGTGATTTTGTATAAAACGATAATATGTATATGTGTGAGTTTGTTTAGTGCGTAACATAATATCGTGTGAGCAGTGCAAATCTCGTTCATGTGGTGCAAGGAAATGAAAGGTTAGTGAAAATAATTGAAAGCGTTCTTTAAAACTTTCGTAGGCTTGTGTGTCTGTTAGTGCTTCTGAAATGATGTGATCAAATTTGCGATCAAAGATGTTGAGTGTAAATACATATGGTGTTTTAATGAAAAATTTTTCTGTGATTTGTGGGTTAGCGAAGCGATCATCGTCTAAAAATTGATCTTGGTTAGTTCGGATGATGTTATAATCATAATATTCTAGCGTATATTCGTTAGCTCGGGGTGCAGTGTATGTTTTTAGTGACTTTTTATATCCGATGTAAGTAAATTGTCTAGGTGTTAGTGGTGTAGTGAGTCGATATAACATGTCTTTATTTCGTTCTATATCGATGTGAGTGTTAGATAAAGGTAGGCAAAGGGGATTAGTAAAATGATAATATGAGGTCCAAGGAAGGGTAGGCATTAAAACGTGTTCGTCTACAAAACTACGTGTATCGTTAGTGTCGTGAGGGGTGTTTAAGGTATATTGTGGAAATGAGGGTAAGGTGATAGCTAAAAATTCTTTCGTGTTAGTGTGATTTGGATGATTTATATATTCACGGGCTGTTCCTGGTTTTCCTGGGAAAGGATGGTTTGGGAACTTTCTTTTAAAAGTGCGATAAGCTCTATTAGTGCTGAGTGAAGATTCAGTAGATATGGATGATGGTGCTAATGATTCGGTATAAACTGAAGAGGGTGTAGGGGTAGGTGGGTTGGATGAATCTATTGTGGATGAAATTTGGTTTATAGTGGGGGTGTCAAGGTGGTAGGGTTGTTGTTGTAGGGTAATAAAATTATCTAGTTCTGGGGAGATTTGGGGGGTATCTGGAGAATTGGATGATCGGTCTGAATGAAGTGAAGAGTAGGTTGGAGTGACTTGGGAAGCATAAGAGGGTGTAGAATTGGTTGGGACAGGGTTATTTGGTAGTATTGGTTGAAAAGGGGGTTGGGAAAAAATTGAGGGGTTGGTGTGAAAATGATTGGATGGAGATGGTTCAGAGTCGGCAAATTCATCGGGGGTTTCAATATTCGGGTTATTGAGTTGTGAAGTGGAGTATAAAACTGAGATTTGTGAATTAGTATCTGAATTCATGCCTGATGTTACATTAATGGTTGGAAAATCGGGTGGCGGGAAAGCAAAAAGTGGAATTTTTGTAATTGGAGTGGTGAGGTTGGTTGGGTGGGAATTTGAGCGGTGTAGGGATCCAAGTTGTCGGCTCATCGTGGGCTAAAAAAATTATTATTTTGAGACTGAAAAGCGGTGGTATGGAGTTGTTCTATAATTTGTTCATAAGTATTTTCATCTTGTGAATGGTGTGTCATTATATGTTGGATGGGACTTTGTGATATGGTTGGTCTAAAATTTGGATTATGTGTTTTTGCTAAACTTCGAAAATTTCGTGGGACTAGGGATAGTGGATGGTTATGTGGTAGGGGTGGTAACTGTGGTGCTGTAGGCGTTGTGTCTACATTGTTATGTTCTTCGTCGTATGTGTTCTGTCTTGTTGCTATTTTTGTGTTGTATTCTTTTATTTGTGCGTCTAAAAGAATTTTGTTTATTGATGTAGAAAAAATTCCGAAAAATCCTGCAAATAGTATGCGTGCTACACTTGCTTGTCTGTTTACTTGTGTGTGTATAGCACATGTGTTGTAGATTCCTTTTAAAAGTGAAAAAAGAAATCCTATAAAGTTAAACATTGCGTATAAAATAGTTAATTTTTCTAAGATGTAGTAGGGCCATCCTAGAAAATCAAGAATTTCATTTTTGAGTGTAACAAAGCTAAAAATATTAATAGGTGATATATCTTGGGGACGGTATTTTTCACGGTTTAGATATATATAATCTTTAATGTCTTTAAAATATCCGCTATAGTCTTGCGTATAGATGTCTGCAAATCCTGCGGTTTCGGCAAGTTTGCGTAAGTTTTGGTCAATTGATTGTCTTTGTATAGTGTCCATTTGTGTTAATAATTCTTGGAATTGTTGTGTTCTAATGTGATGTTGAATATCTGATTTTGAATATATTCCTTTTGATTGTAAGTCGATATTTGGGTTTCGAGCGATAGCTCTAATGCTTTCAGGTGAAAATTTTTTGAGTGATTGCATTAATGTGGGATATGGGGTAAGAAGGTAATATTTATCTTCATCAGGATTTAGTTGTACTACATTGTGGCTATTTTCTGATCCACATGGGACTGCGGTATCCCAGAAATAGGTTCTTCTTGAAAGTGTGTCAACGAAATGTACTTTATTCTTATAAAAGATAGGGATTCTTTTATAGCATCGTTTGTCTTCAAAAACGTATAGTGGTGATACTTTTTTGGTGCAAGTATAAAACCATAAAATGTTTCCTTCGTAATCTAAAAAATTTGATCTATTTCCTGATAGTAAATATCCTGCGTAGGGTATTTTTAATACTGCTAGTGCAAGTGATTGTAATATTTGTGTTCTTTCTAATTCGCATAATTGGTGAAGTGTTTCTAATTCGGAGAGTGACCTTTCTTGAAAAATTCGGCTAATCGTGTAGTCTAATTTCATATCTAAGTGAATATCATAGTGGATATTACCGAAATATGTACTATTCATTAGTGATAGTTCTTGTAAACGTGTGCTTTGATCGTCTTGGGGCTTTAGATGTCCACCAGGTTGACCTGTATTTTTTTGAAAATTAACTGGTATATATGATGTTCCTTCATTTGGAGGATGACTTGTGGCGTATGGGTCGACTTTTATTTTTCCAGTGATCATGTCGAATCCTTTTTCGTATTCAACTAGTATTTCGGAGTATTATGTTTTGTGAAGTGGGTTTTTATATTTACATGCAAGTTCTGTTTCTTGATATACTTGAAAACGTGTTAATTTATTTTCTATATTGTGAATGTTTCTAAAATTAGAACTTATTTTTCGTAATGGATTTACTTGTTCATATGGTATTGATTGTATAAAATATTTTTCGTGAAATTTTATCATACGAGCGTGTATTTTTGCTACTTGAAATGTTGTACATGTGTCTTCGGGGAACCAAACAATTGTTGCTTGTGTTCGTGTTGTAGGGTCGCAATAACCTTGATCATTTTTACAAGGTAATCTAATTCCTTGATAGATCATTGTGTTGTCTGATAAATCTCGTGTGAGTTGTATTTTCCAATCGAAAAACATTATTTCTTGGTATCCTTTATTTTTTGTGTCTGCTTTGCAGTTTGATGGGTTATTTATACCAATGTGTGGTATCCAGTGTTTATCGTGTATGTCATAGGTTAATCGTCCGTGTGCGCCGTTATATGGGTATTTTTCATCTAATTTTATATGTCCTTGATATCTTTCAAGTTCTGCTTGATGTACAGAGTCTGAAAAAACTTGGAAGTATACTAACTTTCTATCTGTGTTTTTATTTTTTGTGATATTTAGTCGGAGTAACTCGTTTTTACAATCTTCGGGATTTAGGTGTAAAAGTCGTTCGATATTACTTTGGTAGAATGATTCATGGTCAAGTCGGTTTTTATTTCCGTTTGAGACTTGTGAACAATGTACTTTTTTCTCAGAGAATGTTGCTGTGAATTTATATCCTATAACTGTTGTTGCTCGGGCTTTTGAGTAAAGTGTTGCTATTACATTTGTTGTTTCTATGGCTTGTGGTTCTGTTTCGCATTGTGATACTTGATTTATTGCATATTTGTGTAGTGTTTTTTGTTCGTTTTCTTCACAATCGTAATGTGTTACTAATAAATCTTGGGGTCCTGTGCGGGGGGAAGGGTTTATGTTTTGATTTGAGATTACTAGAAAAAGGAGTTGGAGAAAAATTAATAATTTTAGAATATACATGTGTATGATAATCCTGAGTATGGGTTATAAAATGTAATGTAACCAATTGTCTTTTTTGGTGTATCTGTCGTATTTATATATTACTTCAGTTGTTATAAATGGTGGTGGTAGTGATTGAGCTGTTATGTTTGGTGGGTTTAAAGGGTAGGGATGTTGAGTAATGTTGTTTAGTTTAACTGTGATTTCAAACTTTAATTGTAAACTATTTTGTTGGAGTATTTGTATATTGTGGTCACGAATATCGTCGTGGATGTCTTGTCGATATTGTAGTCTATTGAGTGCCCAGTTGTGAAGGCGATTACTTTCTAAGTGTTGTCCAAATAGTGGTGGAGGTGCTGTAAATGTATTCCAATCTAGTCTTAAAGGAATAGTTGTTGATGATTGTTCTCGATATCTTGCGTCGAGATTATTTGGAAAATTTAAGTTAAAAGGTGTCGGTGAAATTTGGCTAATTGATGGTGTTGATGGAAGTGATAATGTTTCCGGTAGTGATGAGGATGTTGTATCTGAAGAAATATCTATTGGGTCATTGGTTAAATTTGGTTCACCTTGTGTGAATGAATGTGTTGTCCAATATGGTAGTCGTGATGTTTGGTTTGGGGGATTAAAGGGATTTTCACGTACTTGTTCAGATGTTGGTGTTGAACCTAAGTAATCTGAGGGTAGGCTTGAGGTGCTACGTTGTGAAAGAAGTGTAGGGGTTTCTGGTAAGATACCAGTGGGGTTTTCTGGAGTGCTTTGTGATGGGGATTGAGGTATTTCAAAATGAACTCGGGGAGTTTGAAAATTTTTGTTTCGTCGAGGATGTATAATTTGTCTATTTATTTCGGTTGTGTTTTGGTTTTGGCTAGGATGTCGTATTCTACTTAGTTCTGGTGGTAGTGTTGGGTATAAGTTATATGTTGGTTCACTTAAAGGTGCTTGTCGTTGAACGGGTTCTAGTGGTTCAGATAAGCGTGCGTGTCGTTCTTCAAAAGTATATGGGTTATCTTGAAAGGAAATTCGTGTAGATGTTTGAGGATTTTGGGTAGTTGAAGGTGTTGTTGGGTTATCTTGGGATGATGTCGGTGAAGACTGACTTTGGGACTGTTGGTTAGCAATTTTTGATAGTTTTTTGGTTTATTCTTTTAGTGAAAAAGTTTATGTTTATTATAGTATTCTTCTAAAAAAGAATTAGGAGGATTGTTGCTAGAGCGAATTTGATGATTGCTTTTTTTATACATTTGCATATGGTCAAAATGAGGGATGATAGAAATGTTATAAAAATTACAAATAGTAAAAAAATATCAGTTCTACTGAAAATGGTTCGTATCATTTAGACAAGTTTTATGAATCGTACCTGTGGATATAATCGAGGGCTTTTGAAAGTTGGAGGAATAGTTCAAATATGGATTAGAAAATTTAAAAAATATTGCAAAAAATGATTAAGATTATTACAAAAGATTCAAAGATATCAAAAAGAAATATTATAAAAGTTTTAAGTATCGTAAAAAATTGTATGAGATTTGTTAGAATTATATTGACTGATTGGGAGAAGAGCATTTAAGAAATGACTTCTTGATCGAATATTTTTTGTTGTTTGGGGCAATTTTCAAGTGTGGTCGGATTATTTATTGGTTTTTTGACAAGTGGGTTGAGTTTTGTGAAAAATTGTTGGGGGCATTTTTTATGGTGATCGGGAGGTCGTCTTTTTCTTTATTTTTATTTGTCAAATGATCCGGGGTATGGTGAGATTTTTGTACTTTAGGCTAATTAAAATGTTCGTTCTGTTACTTTAGGCTAAGTTAACAGATTTGTTTGGGGGGTATTTGAGGTCTGAGTTGGGGAAATATTGTTGATCTTTGGGTTATTAGATAAGGGAGGGTTATGATATTATGGTGATATTTATTTTAGTTGTCAAGTTGGAGTGGTTTGCTTATTTTTGACCTGGAGGTCGTAAAGTTATAGTTAGAGATATGCCTGGAGTTTTATATCGTTCGTCTAGTTGATCTGTGTTAGAGTTAGAGAAGGTGACGGATTGGATGAGTCCTATTGGCTAATTATGAACTAGAATCATTGCGTGTTTGTCAGCATGTTATTTTGAAAAATGAAAATTCAAAATGTTTCAAAGGTTTCAAGATTGTGAAATATAAAATTAAAGTTGTTTTTGAAATTCGACTTTCTTTAATATTTTAGATTGTGGGATGAATATTTTATAATTTTTACGTGGTTGATTTCTAAGTCGTGATGACTCTCTATGTTCTGATTTGTTGATTTGCTCTTGGGGTATTATTTGTTCTGTCATTTTTCTATTTCTCCTTTCTTTTTGAGATGTATTTTGATCTAGATTTTTTGTATTGCTTTTTGTGGTGGTTGATTTTGTATTTTGGTTTTTGAGGTGAAAATCTTTTTGTTCCTTTGTTGTATTTTCCGTATGTGGGTTATTTTGAATAACTTTTAAACCTGTAAAAGAATATAATTGAGTTAGTTCGCGGAGTGCGTATTCTTTTGGATAATAAGGTAATAGGTTATTTCGATGTTGAACGATTTCTTTTTTGTCTGAGTCGGTGATTTTATATGTGACATCAGTGGGTTTTGCAATTATTTGGTATGGTCCTTTACGAAGGGGTTGTAATTTTTTAGAAATTCCTTTTTGAGTATTAAAATTGGGAATTAAAACAAATGTTCCAATTTTTAAATGGAGGCTGGTGTAAAGCGTGAATTTATTTGTTCATTAATGTTTTGCCTTTGTAACAACTTTTTTGTTACTTTTTGGTAAATTTCATTGTGTTTTTTATCTCTGTTTAAAATCCATTCGGTGTGTGTACCGGAGGCTAATTTAAGAATTTGTGGGTGATGAAAATGATCTTCATCGTGTGTATGTAAAGGTAGGTTATAACAAATTGAATCTTTATTCGGTTGACAATAACTTTGTGCGTTTTTATGAGAGTTTGCTGTAAACATTATTGGTTTGCGTGGCTTTTGGTTAAAAACCATTTCATATGGTGACATTCCTAGAGTTGTCGTAATTTGTGAATTATATGCTAAGGGAAATAGTTTTACATCTGCTGACCATTCGGTGTATCTTGTATCATTTCCATTGATGATACATCTGAGATATTCTTGTAATGAACGGTTCATACCTTCGACTAAGCCGTTTGTCCAAGGTGCGTGAGATGTACGTGGTTTGTGTTTGATGTTATATAAATGACATAGTGTGATGATTTCATTATTTATGAATTCTGTACCGTTGTCTGTAACTAAAATTTCTGGTAGTCCAAATTTGGCTATCCAGTGTTCATAAAGCGTTGTGTAAGCATAATAAGCGTTACAATGTGGTACTGGGTTAAGTGCTACATAATGTGTAAATGCGTCAACAATTACCATAATGTAGGAGTTTCCTTCAGATGAGGGTGAAATTGGTCCTTTTGTATCAAAGGAGATACGGTGGTTAAAGTACAAACTTTGTCCTTTAAAATCTTGTTTTTGTGCTATTTGTTTTTGATTTGGATAAGGTTTATTTAGTTGACATACTATACAATCATTGCATAGTACTTTTATCCAAATTGGTGCATTTGGGAAATAAAAGTTTTGTATGAAATTTGAATATGTTTTCTCTGATCCAGAGTGTCCTTTAATATTTTGTGTATGTGAAATATTAAAAGCTATGAGAATCATACTCAAAGGGAGACAGGGAACTGTAGATTCATTTAATTTATATTCTAAAAGGTCTGTATTTTCGTTAATTGTTGTATTATTAAATTTTCGAAAGTATCGGAGGAGTGTTTTGTTTCCTAAAATAGTTGTATCTGCCTTGACGGGTTTAGTTTTATATTTGTGCCATGATTTTAGTTGTCTAATTACTGGGTCAAGATTTTGATATTGTTTCAATGTTGCAATTGTAATTGTTTCTGTTGGGGGGAGAAAAATGTTTTCAATTTCTAATTTAGATAAGGGTATTGTATCAAATGGGTCATGGAGGTCAAAAACTTGATTTATTGTGTATTTTGAATCGTTTGTTTGTGGTCCTGATAAATTTATTTTATCAGTTAGGTTTTCTTTTTCAATTAGTGGAAAAAGATCTTTTTTAGGCGGGTGTTGTTTTATTCTTTTTTGTTGGGTGTTATTTTTTATCCATTGTGAATATGGAATTGGTTTAAAAGTTGATGTTCCAAGTAGATCAACTTCATAGTGATTATTTTGGCAATCTAAATAAAGTGGAAAATGTTGTAAACTATTTATCTGTGATTGTTCAACGTCAGTTTTTACTGCATATTTGCATTCCAATCGGGATGATGTTTCGTTTTCTGCAAGGTAGAATTTTATATTTTTGGGTATTTCAACTGTGGTTTTACGTGTAAGTAATTCAGGTGGCGTATTTCGACTTAAAGTGTCTGGTAATGCAAGATTTTTTCCTGCGGTCCAAACTATATGTAAGTTTGGGAATTTCATTAAAATTAGTTGAAATCTATAAACTCGGTGGTTTGGATTAGATTTTTGTGTAAAGAGAAAGATGATTGGTTTATGGTCTGTGAAAAGAACTGTTGGATGTTTTGATCCAAGTATCAGAAATTCATATTCTGTGAGTGTATATATTATGGCTGTACATTCTATCATTAGAGTTGAGAGTCGTAGCTCTGCTTGAGTGAATAATCGAGAATTTGCTGATATAAGGTTCATTTTATTTGTACCATTATGTGATTGTAATAATGCTGCGCCGATGCCAAAGTTCGAAGCATCGCACATTGCATAGAATGGTTGATTTGGATCTGGAATTGTGTTCGAAATTTGTTCAGTTAAGAGTTTCTTAATTTCTTCAAATCGTGCTTGATGTTCTGTATTCCATTCAAAATTATTTTGTTGTCTAAGTATATTATAGAATGGTCTTAGGTATAATTGCATTTTATAAACATATTTGCTTAAAAAGTTTAACATTCCAAGGAATTCTTGGATTTTCTTTTTATTTGTTGGTGGTTGGAGTTTCTGAATAGCATCAATGCGTGATTTCAATGGAGTGATTGTTTTTCTTTCTATATTATGTCCTAAGAATTTAACTCTTGTCAAAAAAAAGTGTGATTTATCGGGGGCGGCCTTCAGATTTTCGTTCTGAAGTATTTGGTGATAATGTTCTAAAACATTGAACATTTCTTCTTTAGTCTGTGATTGCATAAAAACATCGGCTAAATAGGTGATTGCGTTTTTCTTGAGTATTAGTGGTCTAAAAATTTTGCTCATAAAAGCTGAAAATGCTGCTGGTCCTATGGATATTCCATAGAATAGGCGGTTGAATTCATACTGTTGGTTTCCAATAACAAATTGTGTTAAACGTCGCGATTGTTCATCTAATGGCATTTGATTATATGCACTGTTCATATCTGCGGTTGTAAAGTATTTTCCGTTTATTTTTGTTAAAATAACTTGTATTGGTTCAATAGGCCAATTGCACTTTGATTCATCTATGAGTGAGTTGAGGTATCTAGCGTCGAGAACGATTTTTAATGATTCTCCTTTGGCTAGAATGATAACAGGATTGATAAATGTGTTACCTTTTGGTTGTTATTCTTTATTTACTGGTGATATAATGTTGTATTGTTCTAAAATGTCGAGTAATCTGTTCACTTTATCGTGTAAGTGAATTGGTACTTTACTTGCTCTTTGTTTTTTGAAAACTGCGTCTGGTTTTAATGGGAGATGTAGTGATGAGCTGATTTTGCCAACATCAAATTTGGATGTTGCATAGACTGATGAATATTTGATTAGCTGTTTGGCTAATTTATCAAATTCGTCTTGTGTTATTTGTGAATGTTGGAAGTTAAACATTGTTAAAAATTTCTGTTGATTCTCTGTGTAGTTACTTATGTTGAATGTAGGTTTGAAATATGGGGTTTTTGTGAAATAATCCGTATTTCTTTTTTCGTTACTTATTATATTATTTATGGATAATTCTTCATTAAGAATTGTGGATTGACAAATATCTAATAATTTGAGTATATTATTTACGCGATATGCTTTTTCGTGTATTGGTGATATTGTGGCGTTGGTTTCGCAATAGCCTAAAAGTCCTAAAGGTAATGTTACTTGGTAGGGTGTATTGTTGTATACATGTAAAGAAATAATATCTGAATTCGAGTTTTTCAAATATTTCATTGATGAGATTGTGATTTTGAAAAATTTATGGATAGGTTTGAATTCAAAATCTGACATATAAAATTGTTGTTTGTTTTGTTTTTTATCATATTGGTGAACTTGTTTTATTGAAAAATTGTATATGTTTCCTGATAGTGGTTTCAAGTGTTTTCTTTGTTGGTTATATATTGGATAGAATTTTGAAAAGAATGGTGGTTGTTTATTTAATCTTTGAAAAAATGTTAGGGATGTGTCTTTTGTTTTTGTATATTTATCTTTGATTAGTATTTTACTGTTCAAGATGTTGATTGTTGGTATATATTTAGAGATAAATGGTATTCCAATGATATTGTGTTTAATATCAGTGATATGGAATATTTGTTTAAATGGTTTATTTAAAATTTTATTTTGCTCTATTGTTCTTGTGGGGAGAAATAATTGAATTTTTCCGTAGTTTATTAATGTTGATCCTTGTGCTGTTGCTAGCTTACTGGAGGTTTCAAGAGGTGTTAGCTTTGGGTGTAAGGTTTTTATTTCATTCCATGTGGGAATGTTTATTATATTTGATTCTGCTCCTGAATCAATTAGAAAATCAATTTCAAGATCTGGTGGTTGAAATTCTTTGTTTCTTGGACTTTCTAAGAGAAATGGTATTGTCCAAATTTTTTCTTTAGGTTGTTCTTTTTGTATATTTTGATAGATGTGGTTTGTATTCAAGCATTTTGTTTTGTCATTCTCATTGCATTGATTTGTAGCGTTAATTCCATTAATTTCTTGCGTCGTTGGTGTGGAATGGATGGGTTCAATATAATAATTGTGAAGGAGTTCTGATTGATTGTCATATATGTGTGATGAAAATGGTTGTTCATATATAATAGGTTCATAGTCATTTTCGACTGCTATCATATTGATGGAGAGAGTATTTTCTGTATCACTTTCTGAGTCTGATGATCCACAGTTTATTTGATTGAGTTGTAACGTATCATTTACTGTGTCATCAATACCTGGGGGGTCTGATGTTGTTTCTGGATTTGATTGTACTTGATTAATATGTCTTTGATGTTTAGGGGTACTACTTCTGTGGCGATTATTAGAATTATTATAATGATTACTATTCCGGTGTGGTGATTGGGAATAATTTCTATAACGATTATTATAACTTGAATGTCGATTTTGTGAATTATTTCGTGATCTTTTTTGATAATTACCGTTTGATCTGTTATATGAGTTATTTCTTGATCGATTGTTTGGGTAATACTGATTTCGGTTGTTTGAATAGCTTCTATTTCGATTATTGGAATAGTTTCTATTTCTATTATATGATGAGTTTCGTGACTGATTGTTTGGATAGTATTTATTTCTTGATTGGGAATTAGATCTAGAAACAAATTGTGTTGTGTTTGAATTAGATCTGGAGTAGTTATTTCGACTATTTGGTCTATTGTAGTGATTTTGTGACGGATTTTGTGTATGTCTTCGTTCTGGCGATCTTCCTCTATAACTTGAGTTATGTGGTGATTGAGTTCTTGTATAATTTGTATTGTTCGGGAGTGGTTTTCCTGAACTGTTGTTGCTGTATACCTTTTTGTTCGGTAGATTTTGATCTTTCTTCATGTATTGATAGAATGATTTATTTGGTTCTTTATATTTTTGAGGTTTATTTTGATTGTCTTGCTGTTTTTGTCTACATTCAGAAATACTATGTCCATATCGTCGGCAATAGTTACACCGTTTTTTGAAAGATGGTTTGCCTTTAAAGTTTGGGTGTTTTTCATAAATATTGAGTATTTCAGTGATTTTTTCAACGAGGTCTGTATCTGATTCCTGTATATTGTTGATATTTGTGGAATTTGTTTCAATTCGGTTTTCTGTTTCTTCGAGTTTCATTGTGATTTCCGCTTGTTCTAGTTTGTCTACTAGTTTTCGAAAATCTAAATCGGGTTCTCGAATTGAGGAGGGATGGGATGGTCTCTTTTTTATTGCTATTTTCCTTAATTGCGGTGTTAAGGTCATCATTGAGATTTCTGTCATTTTTGTGTTTTTATAGTCGTGTGTATTTAATGAATATGCTTTTCGAACTAGTGTTTCGATGCGTACTGCTAATTGCTTGATGGTTTCATTCGGTAATCTGCGAATTTCATTACATAAAACCTCTTTGTTGTTGTTTGTTTCTGTCGGAGTCAAACATTTTTGAAAATTCTTGTGTAAACCTTTTCCAATTTGATTTTATTTCTATAGGCAATACTGAAAACCATTTTTGGGCTGCGCCGTCTAAGGTTGTCTGTATCAACGCTGTGCGTCGATGTATCCAGTTTTGATGTAGTGGCGTATTAATTGGTTCAGGTCCTATATTTAAAATCAAATTTGCTGTTACTGCATTTAAATAATCTTCTACAGAATATTCAGGGTCTGTTCCTGTAAATACCATTAAAGGTTTGTTTGATGTTATTGATGATCCACCCATAAGGTATGGATTCATTGTCATTTGTAATGATTCTGCTGCATTTGGCATTTGAGAAAAATTTGAAAGTTGATTTCTTGTTATTTCGTGTTGTTGAAGATAATATGGGAGTGGTATTTCATTTTGCATTTGTGTTGGTTGATACGAGTGTGTGATCATTGGGTTTTGTTGCTGAATTGGTTGAAAAGATTGTGTATTAATTGGGTTTTGTGTTTGGATTGGTTGTTGATTTTGTGTATCTATCGGTTGTGGAGAAAAAATTCTATGATTTGTATGTGGTTTCTGTACTCCTTGTCCACGATATTCTTGATTATATGGTGCAAATATATCTGGTTGTAAAAAATCATCAGCTGAGGATAAGTAATCCATTTGATAAGATGTTTGTTTTTTATTCTTATTTTGTTGTAAAAATGGATAATTTTCACTACGATCCTGTGGAGGATGTGAATTTGTTTGAAAATTTACTGAATTGGTTGATGCCATTGGGTTATCCCAGTTTCGAGATCTTATATGATTATTAGTATTTTTTCGTGGGGGATAGTTTGTTTTTGATGGATGTGTGTAATTATAATTATGTTCTGCAAAATTGTTTCTAGTGAACGTTTTACGTGTTTTTGACGGTATTGTCATGGGTCTGTATGTTTGATAATTCATGTGTGAATATTTTGGGGCAACCGAAGGTTTAACGGTTGATTGCAAGGTTACCTGTGTTTGTGAAGGGTTTGTATTTCTTGGTGTTGTTAAATTTGGACGTATCGGTGAAATGTTTTGTTGTGTAGTTGTTGTGTGTACGATTTCTTCATTTATGAAGTGTGATGGTGTCTGGATATCTTGTTGAGTGAGATTCCTAGTTCCATTGAGGTTTTCATTGTGTATGACTGTGGAGTTTAAACTATTATTTTGCATATCAGGTAAAAATGTATTATAGTTTAATGGTGTTGCATCAATGGTTAATGGTATTACTCTTACATAATCTCTTACATAAGATATGGTACTTATTGCTTGACTTGAGATTGATTGTGGGAAGTTTATGAATGCGGGATGAGACCATTCGGGGTCCCAAACATAGTCTGACTGTTCTGTGATGGCAGTATCATCGTTTGAGTTTTGAGGTCTAAAATTTTTTCTTGCTTGTGAAATTAAATCAATATTATGTGTGAAATAATCTATTATAAACCATGCCAAAATTTTTTGTAAGTCATGTTTTGTATGTGGTGAAACTTCATCTTTAGTGAAATTTTCTTGAATTATATTTAGAAAACTAGAGAGTAGTGTGATTTCATGTCGTACTCTTATATGTTTAGATGTTTCTGTCGGTGAGACATTTGGGATTGGGATTTCGTTTTCTAATATCGAGATATAACTATATATTATTGCAAAAACTTCATTGGTGAATATGGAGTTTGCTCTTTGTGAGTTATGATATTGTATGCTTTTTATATATTCTGAGAATATTTTTGAAATTTCTAAATCAAGGTCGTCTGTTTGAATTACATATTTGCTGTGATTCTGGTTTGGTGAGCTGAATTCTATGGAGTAGATTCCGTATTGTTGTGTTAAGTTACATATATCTTTCAGATAGTGATCGATAATTTGTCTTTTGATTTTTACATCTGGGAACTCTGTTTTACATGGGCTGATTCCGGGTTCAAACAAATTTAAGAGTAAATTCTTGCAAAATATATGCTGTCCTCTATCATTGGTTGCATCTACAATGAAGGGGAAGATATCATCATCATCTGGACTTTCTTCACCTGGGGTGTGCGTTGAGCTCATTTTTTCGTTTGATGACTGTTAATATGTAATTATCGATGTGTCTAATAGGTTGATTCCAATTGTATAAGTGTACTGGTTTGTGTTTATATTGCTTTTTTATTCTTCTTTTTCCTCTTTTTGATGAATTTGAAGTTGTTTCTGAGTCGGAAAAATATAATTGATCGTGAATTGGGCAATTTTTATCTATTGATTCTTTTTATTTATAAAGTTCGTCTAAACTGCTGGTTTCTGATTCTGAAAATGCGTTTCGGTTTTTGGAAAATCTTTTTCGTGTTATTTGTCTTTGTTTGATTATTATTTTTCTTTTTAGTGTTTGTCGTTTTGTTCTAATATATCCAACTATTTGTGTATGAGGTGTGATTACAAGGTCGTATTTTTTGTTATCTATCTCACAATTGTGTAAAACGATTGTTTGTTTATTTCCTAGGTTTTTAAATGACATAAGGTTTAGGATGACGGATGCAAAAGGTTGTTAAATGATTTCTATTTTCTTAGACTGTTAGTCCTTACGATTTTTTGGTTAGCTTAACCTGGGTCTATTTGTTCAGGGTTGGAGAGAAAAGTATATCGATTCCGAAGAATGATTTTTTACTTTCTCGTGGCTAGTATAAGCTAAGGTGTTAACTTACTTAATCTTACTTAAGGGTAGTGATTGTGTTCAAGGGTTGGAGAATAGTAAATCGATCCACAAGGTTCAGGTATAATTAGAACGCGAGTATTTCGTTAGATACTATTTTAAACTTACTAAGTCTAAGATTTATCCTGGGTCTGGTAAGAGGGGGGATCAAGTGAAGGATGAATAACCGAAGTTCTTCACTGTTTATCCTAATTTGAATGATTAGTTTTGTTCAAAAATTTCTATTAGTCCTGGGTTTGTAGAAAGGGTTGGATAGTGAATCGACGTTTGAGGTCGTTAGACACTAGCTAAGTGGGTGGGGGAGAACAAAATTGTTCTTTTTGATCCAAGGATAGGCCTTGATGATCAAGTTTTAAATTTAATTAAATAGAAAATGATTTAAGATCCAATGATAAGCCTTGATGATCTGGTTTTAAAATTAAGTGAATTTAAGTTTAAAATGATTTAAATTTGTGTAAAGAAAAGATTTAGTGTTTTTATGATATTAGTGAGCTTATGAATGCTGTTATGTTTAGGTGATGAAGCTGGAACAACAGGATGATTTCTGATTACTAACCGTTTATTGTCATGCTACTAATTTTTATTTTGATTTTTCAATAAATATTTTTCAAACATGTTTTGTATATTACTGCAGAATTTAGGAAAACGATCTGAGATCTTTTTATCAATCGTTATTGTATATTAATAATTTTGTTTAGCGCCTGAAATGATTATGAAGATTGACTTCAAGATTTTATGTTTGCAAATGAAAATCTAAATTCATTGCTAATAAAATTCTAAATACAAAAGTTTGTGTTGGCTTTTGCCGAACTATCATATAACTATATGGTAAGTTTCTACTTTGTTGTATGTCGTCTCTGGTTCGAGGTCTTCTTCCAATTCCGGGTAGTTCTGTTATCGTTCGGAATATTGGCTCTGATCTATTGAGTCGTAGAGACATTTCGATTAAATTATCGTCGTATAACATTTTGTAAATGTTTTGTCTAATTTCTAATCTATTATTGGTTAATTCTAAGCTACTAAGGTCTTGTTCGAGACTTATGGTCGCACCAGATGAGTTAGGACCGATGTGGTTAACTCATAGAGTAATTTCGGATAGGGTACACCGTCTGCTCGTCACGCTATCTTATTTTCGGCCGGATAGATTCGTGCAACTTCTTAGTCTAATACCGATCCTAATCTTACTCTTATACTTATCTAGTCTCAGGTTGTTTAACTAGTCTCTGCTAGGCTCAATAGATCTAGGGTATACTGGTTTATTGCGGCTGCTGAAGTTCTCGGGAGAGTCCAACTAATTTCTAAGTTAAATTCAAATCTCTCTGGTGCTGAAATTACAAGTAATTTCAGCACTTACAAATAACTGGATTGTTAGTCAGATGGATCATGATTGGTTAATATTAAATACTTTACATTGGTAAAATATCTAATTTATCCAATCATAAAATGTAGTTTAGATCAGGTTCCAAAAGTTTCATTTGGTTTAGAAATGCTTATGTTATTATTAATATCATAGAAAAATAAAGGTGCCACGAATCAAGCCAACGGGGCAGAATTGGAAAAATAAGGACTTGAGTATCCGTAAAAAGTGAAAAACAGAATCGAACCGCCACATTGTTTAAGAATGTCGAAATATTTAATGCATTTAAATTCACTAAAAATGATCTTGTTAACTACTCTTCCTTTTCGATTTTCAGAAATTCAACTTTTGCTGGCACAGTTTCAATACTTGACAACAATTTTTGGATCAATAGACCAAGTTAAGATCCTCCACCCCAGCGTTGAATTTAATTTAATTTTGATAAGCGCTGCGTGTAAAATGCTCTTTTCTAATAGGCTGAAAATTCGAAATCAGAAGCAGATAATATGTGTTTAATTAAAGTTCGTTAGGTAAAAAGTATACGAACGCGCGTAAATGAAAACTCAATTAATTGGTGTCATTTTCGAGATGCATATTTTTTTATACAGAAATGGTTTTCAAATCTATTACATTCATAAGGGGCGAAATAGTTAACAAGATATAAAAGGAAGAGAACAGATGACAAGATCCCGAAAAATAACATTTGTAATAATTTCAGGAATTTGAACAAATTAAAATTCGACCTGAATTCCCTTCGGCTTGCAGTATCGTCGGCTTTTTGCGATCAGACATAGACTCGAAAAATGACACATGCACTAACGTGAAAGATCTTGAATAGATCATGTTTGGCTTAAACTGAACTAAATTGGATTTGTATTCGTCTGAATTCCAGACAGAAGGGAAGCAGAAAAGCCTAATGTTGTCAAATGATTACGATTCAAGTGATGAAATCTTGCCCGGAATTAGTTTGTTCAAGTCAAGCTAATTGTAATTGCTCAATCTGCTTCTAAAACCGGTTGAACAATAATTGAACAAAAGTTTACTTAATTAAATTTTCCCGCGCAAACAAATTTAATTCTGCAAAGTTGAAAAGGAGTCGGTGCCGACGCAGATTTTTGATTTTTTCGCAGAGGTTGCAGCAAAGTGGCAATTTTTTAAAAAAAATTCTTTTCTTATTTTCTGGTTATCTGTCTAATTGGCACATTGACTCAGATATGGGCCATGGGCTTCTTACGGTTGCTGAGAGGGCATGGCAAAATCTGCAGAGCAGAGTTCTGAATAATTCGGGTACTTTCAAAAATCGCAGACAATCTTGGTTTTTTGGCTAATTCGGTTCCACAACATTAAATAATGAAATATTGTCTATTTGAGCCATGACAAAACGACAAATATATTCGATCTTCATACTTAACCTTGTAAAGCCACTCGTTAGAAAAAAATTGATGCTTCTGCGTGAAGGGGGGGGGGTGGCTGGGGTCGGTGTTTGGTGTTTGGGAGAAAGGAAGGAGCTGATTATGGGATCTACTTAACAATTGCCCCCTTTCAACAACGAATTTTCGATTTTCGATCAATCAGCTTAAAGCAATTCGAATTTAACATAGAACGCGTTTCTCGTTGCAAGGTGCAATTTTTTCACATGTTTTACCGTTGAGTCCAAAGGTAAGGCTAGTTGTTATTTAAACTTCTAGGTACCATAGGAGGGGTCAATGATTAGAAATTGTATTTTGGGCTATTTTCTGACCTAGGTGATATGTCATAAAATAAAAAATGTTTCGGTGCCCTCTAGTTGTAACACAAATTCAAAAATCAGCTAAAATTTTTCAAACATTGTTCGATATACGATGCACATATTATTTGCATTTTTCTGCCTAAATTTGCCAAATCAGTTCGCACACCTTTTGCCCATTTCCCTTTGAATCCAATTCTCTGGGTTATTGTCAACTACGGTTACAAGGGTTAAAAAATTGATTTTGCTTCAATTTTTTTTACTATCAAAAATTTAGCTGCGGATAATATCCATTAAGAGGGGATATAATCAAGAACACCCCATGCTTCAACAATTAATAAAAAAAGGGCTTGAAATACTGATTATTGTATGAACATGCTAACTTGTCCCAACATAATCTATTAAATTTGATACAGAATTGAAAAACCGTATGTATATGCTAAACCTCAGATCGCTTTGCAGAATTTAGGCACTGTGCCCCGCAGATTTTGCCATACCTTCTGTTGAGTTTCGAAAACAATTATCGGTTTATTTGGTGGTGATAACAATACTCGATACAATTATTGTCTGTGCTTACCGCTTTGATGATCAGCTCGTCAAAGTAATCAATTTCTACAAATGGTGGTCAGGTTTGTTCTCGAGATATAATCACATTAATTTTGGGAATGAAGGTTAGTTTGCTTTTTTACCATATTTAATCATATTCAGATTACTCGGTGCTACTGACAAATAGGTCTCAAGAAGACCGACCTATCGGTGAAGTCCTATTTGTACCAAGTTTCATTGGTACCAAAACTTTTGAACTGGACTTCTGATTGGTCGAATTGTGAGCCAACGAATTATTACTTTAATTTTCTACTGTTCAAATAGAAGAAAACTAAACAGCAGAATAGTGACCGCCGCAGTCGCGTCAACGTGTTGCTAGCTTGCAAACACAGGGTAGGACTATATACGAAATTTAGAACCGGTTATCGCCCACAGGCGACCTTAAACCAAGAGTTTAAAATAGTCGGCCTAGTGGTCTTTGGCCAATTGAATATTTTCGGTACTAACGCGATTGATTTTTTATTTTGGTACAAATGGGAAAGATTTATCATTTGGGTATTCGTAAGGTGGAGTGCGGTCTGTATTTAGACAACCGCGTATTCAGACACTGTATTAACCATTAAGAATCGTTATTTACGAAATAATTAATTATTAATTATTCATTTCTTCCTGGTCTCGATTCTGATTGGTTAATATAGCGTCTGAATACGCGATTGTCTAAATACTGCTACGTAACCTTGGGTGCTAAGGGTTTTAGCAGACCGGTTTTTTTTAGCAGATTCAGAACAATTTGAACTGTTGTGCAAATTTGAACTGTTGTGCTTCTGAAATTGATAGTTTTGTTGACAAATCGTGAGATAATTAACTTAATTGGGGAAACTTGGCCTCAGACTGAGCGTCTTTTTGAGTCTGTCGATCAATCATTCATCACTTTATTATGTTGGTCTGCTAAGAGACTCATTTATCATTTTTTATGCCAAAAGATTGGTCTGCTAAACGATCGGTCCCCGTAACTTTGTTAGGTGCCAGTGATTTTAGTAAACTCAGAACAATTATCAAGAGTGATAGCTAACTTCAAACACGGCATTGGCGCAAAAAAAATTGTGGGCCAAGGACCGAAGACAAAATTAGCCGAAAGTCAATTTTTGAAAAGAAGCAATTGCCATTCAATAAAAATGAATTAAATGAAGCAATAGTTTGCTTCTTCCATAACGAAACCCTTGAAAAATAGAATGTGATGAAATAAAAAATAATTAAAGAAAATTTGAAGATATATTGTTTTTTTCTGCCGTTTCTATATTTGGCCAATATCAATACTCAGTCCCTGGATATGTTTTTTTTTCTTTCCAATAATTAGATTACTAAAATTTGATTGGCTGATTTTTCTCCCGCATTTAATCCTTAACGTTCGAGGGATTCCGCTGCGTTTCAATTCAACACGAGTGTTATTGTGCGCGTAAATCTTTGTTTTGCTGCTAATTTAGACTGTTGTGTTTTTGAAGTTGATAGTTATGTTGACAAATCGTGAGATGATTGAAACAATTGGGCAAGCTAGGCTCCAGACTGAACGTTTTTTGTCAATCAATCATTCATCACTTTTTTACGTTGGTCTGCTACACGACTCATTTTTCACTTTTTATGCTAGAAGATTGGTCTGCTAAACGATCGGTCACCAATTTATGCGTTCAGCCATAAGTACATGTAAAACAACTACTAAAATAGAAAATTTGAGGGCGGGGGAGAGAGGAAACGCGCCAAAAAATCAATCGCGTTTTTACCCAGCTCATTTAATTGGCCAAAGACTCCGACTATTTTAAAATATAGTTTTGATATAGGCTGTACGCGTTAAGCGCGCGTCGCCGCTTCGCTGCGATAACTGGTTCTTGATTCTGTTGGATTCTTACGGAGGCGCTCAGCAGTGTCGAAGTACAACAGTGCCGGAAAAAGGCAGGGAACTTTCAGAAAACTTTATACGCAATTTCTAAAGAACGGCAAATTATTGACGCTAATTAACAAAGAAAATCACTCCACAATTTCGGCGCCAAAATGTCTGAAACTGCTAATTAAACAGTTTTTTTTGGCGCCTAAACATCTAAATTGCAAAATTTTTCTCTCAAAATCTTTAAAAGTCACTTAAGATTGTTAAAGTTTTGTTCATATTTTCGGCACTGTTGAACAATGTTTCCATTTTCGGCTGATTTGTTTTTCTCGTCACTGTTGTACTTTGGCATTGTTGTACTGTCCCATTCGAACTGGTTCCCATCCCCTGTTGGATAGCTCGCAACAACGCTGTCACTATTCTGGCGTTTAGTTTTATGATGTTTGAAGAGTAGACATTTTGTTAAATAAGAAGAAGTTAGCGTAAAATTCGCCCAATCAGAAATTAAGTTGAGTGACTTTGTTTCAAGAGGGACTGACTTTTTCGTTTTCGTACAAATGAACGGTGGTACAAGTGGGATTTCACCACATTCTCGTCAGATATGGTTTTATAGGCATGCATTGGTAAAGTGACAATAGCTATTAGCAGTCCTTATGAAATCAGAATATAAGATTTTTTTCGGGTTAACCACTAGTTTAACATAATCACTTGAATCCTTTTTTGGTTGTATGAAATAAAAATCAGACGTTTATTCGCTCATGGGGCCAAGAGCTCCCGGGATGACCGAAACTTCTTATCATACAATTCCCATATATGAGAAACTTCTTGTCATACAATTCCATACGTACAGAAAATTGTACCAAGTCTCTATGATAAACATTTTTCCATAAATGAAAATTGTATGATAGGTGTTTTTCCATAAACCAAAAAGTTTGATTTTTTCTTTCTAAAGTTGTTTTCTGAAAAATTTTTGGTTGTGTTTGCAGCCGCACACAAGTGACAAAGACCTTGGTTACTCAAAGCACCAAAAGTTGGACGGTCTTTGCATTTACAGGGTTGGGTTGTCTTTCACAATCGATATAACAAAAGTAACCAACTTTTTTTTTGGCAAAATTTTTTAAAGGTGATTATTTTAAATTTTTGAATTTTCAAATTATCAGACATTGATCAAGGCATATATAAACGTCCCATACAAAGGAAATAGGAGTTTTCCGCGTTTTTGAAGACGAAAATTTGAAGATATTGCTTATTTCTGCCGTTTCTACATTTGGCCAACATCAACACTCAGTCCCTGGAAATGTTATTTTTTTCTTTCCAATATTTAGATTACTAAAATTTGATTGGCTGATTTTTTTCCCGCATTTGGTCCTTTGCGTACGAGGGATTTTGCTGCGTTTCAATTCAACACGAGTGTTATTGTGCGCGTAAATCTTGGTTTTGCCGCTAATTTAGACTGTTGTGTTTTTGAAGTTGATAAGTTTGTTGACAAATCGTGAGATGATTGAATCAATTGGGCAAGCTAGGCTCCAGACTGAACGTTTTTTGTCAATCAATCATCCATCACTTTTTTACGTTGGTCTGCTACAAGACTCATTATTCACTTTTCATGCTAAAAGATTGGTCTGCTAAACGATCGGTCACCAATTTATGCGTTCAGCCATAAGTACATGTAAAACAACTACTAAAATAGAAAATTTGAGGGCGGGGGAGAGAGGAAACGCGCCAAAAAATCAATCGCGTTTTTACCCAGCTCATTTAATTGGCCAAAGACTCCGACTATTTTAAAATATAGTTTTGATGTAGGCTGTACGCGTTAAGCGCGAGTCGCCGCTTCGCTGCGATAACTGGCTCCTAATTCTGTTGGATTCTAACGGAGGCGTTCAACAGTGTCCAAGTAAAGCAGTGCCGAAAAAGGTGGGAAAATTTCAGAAAACTCTAAACTCAATTTCTAAAGAGCGGGAAATTATTGACGCTAATTAACAAAAAAATCACTCCAATTTTGGCGCCAAAATGTCTGAAACTGCTAATCAAACAATTTTTTTGGCGCCAAAACATCTAAATTGCAAATTTTCTCTTCTAAAATTCTTAAAAGTCACTGAAAAATGTTAAAGTTTTGTTCATATTTTCGGCACTGTTGAACAAAGTTTCAATTTTCGGCACTGTTGATTTAGTTTTCTCGGCACTGTTGTACTTTGGCATTGTTGTACTGTCCTTTCTAACTGGTTCCCATCCTCTGTTGGATAGCTCGCAACACGGCTGTCACTATTCTGGCTTTTATTTTTCTGATGTTTGAAGAGTAGACATTTTGTTTAATAAGAAGAAGTTAGCATAAAATTAACCCAATCAGAAATTCAGCTGAGTGACTTTGGTTCAAGTGGGACTGACTTTTTTCGTTTTCGTACAAATGAACGGTGGTAGAAGTGAGATTTCACCACATTTTCGTCAGATATGGTATTTATAGGAATGCGGTAAAGTGACAATTGCTATTAGCAGTCATTATGAAATCGGAATATAAGCTTTTTTCGGGTTAACCACTAGTTTAACAGAATCACTTGAATCCTTTTTTGCTTATATGAAACAAAAATCAGACGTTTATTCGCTCATACGGCGAAGAGCTAACACACCTGCCGATATAGACAAAAGTCTTCAATTACGGCGATGACCTGTTTTTTTTTGTAATCGGAAACTTGTTCGCGGGACAAAAAAACAATTGAAGTTTCTGCGGAAATAAATAAAAAAAATTGAAAGGCTACTTTGAGTATTTGAAAGCGTGGAGGAACTTTGTATTGGGTGTGTTTTAGTTTTTTTGCTTTCGACGGAAAATCAGGTACGACATACAATCATACAATTTTGATGAGTATTTAAGTTAAAGTTTTGGAAAATTTTTGGAAACTTTCTTTCGTCGTTCGGTATTTTCTTTATTCAGAAAAGGGCATTGAACAGCATCTTTTCTTTGAAGTTTTACTAACTTTGAATCCTCGGTTTGCAATAGTGCGAAAAAAATACAAATGCCAATATACATGAGCTTTTCTCCTCCTTTTTATTTTTTTTTCAGTTATTTCGAGTCCGAAAACAATTGGAAAACTTTTTTCAATACTTAGAACGTTTTGAAGCAAGTTGAAAAAACTCAAGAAAAATGAGCATCGAAAAATGACTGCATACAGAGAAAACTGTAGAAGTGGCCAGATCGAAGTTTTCAGCTTGAAGTAAGTAAAAATAATTATTCCATTAAATTTATAATGGGTGATTCAAGCAGCAAAAACTGTTTTTGTTTTTAAGTTTGAGTTTTCTCTCTTAATATTAGTTGATAAATTTTTCTGAATAAAAAAGTTTTGGATGGTGAAATGAACAGTAAAATCGATTTTTCAGCACGGTTTTTTTGCTACGTAAGCAAGTTAAAGCCCACTGAGAAGTAACTTTTAATTTTGGGACCCCTCTTCATTCACTTCTTATCTATGTTGTCTCCTATCCAGCGTAGTGAAATGAGTAAATTCTAAAATTAATCCTACAATTTTTAAATTAAACTTTTTGTAGGCGATGGAAATTTTGTGTAGGATGGGTTGTGTCAACTTGATTCAAGATACCCTCAGGAAAGCTCATTAAAGTGAATATTTTTAAAACAGTATAAATTGTAATTTGAACCTCAAAAAACTGTCTTAGTGTCAAGCAAATTTGGATCAGATCGAAATTGATTTTCGTTCGTATTCCATTCACTTTTTAATACAGTAAAATGAAGAGAGATAAAAAATTGAAAAACCATTGAGATATTTTAAAAAGCTTCTGAAAAAATCTTGATGCCAATGATTTTCCAACTTTGAAGAACGTGCGCCGAAAATGATGTGTTTTTTTTTGCAACAACCAACACAAAAGTTCTGAAATAGTTATTTTTGTTGTTTTTCTTAAAAAATTTGCTGGTAAGTGAAATAATTTTTCTTATTTTTTAGTGGCGGAAAGTGTGTGGAAGAATGCAGCTTTCTGGCCAAAAATTAGAAAAATGTTCAAATTGTTTTTTTGACACTCAGTAGTAGTTAAAACGTAGTTGAAAGATGCCCGAGGGAAAAAGAGCCCGCACCGAGGCCATCTTCAGCTACGTTCTATTTGTTGAAAAGTATGTTTTTGCTCTTTCTGTTTGATTTTGCTCTTTCAATTGTTATACCCAGGCTTTTTTTTTCAAAAAGGAGCCTGGAAATTGCGCGAAACTATGCAAATTTCATTCTTTATTCTTGCCTTGTGGTGAAAGATTATGAGTGGAAGGGCAAAAACATACTTTTCATCCCGAAAATTTTGTCTGTGAAAAATTTGGTCTGTGAAAAAATACGGAGTAGTTTTGTTTTTTGTCATTTTTGGTAAACTCTCAGTTTTTTCCAAAGATAAAACATTAAGTTTTCTTTGTTTATAACTGCAAAACGGAAAGTAATTACGAACTCGGTATTTGATCATCCATATACGCATTCTTAATATTCTAATTTTACTGTCATGGGACGAAAAGTTGCCAATTTTTGATTTGAACGTGCAAATGACCTTTTTTTGTTTCATGTTTTGTCTTTGTCTCTGCAACTTTTTAGGAAATAAATACAACATTGTGAGAAAAAGTAGATTTAACCGAGGTGGACAGAATTAACCGAGCCAAAAAATAAATGGTTTCCAGGGCGTAAATTAGCCAGTATAGCCTAACTAATTCGAGAGGTATTAATCCTGTGGAAACATCCTCGCAAACAGTTTAAGCAATATGAATCTGCTTTCAAATTAGTTGTGTGGAAAGCTGATGAGCTCGTTTAATTTTTTATGATGCTGAAAATTGTCTGACAAAAAATCAATTCTTCTGCGCTGAAAAACGGTCATATCTGTTGTCATTACACAAACATTAAATTTTTTTTGGGACGTCTTAGAGAAATTATAATTATCAATAAAAAACATTGGCATGAATCGGTGAAGCAATTTTCCAATTCAATTGCTGGAACAATTCTTCTACTGATGTATTTCGATCAACAGCGCAAAAATTTTCATAAAAATTTACGCGGTTTCCGACTCCGGGCAAAACATCTACTTCAATTTTTTGTTGGTCAATTTTTGGCGGCATGAGTGGGTTGAGCTCATCAAGTTTAAAGAAGCATTTTGAGCAAATAAGTTCAAGTTGTTTATATTGTTTGGTAGGATGTTTCCACATCAAGAAAACCTCTAAAACTAGTTATTTTATACTGACTAACTTTTTATCCGAAAGAAGATTTCACAAATTTTGGCTCAGCTATATCTTTTTAATTAGTTTCATCTAGTGTTTTGTAAAGTTTCATGCTTATTTCGTCATAAAATACTTGCAGTAAAAACGACAAAAACGTAAATTAATATTAAAATGGTTGCGATATATTTCGATTTTGGAAGTGATCGCCATTTTTTGATTTTTTTCAAAGTGTTTATTTAAAACTCCTGGAAATTGTTTCTATAAATTCGAAGAGAATTTTTCGCATTTGGGGCAGTGGTAGTACCCATGCTTGAGGCGACAAATCTCGGAAGCTCGATTTCAGTCGGAACTTTTGTGGAAACTTTTCACCATTTTAGACTTACATGTGTGTTTTGTTTTTCGGCTTAGTTTCCGCTATGCTGACTTTCTTTTTAGCCATTTGAAAGCTCTTTGTGAAGTTTTTTTTGTTGCAGATTACTTTGTTCTTGAAGTTTTTCGTCCTTTTCTGCAATTTTTTTTGAAAAAAAACGGTTTTTTGAAGGTTTTTGCTTCAGTTTTTGATTTGTCTTTCCAATTGCTTGTAATCATAGTAACTCAGTTTTGTATCGGAAATGGTGCGAAGCTCAACTTCGTCTCTGTGTATTGAAGCATTGTCCCTATACTAGCCTCGCCTAGATGTATGGTTTCCAATAACTCCCTTGGTTCCATTTGAAACGTGGGTACTCGACTTGAAGTTTGAAAGCCTTGTTTCTAGTGAAACAATTTCACAAAGGTTATTTAGCATGTAGTCCCTCGTAATCACCGAGAAAAATTTTCAAATATTAGTGTAACGATTAACATTGAAGCTTCTACTAAATGGTAAAACCAGAACTCAAATTACTGTAATTTTGTAATAATGGTACTTGAAGCTGTTTAAAAAGATATCCCTTTGACAAAAAAACAATTGATGTTTCTGCGAAAATAAATAAAAAAAATGAAAGGCTACTTTGAGTATTTGAAGCGTGGAGGAACTTTGTATTGGGTGTGTTTTAGTTTTTTTGCTTTCGACGGAAAATCAGGTACGACATACAATCATGGGACTAGGCTAAGTGATATATCATCAAATTGGGTTCCAAAAAAATTCTCATGAGTATTTATTTAAGTTAAAGTTTTGGAAAATTTTTGGAAACTTTCTTTCGTCGTTCGGTATCTTTGTTTTTAACTACAAAACGGAAAGTAATTACGAACTCGGTATTTGATCATCCAAATACGCATTCTTAATATTCTAATTTTACTGTCATGGGACGAAAAGTTGAAAATTTTTGATTTGAACGTGCAAATGACCTTTCTTTTGTTTCATGTTTTTTCTTTGTCTCTGCAACTTTTTAGGAATTAAAGACAACATTGTGAGAAAAGGTAGATTTAACCGAGGTGGACGGAATTAACCGAGCCAAAAAATTAAATGGTTTCGAGGCCGTAAATTAGCCAGTATAGCCTAACTAATTCGAGAGGTATTAATCCTGTGGAAACATCCTCGCAAAAAGTTTAAGCAATATGAATCTGCTTTCAAATTAGTTGTGTGGAAAGCTGATGAGCTCGTTTTACTTTTTATGATGCTGAAAATTGTCTGACAAAAAATCAATTCTTCTGCGCTGAAAAACGGTCATATTTGTTGTCATTACACAGACATTAAATTTTTTTTGGGACGTCTTAGAGAAATTATAATTATCAATAAAAAACATTGGCATGAATCGGTGAAGCAATTTTCTAAGAAAATTGCTGGAACAATTCTTCCACTGACGTATTTCGATCAACAGCGCAAAAATTTTCATAAAATTTTACGCAGTTACCGACTCCGGGCAAAACATCTACTTCAATTTTTTGTTGGTCAATTTTTGGCGGCATGAGTGGGTTGAGCTCATCAAGTTTAAAGAAGCATTTTGAGCAAATAAGTTCAAGTTGTTTATATTGTTTGGTAGGATGTTTCCACATCAAGAAAACTTCTAATACTAATTATTGTATTCTGACTAACTTTTTATCCGAAAGAAGATTTCAAAAATTTTGGCTCAGCTATATCTTTTTAATTAGTTTCATCTAGTTTTTTGTAAAGTTTCAGGCTTATGTCGTCATAAAATACTTGCAGTAAAAACGACGAAAAAACATGAAAAAAATAAGTTCATTTGCTCGTTGAAATGAAAAAACTGAGTTTTCTATGTACCGTGACTGTGAAAAGATCGTTTTTAGAACGAAAATTAGCAAACCTTATCAGGTAGTTCCTAAAGCCGTGTTTTTTTTCTCCTAAAATTGTTGTTTTTCTTGGCAATTTCAATCTTGTAAGCTTGAAAATATTTTAAATCAGCTCTTGTTTTTCTGTTTCTTGGTTAAATTTTCTACGCACAGTTTTGGCTGTATTAACTTCCGATTGTTCCACAAAGGAGTAATGGAAAAATTTGTTGGATGATTTTTTCTATCCGATATATGTTTCTAAGGAAACTCGCTTGAAGCCAAAAAATGTTAAATGGATTTTTTATAGCCATTTCCATTGTAATTTGAATTTCAAAAAAAGTATTTAAGTTAAAATTTTGGAGAATTTTTGGAAACTTTCTTTCGTCGTTCGGTATCTTTGTTTATAACTACAAAACGGAAAGTAATTACAAACTCGGTAATTGATCATCCAAATACGCATTCCTAATAATCTAATTTTACTGTCATGGGACGAAAAGTTGCCAAATTTTGATTTGAACGTTCAAATGACCTTTTTTTTGTTTCATGTTTTGTCCTTGTCTCTGCAACTGTTTAGGAAATAAAGACAACATTGTGAGAAAAGGTAGATTTAACCAAGGTGGACGGAATTAACCGAGCCAAAAAAATAAATGGTTTTGAGGGCGTAAATTAACCAGTATAGCCTGACTAATTCGAGAGGTATCAATCCTGTGGAAACATCCTCGCAAACAGTTTAAGCAATATGAATCTTTTTTCAAACTAGCTGTAAGGAAAGCTGATGAGCTCGTTTTACTTTTTATGATGCTGAAAATTGTCTGACAAAAAGTTAATTCTTCTGCGCTGAAAAACGGTCATATCTGTTGTCATTATACAAACCTTAATTTTTTTTGGGACTTCTTAGAGAAATTATAATTGTCAATAAAATACATTTGCATGGATCGGTGAAGCAATTTTCCAATTAAATTGCTGGAACAATTCTTCTACTGACGTATTTCGATCCACAGCGCAAAAATTTTCATAAAAAATTCACGCGGTTTCCGACTCCGGGCAAAACATCTACTTCAATTTTTTGTTGGTCAATTTTTGGCGGCATGAGTGGGTTGAGCTCATCAAGTTTAAAGAAGCATTTTGAGCAAATAACTTCAAGTTGTTTATTTTGTTTGGTAGGATGTTTCCACATCAAGAAAACCTCTAAAACTAGTTATTTTATACTGACTAACTTTTTATCCGAAAGAAGATTTCACAAATTTTGGCTCAGCTATATCTTTTTAATTAGTTTCATCTAGTTTTTCTTAAAATTTCATGATTATGTCGTCATAAAATACATGCAGTAAAAACGAAAAAAAACGTGCAAAAATTAAGTTCATTTGCTCGTTGAAATGAAAAAGTTGAGACTTCTATGAACCGTGACTGTGAGAAGATCAATTTTAGAACAAAAATAAGCTAACTTTATCCGGTAGTATCTAAAGCCGTGTTTGTTTTCTCCTAAAACTGTTGTTTTTCTTGCAATTTCAATTTTGTAAGCTTGAAAACATTTCAAATTAGTTCTCGTTATTTCTGTTTCTTGGTTAAATTTTCTATGCACAGTTTTGGCTGTATTAACTTCCGATCGTTTCGGGAAGGGGTAATGGAAAGTTTCGGTGGATGAATTTTTTCTATCCGATAAAAGTTTCTAAGAAAGCTCGCTTGAAGCCAAAAAAATTTCAAGATGATTTTAAAGCCATTTAAATTGTAATTTGAATTTTCAATAAAATCACAAAAATTGTTTTAGTATCAAGAATTACTGGACTAACTAAATACAATCTTAATAAACTCTGGCATCAATTAAATTAAAATTTAGCCCGACCTCTAAATCGCGTTTAATTCTTTTTCTAATCGATTCAACTTGAGCCCGAAAAAATTTAACAGTAAAGAAAAAAGGCAACGCTAGTCTGAAAATGGGAAAAACTTCTTACTTTACATGTTTTCATTCCATCTTTGTAGTCTAAAAACTCTATGCTAATCACACATAACAGGTTTTTCTCTGATTGATACTATTTCAATAAATTGCCGAATAATTTTCGCTTTAAGTTGAAGTCGAAAACTGAAGCGAGAGCGCCAGAAAAAACAATTAATTCATTTTTTGTCTTTCAATTTTCAGCGGCATGAAGAGTGGTTTGAGCTCATCAAATTGATGGAAGCATTTTGCGCAAATAACTTCAGGTTCCTTATATTGTTTGAGAATGTTTCTAGAGCGAGATCACAACTAAAACCAGTTATTTAAACTGGCTAATTTCAGCATTCAATACAAGATTTATTAAATTTTGGCTCAGCTATGTTTCTTTAAATAGTTTCATCTAGTTTTTCTTAAAACTTCATGATTATGTCGTCATAAAATACATGCAGTAAAAACGACAAAAACGTGAAAAAATTAAGTTAATTTGCTCGTTGAAATGAAAAAGTTGAGACTTCTATGAACCGTGACTGTGAAAAGATCAATTTTAGAACAAAAATAAGCTAACTTTATCCGGTAGTATCTAAAACCGTGTTTGTTTTCTCCTAAAACTGTTGTTTTTCTTGCAATTTTAATTTTGTAAGCTTGAAAACATTTCAAATTAGTTCTCGTTATTTCTGTTTCTTGGTTAAAATTTCTATGCACAGTTTTGGCTGTAATAACTTCCGATCGTTTCGGGAAGGGGTAATGGAAAGTTTCGGTGGATGAATTTTTGTTATCCGATAAAAGTTTCTAAGAAAGATCGCTTGAAACCAAAAAAATTTCAAGATGATTTTAAAGCCATTTAAATTGTAATTTGAATTTTCAAAAAAATCACAAAAATTGTTTTAGTATCAAGAATTACTGGACTAACTAAATACAATCTTATTAAACTCTGGCATCAATTAAATTAAAATTTAGTCCGACCTCTAAACCGCGTTTTTTTCTTCTTTTTCTAATCGATTCAGCTTCTGCCCGAAGAAATTTAACAGTAAATTTTAAAATAAAATGCAAAAGTCTGAAAAGTGGGAAAACGTTTTTATTTTACATGTTTTTTTTTCATCCTTGTAGTTTGGACACTCTATGTTAGTTACATATCAACAGGTTTTTCTCTGACTGATACAATTCCAACAAATTGCCGAATTGAAGTCGAAAATTGACGCAAGAATGCCAGAAAAAAACATCTGTTTCAATTTTTGTATTTCAACTCTTAGAGGCATGAAAAATGGGCTGAGCTAATCAATTTCATGGAAGCAATTTGCGTAAATAACTTCAGGTTCTTTATTTTGTTTGCTAGGATGTTTTCACAGCAAGAAGACCTCTAAAACTAGTTATTTTAAACTGGCTAATTTCCGCATTCGGAACAAGATTTATCAAATTTTGGCTCAGCTGTATCTCGTTAAATAGTTTCGTCTAAATTTTTCTCGAAACTTCTTGCTTATGTCATTATAGAATAGATGCAGAGAAAACAAAAAAAATAAAGTTGAAATGAAAAAGTTGCGACTTCTATGTACTGTGACAAAAACATACTTTTCATCAGTTAGAACATAGCTGAAGATGGCCTCAGGCAAAAAAAATCAACCGAGCACTTCGTGCCCTCATGCTGGGCTCTTTTTCCCTCGGGCATCTTTCAACTATGTTCTAACTACTACAGAGTGTCAAAGAATAATTTGAACATGTTTCTAATTTTTCGCCAGAAAACTTCATTCTTCCGCGCACTTTCCGCCACTAAAAATGTGAAAAAGCATTTTCACTTACCAGCTAATTTCTTAAGAAAAAGCAACAAAAATAACATTTTTAGAATTTTTGTGTGGGTTATTGCAAAAAATAAATCATTTTCGGCGCTCGTTCTTCAAAGTTGGAAAATCATTGACATCAAGATCTCTGCAGAAGCTTTTTGTAATATCTCATTGGTTTTTTAATTTTCTATCTCTTTTCATTTTTGAAATTTAATTTGCAACTAAAATGGCTTAAAAAATCATGTAAAAACTTTCGTCTTCATTCCAGCTTTCTTAGTACTAACTTGAACCGGTTAAGCAAAATTAATGCTACAAAATTTTTCAATTTCTTTTTGAAGCGATCAGAAGTTATTACAGCCAAATCTGTGCGTAGAAAATTTAATCAAGTTACAAAGAAAACAAGAACTGATTTTCAAGCTAAGTAATGTCAAGCTTACAAGAGTGAAATTGCAAAAAAAAACTACAGGTTTGGCAGAAACCAAAAAATTTTTTTTAATTACCTGATGCGATTTTTTAATGTTTATTCTAAAATCAATCTCTACACAGTCACAGTACATAGAAGTCGCAACTTTTCATTTCAACGAGCAAATGAACTAATTTTTTCTTTATTTTTTGTCGTTTTTTTCTGCATCTATTTTATCATGACATAATCATGAAGTTTTGAGAAAAACTAGATGAAACTATTTAAAGAAATATAGCTGAGCCAAAATTTAATAAATCTTGTATTGAATGCTGAAATTAGCCAGTTTAAAATAACTAGTTTTAGTTGTGATCTTGCTCTGGAAACATTCTAGCAAACAATATAAGGAACCTGAAGTTATTTGCGCAAAATGCTTCCATCAATTTGATGAGCTCAAACCACTCTTCATGCCGCTGAAAATTGAAAGACAAAAAATGAATTGATTGTTTTTTTTGGCGCTCTCGCTTCAGTTTTCGACTTCAGCTTAAAGAGAAAATTATTCGGCAATTTATTGAAATAGTGTCAATCAGAGAAAAACCTGTTATGTGTGATTGGCATAGAGTTTTCAGACTACAAAGATGGAATGAAAACATGTAAAGTAAGAAGTTTTTCCCATTTTTAGACTAGCTTTGCCTTTTTTTTACCGTTAATTTTTTTCGGGCAGAAATTGAATCGATTAGAAAAAGAAAAAAACGCGATTTAGAGGTCGGACTAAATTTTAATTTAATTGATGCCAGAGTTTAATAAGATTGTATTTAGTTAGTCCAGTAATTCTTGATACTAAAACAATTTTTGTGATTTTTTTGAAAATTCAAATTACAATTTAAATGGCTTTAAAGTCATCTTGAAATTTTTTTGGTTTCAAGCGATCTTTCTTGGAAACTTTTATCGGATAACAAAAATTCATCCACCGAAACTTTCCATTACCCCTTCCCGAAACGATCGGAAGTTATTACAGCCAAAACTGTGCATAGAAATTTTAACCAAGAAACAGAAATAACGAGAACTAATTTGAAATGTTTTCGAGCTTACAAAATTAAAATTGCAAGAAAAACAACAGTTTTAGGAGAAAACAAACACGGTTTTAGATACTACCGGATAAAGTTAGCTTATTTTTGTTCTAAAATTGATCTTTTCACAGTCACGGTTCATAGAAGTCTCAACTTTTTCATTTCAACGAGCAAATTAACTTAATTTTTTCACGTTTTTGTCGTTTTTACTGCATGTATTTTATGACGACATAATCATGAAGTTTTAAGAAAAATTTGATGAAACAATTTAAAAAGATGTAGCTGAGCCAAAATATGAGAAATGTTTTGGATGCGTAAATTAGCCAGTATAAAATAGTTAGTTTTAGTTTCAAAAAAGAGCCCGTAAAAGTGCGCGAAACTATGCAAATGATTTTCTTTTTCATGCATGCGTTCTAATTTTTCTTTTTTTTATTCATGCCCTGTCGTGGAAGAACGTGTGTAAGACCAAAAACATACTCTTCTTCCCGAAAACTTTGTCTGTCGAAAAATTGTTTTTCGCAAATGGAGTAGTTTTGTATTTTGTGATTTTTGCTAAACTCTCAGTTTTTTTCCAAAGAAAAAAGCTTAAGTTTTCATTGTTTATAACTACAAAAAGGAAACTAATTACGAACTCTGTTTTTGATCATCCAACTACGCATTTTTAATAATGTGTACTAATGAAAGTTTTAACCGTTCTTCGAATAAGTTTTTCTATAAGAGTTGAGCAATTGAAGGTTTTTAGAATACAGTATTGAAAAATGAGCAGGACTAAATGTAGAACTCATTTTTAAGAACACGGAGAGAAATGGCCAAACATCCGATTAATTTTCCGAAAAAAACTGTTAAGGGGTGATTCAACTCCTGAAAATTATTAACTTTTTTTACCCATCTAAGTATTAATTTTTGAGCTTTTCTGGAAGAAAATAAATTTTTAGTGAATAAAAAAATCAATTTTCGCTGAAAGATTTTTGCTACTAAAAATCAATTTATAGTTCACTGACAAAAACTTCTTGAGGAATTTTTTTTTCTTATCTTTTGTGCTTCTATCTATTTGTCTATAGCGTGTTGGAATATGATAACTGTGTAAATTGAATTTAGTTTTACCGTCATGGGACCAAAAACTTTGACTTACAAGAGCGAATGAACTATTTTATATTTCATGTTTTGTCTTTGTCTCTGACAAACTTCTTGAGATATATAGACAACATTGCGAGAAAAGCTAGATGAAAACTTCTGGACGGAATTAACCGAGTTGAAAATAATAGATTGTTTGGAAGGCGTAAATGAGCCAGTATAGCCTAACTAGTTAGAGAGGTATTAATTCTGTTGAAACCTCCTCCCAAACAGTTTAGGGAATTTGAATCTGCTTTCAAATTAATTGTGTGGAAAGCTGATGAGCTCGTTTTATTTTCTGTGATGCTCAAAAAAGACTGACAAAACGTGGAAAGAATAAATTCTTCCAGCGCTGAAAAACGGGTCATATCTGTAGCTTTGGGGAAGTGTTTCAGAGTTTTGGTCAAGTCTTAGAGAAAATATAACTATCAATAAAAAACATTTGCATGGATTGGTGAAGCAAGTTTCCAATTAAATTGCTAGAACTGTTCTCCTGCTGACGTATTTCGATCAACAGCGCAAAAATTTTTATAAAAATTCAGGCGGTTTCCGACTCCGGGCAAAACATCTACTTCAATTTTTTATTGGTCAATTTTTGGCGGCATGAATGGGTTGAGCTCATCAATTTTAAGGAAGCATTTTGAGTAAATAAAGTAGGTTTCAATATTGTTTCAGATAGATAGAGTAAGGAAAAGTAAGATCGTCTAATATAATAGTTAATTGGTCAAATTACATCAAAACTTAACGTGTTGCGAAGTTTGTTGAAAAATTTTCAATTTTTTTTGATAAAAAAAACCAAATGTTTGCGCATCTTAGCATCTGAAACTTACCAACGAAAACATAATACCTTCATTCTATAATCTACACGTAATACTCACCAATTAAATACCGCGGGCCTTGATTTTTGCGATAAAAAACTAGACATTTCCACACAAAAGCTAAAAAAATACCGTTTTTCTAACCATTCTCATATTATCACACTGAAACCTTACCATTTGCTATCTAAATACATTAGGAAACCTCTTCCCTATCTTAATACATAGAGAAATCTATTCCCTATCTTAATAGATAGGTTGGTGACCGGATACTCTTTTCCCTATCTTAAAATAATAGTGTCAACAACCACACCCACCCCCCACTTTTCACTCTTCTACTACCATGGATTAACCGAGCTAAGAATAATGATTGTTTCGAAGGCGTAATTTAGCCAGTATAGCCTGACTAGTTCGAGAAGTAATAATCCTGTGGAAACATCCTCGCAAACAGTTTAAGCTATTTGAATCTGCTTTCACAATAGTTGTGTGGAAAGCTGATGAGCTCGTTTTACTTTTAAGGACGCTCAAAAAAGACTGAAAAAATTGAAGGAATTAATTCATCCGGCGTCGAAAAATGGTCATAAGTCATGCTTGTTGTCACTACACAGACATTAAAATTGTTTGGGGGCTTGTTCTTGATTTTTGATTAAAATTTAGAGACAAAACACTTATCAATAAAAAAACATTTGCATTAATTGGAGCAGCAGCTTTTCCGAATAAATTAAGGGAACAATTCTTTTGCTGTCTTATTTCGATGATCAACGCAAAGTTTTTCAAAAACATTCTTCCGGGTTTCAACGCCAGACAAAACATCTATTTCATTTTTTGTCTGTGAAAACAAGTGCAAGCCAGCAAATAAAAAAGTTTTGACTGGGGAACGCAATCACCTACAAATAATAATTGAAAGAAAGTTTAGATTTTTCTTCTAAACCCTTTTCTGTTAAATACAATCCACTGAAGTATATTTTTGTTAGACTTTAGTATAGTTTTGTTAAATTTGCAGAGATTTTTGCTGGCACGATTACTTTTGGCACGAGGAGAGTTATTGTGCTCGTGAATCTGTGTTTTTGTCTTTTTTAGATTAATTGTTCTTTTTTTGATAAAAGATTTTTCATTAAAGATAGTCTTTTTGAGAAACCGAGTGATAAATACCTGATTTAGGGAAACTCGACAACAGTTCAAGCGTCTTTTTCTGCCTGTCAATAGGTTAATCTTAGTCTGATATAAATAATATTTGAAAATTGTTTCGATTTTCCTCCGTTTTCTCAAAAATTTAGTATGCGTCATTTGGGTTTAATCAGTGGTCTTTTATGAATCTTGAACGTAATTGAATCAATTGATCGTGCATAATGTTTGAGTGCTGTAGTTCTTGACATAATTTTGTACTCTAAGAGTGCAAATTCCGCTTTGAGTTTTAACTAAATTTCAGTCTAGGGCAATTTTTGTTAAACATTTATTCTTTTATTGCCAGGATAAATTAATAAAATTTCAATGTTCATAACTACACAAAGAAAAGTAATTACAAACTCTGTATTTGAGCATCGAAAAATGGTTTTCCAATGTTCTCTATTAAAGAATGTCATAACCATTCTCGGAGTAAACTTTTTTTTAGAGTTGAGCAATGGAAATTTTTATAGAATGCAGTATTGAAAAACGAGCAGACAAAACTTGACTGTATATAGAGATTTTTTTAAGAACACAAAAAGAAGTGTCCAGATCAAAATTTCTCGACTGATGTAGTTTTTTTTCAAAAAAGAATGGTAAAATTACCCGAAAAAAATCTTAATAAGTTATACAACTCCTAAAACTTATATTTTGATTTTTTTTGCCTGAACTTTCCATTTAATTTTTATCTGTTGAGTTTTCTGGATGAGATTCTGAAGTGCAAAAAATCGATTTTTGTTTACAGTTGTTTTTGCTACTAAATTTGCTACTAAATCGCGGAGAATTTTTTTATTTCAAAATTTTTATCCATTGGTCTTTTTCCTTTTTTCTTTAGCGTGCTGGAATGAGATAATTCTTAGATAGGTCTTAAGTTTTGTAAATTGAGTTTAGTTTTTACAGGCATGGGAAAAAATTGCTAATTATTGATATTTCGTTTCATGTTTTTTCTTTGTCTCTGTCACTATTTTCGATATAAAGACAACATTGTGAGAAAAGCTAGATGAAATTATCCGGACGGAATTACCCGAGCTAAAAAACTGAATAGTTTTGAAGGCTTAAATTAGCCAGTGTAGCCTAACTAATTCGATAGGTATTAATCCTGTGGAAACATTCTCGCAAACAGTTTAAAGAATTTGAATCTGCATTCAAATTAGTTGTGTGGAAAGCTGATGAGCTTGTTTTTTTACGATGCTCAAAAATGACTGACAAAAAATTGAAAGAATCAATTCATCCGGCACTGAAAAATGGCCATATTCGTTGTCACTAAACGGACCTAGGATTTTGGTCGAAATTTAGAGACAATTTAACTGTTCATAAAAACATTTGCATTAATTGGAGCAACAATTTTTCCGAATAAGTTGCTGGAACAGTTCTTTTGCCGGCTTATTTTGATCAGCGACAAGTTTTTCATAGACTTTTATGCGGTTTTCAACGACAATCAAAAAGTCTATTTTAATTCATTTGTTGTCTATCAAAGTAATGTGCAAGCCAGCGAACACAAAAGTATTTCAAAAAAGTCAAGGTTAAATTACGCGAAAAATTTTCTTATTCAGTGATACAACTCCTAAAACTTATTTTTTGTTTTTTTTTGCCTGAACTTTCCATCCATCTAAGTTTTATATGTTGAGTTTTCTGGATGAGAATCTGAAGTGCAAAAAATCGATATTTGTTTAGAGTTGTTTTTGCTACTAAAAGTCAACCTTGCTCCACGGAGAAGTCTTTTTTTTTTAATTTCGGAATTTTTATCCATTGACCTTTTATCTATTTTCTTTAGCGTGCTGGAATGAGATAATTCATTGATTGATCTTAAAATTTGTAACTTGATTTTAGTTTTTATAGTCATGGGAAAAAATTGCTACTTAGTGATTTTTCGTTTCATGTTTTTTCTTTGTCTCTGCCACTATTTACTATATAAAGACAAAATTGTGAGAAAAGCTAGCTAAAATTATCCGGACGGAATTAGCCGAGCTAAAAAATTAAATTGTTTTGAAGGCGTAAATTAGCCAGTATAGCTTAATTAATTCGAAAGGTATTAATCCTGTGGAAACATCCTCTCAAACAGTTTAGGGAATTTGAATCTGCTTTCAAATTAGTTTGTGTGGAAAGCTGATGAGCTTGTTTTTTTACGATGCTCAAAAAGGATTGAAAAAAAAATTGAAAGAATCAATTCGTCCGGCACTACTTTTTTCTTTGTCTCTGCCACTATTTACTATATAAAGACACAATTGTGAGAAAAGCTAGCTGAAATTATCCGGACGGAATTAGCCGAGCTAAAAAATTAAATTGTTTTGAAGGCGTAAATTAGCCAGTATAGCTTAACTAATTCGAAAGGTATTAATCCTGTGGAAACATCCTCTCAAACAGTTTAGGGAATTTGAATCTGCTTTCAAATTAGTTGCGTGGAAAGCTGATGAGCTTGTTTTTTTACGATGCTCAAAAATGACTGACAAAAAATTGAAAGCATCAATTCGTCCGGCACTGAAAAATGGTCATATCCGTTGTCACTAAACAGACCTTAGAATTTTGGTCGAAATTTAGAGTTAATTTAACCATTAATAAAAACATTTGCATTAATTGGAGCAACAATTTTTCAGAATAAGTTGCTGGAACAGTTCTTTTGTCGACTTATTTCGATCAGCGCAAAGTTTTTCATACACATTCATGCGGTTTTCAACGACAATCAAAGTTTCTATTTCATTTCATTTGTTGTCTGTCAAAGTAATGTGCAAGCCAGCGAATACAAAAGTTTTAACTTGGGAACGCAATCACCTACAAATAGTTATTGAAAGAAAATTGTGTTTTTTGTTGTAAAATATTTACTGTTATAGAGAACCCAATTGAAGTATAGTTTTGTTAACCCAGATATTTTTTTGCTGGCACCATTGCTGGCATACACTCATCAAAAAAAATATGTTGCATTGATCGGATCAGCATTTTTTTCCGAATAAGTTGCTGCAGCATTTCTTTTGCTGGCTTATTTCGTTCATCAGCGCAAATTTTTTTCCGCAACTTTGTGCTCGTTGAAACAAAAAAGTTGCGGCATCTTTTTCCTGTGACTGTGAAAAGATCGATTTTAGAATGAACAGAGTTAAACACCATTAGATAATTTCTAAAGCTGGATTAGTGTTTTTTGTAAGTTTGTTTAGTTTTTTTTTATTTCAATTTTTTATTCTTGAAGTTTTTTAAAAAAAAAATTAACGTTTCTTTTTTAAATCTGCATTAAGAATTCTACGCACAGCTTTGGCTGTAGTAACTTTTCTGATCACTTCACAAAGGCGAATTGAAAGATTAAGTTGCATGAATTTATCTATCCCAATTGAGTTACTTCTCAAAAAGCTGGCATGGATCCTAATTTTTCAATTATAAAATTTCAAAGCCAAATTAGTTGTAATTTGAATTTTAAAAAAATCGCAAAACTTGTTTCAGCATCAAGAAATATTGAATTAATTGTTTTCTTTTCTCGCACACAATTTATTCGGGATTTTAATAGAAGCTGACCTCCAAAGTGAGTTAAAATCAATTGCACTTCCAAATGGCATTTTTGTGTTCTAATTGAGACAACTTTTATCAGGAGAAACTTAACAGCAAATTGAATGAAAAAGACAACACTAGTGGATAGTTGGGAAAACGTAGTTATTTTCAGATGTTTTTGTTTCATCATTGTAGTCTGAACATTCTAAGCTTAAAACACATCAACAGGTTTTTCTCTGATTGAGACAGTTTCTATAAATCGCCGAATTTCGAAATTTTCATCCATTCGCCTTCTATTCATTTTTTATATCGTGGTGGAATGTAAAAATGCTGAAATTGGTCCAAACGTTTATAAATTGAATATAATTTTATAGTCATGGGAAGAAAAAGTTGCAATTTTTTGATTTAAACGCGCACACTAACTATTTTAGTTTCATGTTTTGTCTTTGTCTCTGCCACTATTTAGGATGTAAAGACATTGTGAGAAAAGCTAGATGAAATAATCTGGACGGAATTAGCCGAGCTAAAAAAAAGGCGTAAGCTAGCCAGTATAGCCTAACTAGTTTTTGAGGTATTAATCCTGTGAAAATATCCCGGCAATTAGTTTAAAAAATTTGAATCTGTTTTCAAATTAGTTCTGTGGATAGCTGATGAGCTCGTTTTACTTTTTAGGACTCTCTTATATGACTGGAAAAAAAATTGCACGAAATAATTCATCCGGCGTCGAAAAACGGTCATCAGTCTTGCCTGTTGCCACTACACAGACATTAAAGTTGTTTGGGGGCTTGTTCTTGATTTTTGATTAAAATTTAGAGACAAAACACTTATCAATAAAAAAACATTTGCATTAATTGGAGCAGCAGCTTTTCCGAATAAATTAAGGGAACAATTCTTTTGCTGTCTTATTTCGATGATCAACGCAAAGTTTTTCAAAATTATTCATCCGGGTTTCAACGCCAGACAAAACATCCATTTCATTTTTGGTCTGTCAAAACAAGTGCAAGCCAGCAAATACAAAAATTTTGACTAGGGAACGCAATCACCTACAAATAATAATTGAAAGAAAGTTTAGATTTTTCCTCTGAAACATTTTTTATTGAATGGAATCCACTGAAGTATAGTTTTGTTAGATTTTAGTAAATATTTTTTTTTAGTTTTGCGGAGATTATTTGCTGGCACCATTACTTTTGGCACGAGAGTTATTGTAATTGTGAATCTGTGTTTGGATTCTCCTGAACAGATAGTTTTTTTGACAAACCGAGTGATAAATACCTGATTAAGGGAAACTCGAAAACAGTTCAAGTGTCTTGTTCTGCCTGTCAATAGGTTAATCTTAGTCTGATATAAATAGTATTTGAAAATTGTTTCGATTTTCCTCCGTTTTCTCAAAAATTTAGTATGCGTAATTCGGGTTTGTTCAGCGGACTTTTTTGAATCTTGAACGTAATTGAATCAATTGATCGTGCAAAATGTTTAAGTGCTTTAAATCTTCACATAATTTTGTACTCCAAGTGTGCAAATTTCGCTTTGATTTTTAACTAAATTTCAGTCTTTTGTCCTTTTTGGCTAAAATTTATTCTTTTATTGCCAGGGTACTCTAATAAGTTTTCAATGTTCGTAACTACACAAAATAAAAAGTAATTACAAACTTTGTGTTTGAGCATCGAAAAATGTTTTTCCAATGTTCTCTGTTAAAGAATGTCATAACCATTCTCGGAGTAAACTTTTTTTTAGAGTTGAGCAATTGAAGTTTTTTTTAGAATGCAGTATTTTAAAACGAGCACGCAAAACTTGACTGCAAAAAGAGATTCCATTTTTAAGAACACGAAAAGAAGCTTCCAGATCAAAGTCTCTCGACTGATGTAGTTTTTTTCGAAAAATAATGGTAAGATTAACCGAAAAAAAAATCTTAATAAGTAATACAACTCCTAAAATTTATATTTTTTTTTGCCTGAACTTTCCATCTAAGTTTTCCCTGAAGTGCAATAAGCGAGTTTTCTTTACAGTTGTATTTGCTACTAAAAATCGTCAACTTTACTCCACAAGGAGTTTTTCATTTCGAAATTTTGATCCATTGACCTTTTCTTTATTTTCTTTAGCGTCCTGGAATGAGATAATTCTTAGACAGGTCTTAAAATTTGTAAATTGAATTTCGTTTTTACAGTCATGAAAAAATGCTACTTTTTGATTTTTCGTTTCATGTTTTGTTTTTGTCTCTGCCACTATTTACGATAAAAAGACAACATTGTGACAAAAATTTAGATGAAAGTATCCGGACGGAATTAGCCGAGCTAAAAAATTAAATTGTTTTGAAGGCGCAAGCTAGCCAGTATAGCCTAACTAGTTTTTGAGGTAATAATCCTGTGAAACTATCCCTGCAAAAAGTTTTAAAAATTTGAATCTGTTTTCAAATTAGTTCTGTGGATAGCCGATGAGCGCGTTTTATTCTTTAGGACGCTCGAAAGGACTGACAAAAAATTGAAAAAATTAATTCATCCGGCGTCAAAAAACGGTCATAAGTCATGCCTGTTGCCACTACACAAAAATTAAAATTGTTTTGGGGACTTGTTCTTGATTTTTGGTAAAAATTTAGAAACAATACACCTACAATAAAAAAATTATTTGCATTAATTGGAGTAGCAATTTTTTTGCGAATAAACTGCTGGAGCACTTCTTTTGCTGTCTAATTTCGATGATCAGCGCAAAGATTTTAAAAACATTCGTCCGGGTTTCAACGCCAGACAAAACATCTATTTCTTTTTTGGTCTGTCAAAACAAGTGCAAGCCAGCAAATACAAAAGTTTTGACTGGGGAACGCAATCACCTACAAATAATAATTGAAAGAAAGTTTAGATTTTTCTTCCAAACCATTTTCTGTTAAATGGAATCCACTGAAGTATATTTTTGTTAGATTTTAGTATAGCTTTATTAGTTTTGCAGAGATTTTTTGCTGGTACCATTTTTTTGGCACGAGAGTTATTGTGCTTTTGAATCTGTGTTTGGGGCTTTTTTAGGTTAAATGTATTAATTGTTTTTTTTTGACAAACCGAGTGATTATTAACTGATTTAGGGAAACTCGACAACAGTTTAAGCGTGTTTTTCTCTGCCTGTCAATTGATGAATCTTTGTTTGATATACATAATATTTGAAAATTGTTTCGATTTTCCTCCGTTTTCACAAAAATTTAAAATGCGTAATTTGAGTTTGTTCAGTGGAATTGTATGAATCTTGAACGTAATTGAATCAATTGATCGTGCATAATGTTTAAGCGCTGTAATTCTTCACATGATTTTGTACTCCAAGTGTGCAATTTCCGCTTTGATTTTTAAATAAATTGCAATTTATTGTCATTTTTGGTAAACATTCATTCTTTAATTGCCAGGTTACTTATTAAATTTTCAGTGTTCATAACTACGCAAAGAAAAGTAATTACAAACTTTGTGTTTGAGCATCGAAAAAAGTTTTTCCAATGTTCTCTTTTAAAGAATGTCATAAGCATTCTTGGAATAAATTTTTCTATTAGAATTGAGCAATTGAATTTTTTTTAGAATGCAGTATTGAAAAACGAGCAGGCAAAAATTGACTGCATATAGAGAAAATATTTTAAAGAATACGAGTGTCCAGATCAAAGTCTCTCGACTGATGTAGTTTTTTTCAAAAAATAGTGGTAAAATTACCCGAAAAAAAATCTTAATAAGTGATACAACTCCTAAAATTTATATATTTTTTTTGCCTGAACTTTTCATCTAAGTTTTATCTGTTGAGTTTTCTAGATGAGATTCTGAAGTGCAAAAATCGAGTTTTCTTTACAGTTGTTTTCGCTACTAAAAATCATCAACTTTACTCCACAAAGAAGTTTTTTATTTCGAAATTTTTATCCATTGTCCTTTTATCTATTTTCTTTAACGTCATGGAATGAGATAATTCTTAGACAGGTCTTAAAACTTGTAAATTGAATTTTGTTTTTCTACTCATGAAAAAAATTGCTGCTTATTGATTTTTTGTTTCATCTTTTGTTTTTGTCCCTGCAACTTTTTAGGAAATGAAGACAATATTGTGAGAAAAGCTAGATGAAAATATCTGGACGGAATTAGCCGAGCTAAAAAATTAAATTGTTCTAACTATCAAGAAAATAACCATTTGCAATAATTGGAGCAGCAATTTTTCAGACTAAATTGCTGGAACAGTTTTTTTGCTGGTCTATTTCGATCAGCGCAAAGTTTTTCATGAACATTCATGCGGTTTCCAACGCCAGATAAAACATCTATTTCGTTTTTGGATGTCAAAACAATGTGTAAGCCAGTGAATACAAAAGTTTTGGCTTGGGAACGCAATCACCTACAAATAATGACTGGAAGAAAATTTGGATTTTTTGTCTAAAATATTAACTGTTAAATGTAACTTCACTGAAGTATAGTTTTGTTCACGCAGAAACTTTTTTACTGACACCATTACTTCTGGCACGAGAATTATTGAGCTTGTGAATCAGTGTTTATGGCGTTTTTAGATTAATCGTTCTGTTTTGGCTGAATGCTGTTCTGGAAAGATGGTCCTTTTGACAAGTCGAGAGACAGTTACGTGATTTAGAATTCAACCACATATTAAGCGTCGTTTTGCGCCTGACAAAAAGCTAATCCTAATTAGATTTACCTTCTATATTGTGAAATTTGTTTCGATTTTCCTTTTTCTTTTTTTTTCCTTTTCCTTGTTTTTATTATCTATATCATTTTATTGTCTTTTATTTTAATTAAATTACTAAAGAAACAATTTGAAATCCTAATATTGTTTGCTAGAATGTGTTCAGAGCGAGATTACTTTTGAAACTAGTAATTGTATACTGGCTATTTCAAGCTTCCGAGTCAAGTTTTGGCTGAATGATATATGTTTGAAGAGTTTTTTTTTTAGTTATTCTCAATACTTCAAACTTTTATCTTAAATAGTTGCAGAGAAAATGACAAAAGCATGAAAAAAATAGTTCATTTGCTTGTTGTAAGGAACAAATTGCGAAGTTTTTAACCTGTAACTGAGTAAAGATCGATTTAAGAATGAACAGAATTAAACACAGTTAGATATTTCCAAAAGCAGGATTAGTGTTTTTCTAAGTTTTTTTTTGGATTTAAATCTTGTAATTTGGAAGAGAAAAATTAAAAAGTTGTTTGTTTCGTTTAAAATTTTTAAAAAATATTCTACGCACAATTTTTGCTGTAATAACTGTTCTGATCACTTCACAAAGGAGAATTGAAAATTTATGTTGGATGGATTTTATCTATCCGATTTGGGTTGCTTCTAAGAGAGCTCGCATAAAGCCGAATTTATTAAATTATGTAATTTTAAAGCCATATCATTTCTAGTTTGAATTTCACAAAAATCACAACATTTTTTTGGCATCATGAACTGATGGATTAAATGTTTTTTGTTCTCGCACACAACTTATTCAAGATTTTAATAGACGCTGGCCTTCAAAATAAAACAAAATGCATATTGACCTCCAAATCGCGTTTTTAAAGAAAATGACGAAACTAGTCTGAAAGTTGGGAAAACGTGCTTATTATTAGATGTTTTCGTTCCATCATTGTAGTCTAAACACTTCATGCCAAATACAAATTAACAGGTTTTCCCTTGTTCAGAAATAATTTCGAAAATGCAACACATCTGTCGTTTTGAGCTGAAATCAAAAATTTAAACCTGAATAGTATGGCTCCAATTTTTGTCCAAGATTTATTTGTGGTATTTTAATGAATGCTTGAAATGTAATTTGGTTTCATTTTTAATTTGAAGCTTTTGACAACAAAGCATATTTGTTTGGCGAGCGCGCTCACCGCCAACTACGTCGAGGTGTTCACCTCCAACCTCGAATTTTGCCGACATACTTCGTATCATTTTTTGAAGGGTTTTTGATGCCAATAAAGCCTAATTTTAAAGAAACGCGCACGAATTGACCTTTTTTTCAAACAAAAGGCCTCCCAATCATCCCAACAAGGTCATTTTCTGCTTTTTCTCTTGATTGGATTGTTTTGCAATGAGAGAGCTCAGAACAACCATAATATTTCTAATTTTGGAATGGAATCACTAACAAGTAGTAATTATAAAACAATAAGAACAATTAAAACGTTCATTGGAACCCAATCGAGCTACATTTGAACAGGGGTAACACTTTTTTGACTCAAATAAAGGATATTTTGCTTGTACCGCTGCATTTATCACAAGATTTATGCTGCGCGTGAATCAGTGTTTGGGGTTTATAGATGATTCGTTTTTAGTTTTGATTAGGTCTTAAAAAAGATAATTTTCTTAAGAAGCCCTGAAATTTTTGCCCGATTTATGGAAATTCCCACCTTCGATTAAGCGTCTTTTAGCGTCAGTCTTTAGCTAAATTGTAACTTGTATTTCTCACTTTTTTAGTAGAAAGCAACGAACAGCACCTTTTCCTAAAAATTGCTGAATTTTTGATTGCAATATTTTGAAAAAATTATATGACACTACTACGACCTACCAAGTGTTTCGATGTTACTCTGTAATAGTTTGATTCTTCTTACTGCTTTCATGCAGAAAAGTATGAGTGTTTTTTGAAATGAAATTTTGGCGCTGCCACTCTTACAATAATTTTGTATCGCATGCGGTGTAACTTCCGCTGTATCAGTGTGTTGAGATAAAGTTTTGTTGTGTAATTTTGGTATTTAAAACATGGGGTACTTTGGTACATATGTAGATAAAACGTTTAGTCGTTTCATTACAAATATACAAAATATTTAGCTATCGCTGTCAATGACTAAATAATGAAAAGTAATTGCAAATTTTGTAATTGACTGTTGAATCCTGCGTTTCTATTGTTTTCTGTGAAAAATAACTTAAAAATTGTAAAGTTTTTTTTCAGTAGCCGTGAGATAGTGATCTTACTTTTTTTTCAAAATTTTCACCAGTTACTTTTGATTTTAGAGACATATTAAAAAGTTTGCTTAAGTTCACAGTAAGATTTATCGCAAAATGAAAAATCATGAAAAAACAGCACGGGAAAATTGACTGCTTTTTGAGAAAACTCGTAAGCTAAAATTAAATGGCCAGATCAAAGTGAAAAAGATAATGTCACATCTGAAGCAGATGCTTTTCATCACAATTCCAAATTAAATTTCAACCTATTTTTTTTTCATATTAATTTTCCGACGCAATTGTTTTGGTCGTAACAATTGTTCCGATAAACTGTAAAGTGACCTCCAAATTTTTTTTTCACTTTCTATCCTAGTTCACCCACTCCTTACTAAAAACATTTAACAGCTATTTTTGACTGAAAATCAAAAAAACTGTTCATAAAGGTCATCGTATACTGAAAACTATTTATAGATACACAACAACAGGTTTTCTGTGGTTCAGATGATTTTAAAAATCGCAACATAAATAGGGAAATAAAGATGTGGCTATATCAATGATCTGAATTGATGAAAAAAACACTCTTGGATTTTCTGGAAAACTAATCTAAAACATGTGGTAATGAGCGATTAATTTTTTTGTATACTGTCTGTTTTTTGTTTTGCACTAAAATTTTTATCTAATAACGTATAGTCCACTGAGAAATATAAGTTGTTTACTGGGACTCATGTCCATCATTATCCAATGTTTTTTATGCGCCTATTAGCGTGATCATTCTAAAGTTTGTCTATTGGCGTTTTTCAAAACGTTCAATTTGTGTTGTTATTTTCATAGTTTGATTTTAGAACGAGCATGAATTGATATAAATTGAAGCCTAGTGTTTTTCTCAAACTTTAAAACTGTCGCTTCTCGTTTTAAACTCAATCTGCTAAGCTTGAATAAATTTACAATGTATTTCGGTCTGTTTCTTGGTTAATTTTCAAACATATTCTTTTGGCTGTAATAATTGTTCCAACTACTTCAGAAAAAAGGAAATTTTTCTGTAGGATAGGTTTTCTCCATCCAATTGTAGTTGGCCCTAGATAACTCGTATGAAGCCAATTTCAAAAACATATTACACCCATTTTTGTCATAATTTGAATTTCAAAACAAATCACAAAGATTGTGTCAAAGCCAATATTTTTCCCAGACAAATATTCGACATATTTAGAGGCAGTCCTCCAAATTGTTTTGAACTAATAATTTGACCTCTAAATTTTGTTCTTTTCAATTTTTTCTACGAGCGTCACTGTTTTTACAAAATATTTTAAAAAACTGTTGATTTCTTGTCTAATCTTTCTGTGCTAATTACACAGCAACAGATTTTTTTGGTTCAGCAGAATTAGTGAGTCGATTCATAAGTTTTCTCAATTTTCGAGATAGTTTAATAGAATGAAGCATGAGTTGTTCCACTCCGAGAAAGACCTGAGACTGTGCTGGTAAACTAATTAAAACTTGAGTTGTCGTTTGGGCTGAAAATTCTGCCTGTTAAAAAATTGATTAAATGGGGACAATTTTGAACACTTATTATATAGTTTTGAGATCCTCGCGCTCTCCCTCAACCTACGTCAAAGTAATCGCCAATTTTTGACAAAAATTCTCTAACGTTCCTGACAAGATCTTTGATATCAATTAAAACTGATTTTGGGTAGAGTAAGCCAAAAATGTGCTATTTTAGCTAAAATTATTCAAAAAATTATTCGAATGCCTTTTTTCAGCTCCATTCTCAAAAAACAGTCTGCTATGACAATTTTTTGAGATTAGAAAACTCAGAGAGTAAATTTGATGGTTGTTAAAATATTTGACCTAGGAATGCAATTTTTAACAAGTTTTTACCTAAAGTAACGTATTTACCTAGGTGTTGATTTTATCAAGTAAAACTCATAAATGAACCTTAATGTGCTATACTCAAAGTGAAGAAAAGTTGTGGCTAACTGAAAAATCAAAGTCATCAAGTTGTCAGATCAAAGTCTCTCGTTTGTTGAAAAATTTCTTTACAAATTTTTGAAAAAAAAATAATTTGAAAAGATTCTTAACTAGTGATATAACAAAATTTCATACTGATGGTGCGTTTGTGAAGAAATTTTCATCTAAGTACTATTTCGATGGTGTCTTTACTTGAAGATGAATTTTTTCCCAATACAGTATTTTTGCTACCGATGAACAAGCTTTAGCCCATTGAGAATTCTTTTTGATTTGGAGATTGCCGTCTTTCACCGCTCCACTTTTTGCTTAACGTCTAGCGTGCTGGGATTCGATTAGTTAGATTTGAAAAACTTTAAATTGAAATTTAGATTTTTAAGAATTGTTTAAAAAACCATATCCTTTAATCCGATCACTTCATTAGAGGAATTGAAGTTTTGTGTAGCTTGAAAACTTAGTTTCCAAGCTAGTAATAGTAGTTTCTCAAAATTTGTGTCCCAACAAATGACTCCTTTATTGGGTTTTCGTGCGGTTGATCCATGGATTCGAGTTTCGACTTCTTAAAATTTTACCGTAGGATCGCTGAAGAAGGGATTTTACGCGCTTCTAGTTTGAGTAGCATTCAATAATTTTGTGTAATGACAGTTCAAGCTTAAATTTATCATTTTGTAGTCAATTTTCCGAACTCACGTTTCACAGATCCTTCATTTTTAACAGCAGGTCTTTTGCTAACAATTTGTAAATTGAATGGAATGAATGAGTTGTCACACTGCCTTTATCTGAACTTGAAATTCACATTAAATCAACTGCTTTTCTGCTATCCCGGCCCTCATTTGAAAAGTTTGGAGTTGAAAATAATTTTAAAAAAATGAATCATAAAAATCGCACTTAGCTATGCAATCATAAAACACACTCGCGGCCAAATGACATGTTTCAACCAATTTCATCAACAAACTGCCAAAATCGTTTTGTTAAATTCAGTTCCAAACCTTAAAAGTTTATTGTTAAAAAAAAGAAAGAGCAAAAAAATTCAATTTGTCGTACAATCGTTAATTTTTAATATGTGCATATCCCATACAATTAAATGTGTATGTATACTTTTTACCAACTTTGGTTACACTATCACTGTTTACAACATTAACTCGAATCATACGTTTTGTAAACTCTAGTTAATGTGTTTTGGTTCAATGATTTTACAAAATGTTAAACATCAGTTAACGGCATCATTTCAAATGGAAAAAGGGACGATCACACTTACCAAATAACCTGAATTATGTTTTTGTTTCGAAATTAGTCGAAGGATTCTGCGTACCTGTCATTGAATTCTAATGGAACAACACTAATTGTTAAGCGCCTTCGGTGCGATATTAATTCATTTGCAAAGTAGGTGGTGGTGTGGCAGTCTAAATTTGTCAAAATAGGAAAAAAAAGTTATTTTGCTCATTAAGTTTGCCCGCGCTGCCGGTTTTTTTAAAAAAAAAAAATGGATTTCTAAGGTTTTGAAAAAGCTCAACTAGTATGAAATGACCTGCTTTCTAACCCAAATCCTCAGTTAGTTCAATTGTAACGTTGGCATATTGCTCAAATTTCCCATCGCACTGCAACAACTGCAATCAATACAAACGATTGAGAAAGACATTCACTTGCTTTTGACTGTTCTGTGCTTTTCGGATCTAAAGGCTCGGCACATAATGTTTGAGTAGCCTGTATTTTTTTGTCTCCTGTTTTAGTAGATTTCAGCAAATTTGAAGCGGTTGAATTTGAATAAATCTGAGCAGGACCATTTACGAATGACATATTTTCAATTGCACAAATTTGTTTGTAAATATCTTTTTCTGCAGATTGTATTTGGTTTTTGATGCAAATAGCACAGTTTTTTTTGTGTTTTTTAGGGCATACACTGCAACCTTTATCGTTTTTTCCATCACAGTGGCAGAATATGGCACAATTTTTTCCATTATCATATGTTATCAAGGCGTTTTTTTGGTTATCACTCAGCAATAAACCATTTAAGTTTTTTATATAAGGCACTACAGCTTTGGCAAAAGTATTTTTTTGAAGATTCCAGGGATCAAGAACAAAATCTATTGAATTCATTTTTAAGTTTTTATCCACAGGTCGACCATTCATCAAATTTTCTGGCAAAGTAACGTGTATACTGTTTTCTATTCTTAACTCCTTGCTAATAGTCGATAAACTCAAAGCATTCGCTTGAAGCAGCTCGGTGTTCTGGAGTGATTGAACGTTTTTAATTACTACGCTATCCAAATACGCATCAATTGGCAGAAAAATATCCAACATTATTCCTTCGATGTATATTTTTCTTACAAACATACGAGAAAATTGATCATCATTCTCCTCGTATGAAAACTTCATGCTGAAGCTTTCTAGATGAATAAAACGCAATTCCCAACCACTCATTGAATATCCATATATCCTATTGACGGCATCTTTGCAAAAAATTATTCGCTCGATGTGAGGTGAATCCCTGCCGCAATCTCTAAGAACTAAATCTGTATTATTTTTAAATACCACGGCTCTTAAGTCTGTCAAGGGTTGTTTCATATCCATCTCTTTAGTGTTGAAGTCTTCAATTGATACTATTTTGTTATTCATAATCGAGATGTTCATTCTGTAACCATCGTCAATAGCCATGAGAGCAGGTAATATTTTAACTCTAGGAGCTTCTACTCCAGTGATCATTAAAAACCAATTTTTCTTTGGGCATTTGCTCACAATTATAAGGCCTGGGTCTTTTATTGATTTCGAACAGTTGCAAGGAGATTCGGATCCACATGGAAATGTATCGCTAGTTTTTTTATTTAGTGATTTTGCCAGATAGGAATTGTTTGCTTGTTGAGCGCCTACAAAAATAATAGGTTAAAACAAGCGCAGATATTTAGCGTTCCATAATGATATCTATGATTTATGATTTTCTTAGCATCAATTTAAGTCAATTTAGGTTACTTATGTATTGCTGATTTTTTTTTGCCAATCAAACGGATTATCTGGCTGATTCAACCTCAGTTTGATCAATCACTATTTTCAGCTTTTGTTTTTTGATCTGTAAAATTGCTTTCTTTAATAATTTTTTTTCCGATTCACTTGATTCTTAACAAAATGAAAAAAAAAATCTATCAAGGCCAATTATTCGGCTTGTTTACATGAATTTGAGCAATATCAGTTTTTCAAATTGCAGTCTTTTGGTTTCTTCTCTCAGTTAAATTTCTATGTGTAATATATATGTTTTCCTCAATGCACTTTATTTTCAGCATATGGAAGAAGACAATTTTTATTGCGAGCCCAATAACTTTTCAAACCTAAGCTTCACAGAGTTAAATCACATTGGTGCTAGCATTTGACGCAACCCTGCACCATCTTGATTCCTAAACTAGTACAGGAAAGGTTTATAAGATTGCTATAAGTTTCGCACGCATTCTTGTAACAACTTTTGTAGATATATAAGCTGGGCTTGATCAAGCGTTTTTCATTGTTTTGCTTTGGCTATTTTAATTGGGGAAATAGGTCTTCGTTCTTTTTCCCTGAGAGTTTTTGAAAATTTTTAATCCAAATATCGCAGTTCAAAAGGATGAATAAGTTTATATCATGTTTTTACAATATAAACTTCTTCCTGTTGATTGTAAGGAATTGGATTCCTTTAGATGAAAATTAGCTTTATGAAATGTTTACCGCTTCATAACGTTAAAAATAAAGTGAACAAACGTAGTCAAAAAAGAATTCTTCTTTTAAAATACATTAGCAAAAAAAAATACCAATCAGAGTTCAGAATAATATGATTTGCTCTGTTGAGATAAGACAATTCATGAACATAAATATAAAAAACTTAAAGTTGATTTAATTGATAAACCTTTAGGTAAATACTTTTAAGTTTGATCTGTGTTGGCAGCAACGTTTTTTTTCAAAAAATTTATATTAATTCTATTTCAAAAATACTTTTTCAAAATCAGAGTCAAAGCTCAGTAGTAGAAGATCGTGAATCAAAACGAAAAAATAATAATATTACCAAAAATAATCTTGAAAATAATCTTACCGTTCATCGAAGTAGACGCCATAATTGTCTGGTCAGTTATTTCCGTCATCTGGAACAAATAAGTTAAATTCAATGTCAAAGCTTGCAAAACTATTTTATTGAGCTGTTTTTTTAGTATGCGTTTGTTTCAACAGCTACCATAAAATTTTTCATTTTATCGCTCGTTTATCTATAGTTTAGAAACTGCGCATAAAACAAATGATCAAAAATCAAAAAAGTTGTGTATTTTAAATGTGATTTTTAATATCTTATTAAGTCTCTTTTGCTCCTTTATTTTTCTAGGAATAAAAGAAGAAATTTTGAACCCGCAACAAAAATTGTTTTGAAACAGATTATATCACGAAAGTTTCGCTTTCAGCACGCAGTTACAAAAGAAATCAGTGAAACAAAATCGATTTTCTTTTTTTTTCTACAAATAACATGATGTTACAATTTTCGCATTGTGTTCTAAGGAAGATTTCGAAAAATTACCATAAAAGGAAGTATCTTTTATTTGAACAGCAGAGAACTGACAACAGAGACCTAACATATTCAATGAAACAAAAAATAATTCAAATCGAAAAAACGCTTCTGAGAAATTTAAAAAAGGTGAGGCAACTTGGTCGTTGAGATCAGCGATGGAATCAGTGCCATTGTTGTTTAAATTGAAAACAACCGTTTTCAAGAAAAACTGACGGTTTTTTTCTGATCTAATGAAAGCTTCTACAAAAATGTGAATTCTTAGTAACATGGCTAAACTGATATTACTTTGAAAATCTGAATCAAATTGCGAATGGCAAAGTTTTTTTCAGAAACAATGAGAATTGCAAAGCAAAATCATAGCCGAAACATTTTAACAAGAGACAACAAAACGGTGTCATCGCCGCTGTCAACTGTCGTTGAGGTTTTTGTGAAAAACACCCTAGAGAAAGCAACAGTTAGCTAACAGTTTCCGCATCGTATGTTGCCAATCGTGGTGTGCAGAATAATTTGGCACTTTAAGCATAAATTTTTCCGTTGAGTTGTATTTGAAACATCAGCGATACAAATCAATTGTTTTCTTCCAGTATGAACTATTTTTTTTTGCTTCCGTTAAATATTAGTAGTAGATGTTGGAGATGGGGGGTGCCTGGAGACCCCCATGTTTTAAGATAGGTAATGGAGCATCCGATCACCAAGCTATGTATTAACGTTGGGTATAGAGTAGTATAGTAAAAGTGGCTAGGAAAATGACCACTTTTAACCCCCCTTTTTTCGGTGTGCCGTTGTACTTATCACTTTTAACCCCCAAAGGGGTTAAAGCCCCTACTTTTTCGGGCACGCATGTTTTAAGGGGGGTTAAAATTGGTAATTTTCCAGCCACTTTATGGAAACGGGAATGGAATTAAGTTTTGGTTGGTGAATGTTTTCCCTTCTAAAGTTTGGGGGTATTGGCTTGTTTACATATAAAATGACGTTATTTAGCTATTATATGCAACCAAATTATAGGGTAGATAGGAAAGCCAAGATTTTCGCAGCGTAGCTTAACTGTTGGCTGCGGTGAACGATTTCCTTCAAAAATGCATGTTTTATTGCTCAATTTCGAAGAAAGGAAAATTCGTCAATTGCGGCGGCCGCCACCTCTATTTAGGCAAAAATTATTGATCAATTTGGCCGAAATAGGAATGAAAATTTCTTTGAGCCAAATGAAGGTAAAAACAAAGAAAAACTACGAAACACTGAAAACTCTAAAATAATGAAATTGGCTTGAAAATTTTGACATTTCCATTTTCCGTGTCTACAGGAGACTGAAAAAACGTCTGAAATCTATGAGAAAAGCTTCGATTTTATAGAAAGGTTGAAAGAGCTAATAAGTTGAAGTGGCTAAAGATCTTGAAAAACGAGAACACCGATGAAAGCCAAAAGTGCCTATTAATTTTGCTGCAACCATTTCTAAGACTTGCATATACCACTTTTTATAATAAAAAGTAAACAATTTTTGGGGCTTCTAGAAAACGTTTAGTACTTCCTATTAACTTTTTTGTGCTAACCGAATTTTTTGAAAATATTCATCAAAGCGGACCTAGAAACTGGGAGAAAACTGTTATTTGTGTGCCAATATATACGACAGAACAGAGTGACCATCGAATAAAGCAGGTGAAAATTTATTTGCGACTTTTAAGGAAAGCAGATATTCAAATTAGAGCAAATTCAATCGGCAAAGACTGAACACAAGCTAAGACAAGTTATGGATACAGACTCAAAACTCGATATGAATTCGGAGTTATAATTTGAGCATCCAAATTTTTTGATTTTTCCATTATAAGAATATGCAAATGAATAACTTTTTAATTTGATACTACAATCTGGTCAACTGTTCTCAGTATCTTCTAATTAAGTTCAAATTGGTTTTAGCAAGAGCTTTCTATTCAAAAGTTTGAAGCGCTATCAGTTTTTATCATTGATTAACCCTCTGCTCAACAAATTAAATTTTGAGTTTTTTAATATGAATCTGATCTTTTGAATGGTTCCATGATTACGCTATTTCCTCTCAAAGTAAGGTGACTTTTTGACCAAAATATTTGATTACTCGTCTACAACTAATTGTGTTATTGAGAGATCAACCTTTCTTTCAATATATGTCTGAGATGATTCAGGCTTTCACATTCACGTTCTGATCACTAGCAGGATCAAAACAGTTCGCATCATGATATTTCTTCTCAATTTTGCATCGATATTTGTCTTCTCTATTACAAAGATTTGTCTTCGAAAAACCGTTAGTTGTTTGAAATAGTAAGAAAAAAAATCAAGCTTCATGATCAACACTCTACCTGAATCTTCGGATTCTGTCAGGACGATAGCTGTTTCACACTAAGCAATGCTCTCACACCAATTTGGCTACAGCAGTTTCCGAAAACTTGTAAGTGCCATTTTGTAGTTTCAATGCATTTCGATAATCGTCAATTGTGTTGTGTTATCCTAAGCTGGAACGACTAAGAAAGATATGTTTAATTTGCCAGAATAAAATTTGTTAGACATTTTTACTTTGAGGAATTAAATTTTTGAGCATCAATGCAGAAAGACTTGCTATTTATTTCGAAGACAAAAGGCGTAAGCATTTTGAGCTATTTCATAAAAGGCTCTATCGACTAAATAAATCTTGAATTTAAAAAATTTGTACTGACTGTTTATCTGATTACACAATTGCTTCACTTCTGTGGGTTTATAAGTTTCATTCAAAATTATGATTTTTCAAATGAAAATCATCCTTCAAATATACAGTACCTGTCACTCAGGTTTTGCTCGCTTACCGTCTTCAGCTCTACCAGCCGCTTGTCGTTTTCAACCATTCTTCTATCGATCGTGTTCGTCTGCACGATCATTGATTTTCCTCATTAAACCATAAATTTTTTCTAATAGTTTTGTTTTCGTAATTTTTATCTCTATGAGCAACAGTTCATCAAACACTTTTGACTCCATGCTGTCTCCACTTGGACTTGTTGTTTGATGCTTCCATCGACAAATTTTTGTAAAAACTTGAAAACTGATCTTTCTTGTGACAATTTTGAAGCAATTTTCATAATCATTGACTGCAGTTCAATTGAAATTTTCAATGCAGCATATGCCACTTTTTCACATTGAATTGTTCATAATAAGGATACCTGGAAGATCAAATATTTCGAGGAAGTTTTTAAAAAAAAATTAACAAATTGTTTTGCAAATCAAAAAAATGAAAAAAAAAACTATCTTTATAGTGTCTGGTTGATTATTCTAAACATTCGAGAAATTTAAGAAGAAAGATAAAAGATTTGAATTGAGTTACATATATACTTTTATATGAAATAAAATAAACGATTACAACTATACTCAAACATACATACCCCACTAAACATATAAAGCTGCATACTTGTAAACATAAAAAACATAAACACATTTTTATAAAATGCAAACTTAAATGCAAAAATAGTCATACGTATTTTATTACATACATACGTTTATTCATACATATTTAAACATTTACATAAGGTTATTCTACAAACTTACATACAAAAACAATTACATACACACTTACTGAATACAAACATACATACATGTATACATAAGCACAAACTTACATAAACACATACATACATACAAACTTGCATTCATAGATACATACATGCGTACTTACATATATACATACAAATATAAAGTTACTTAGAGACATTCATACAACCATACGTACAAAATTACATACATATATGCAAAAATACTTCCATACATACAAACATTCAAAATTAAGTCCTACATAAAGGTATAAATACAGACGTATATAGCCTTATACATAGGAAGAATGCAAATAAACTCTCATGCATACATAAACTTTACATACTTTTAAATATAAGTTTTGCTTACACACATGCAAAGATTTTGACCTAATATTTCTGCTGACCTTTAAAATAGAGCCACATTTAAACACACAAACCAGCTTACATTCACTTCACACTTTCAAGACGAATATTTACACACATTCAGACAAAAAGAGTCAGGCCTTACAGACTGCCATTCATACGTCTTTACATACAATCATATAAACGTGCCTTTCATACTCATGTACGAAAATGCATAAGTACTTGCCTATAAACTGACATGGATCGTACTTTACAAGTATGCAACGATTCATGTGTACACGTTTTCCTTTTAAACAGACATTAAACTTCAATCATAAATTTGTACAATTTGCAAACAAGCAAATTTTTAAATGATTTTAAACTGAAAAACCTACATTGATACAAAACAATTGCTGGTCTTCATTCACTCAATCAAGCGGACATGCAGTCAAGAGTTCTTCTTACATAAAAACATACAAATATTCATAACTTCTAAATACTCAAATGAACACACACAAATAGTATGTACATACATGAATAATTACATTGATACATTTATACATACACTTTTACATAGATACATTGTTTACATAAATAGACACACACGCAAGTTTTGCTTACACACATGCAAAGATTTTACTTATTAGTTCTGCTGACCTTTAAAATACAACCACATGTAAACTCACAAACCAACTTACATTCACTTTACACTTTCAATACAAATATATACAAACATTCAGACAAACAGAATCACGCATTACAGACTGGCATTCATAAATCTTTACATTCAATCAAATAAACGTGCCTTTCATACTCATTTACGAATATTCGTAAGTACTTGCCTAAAAACATACATTGATTCAAAATATTTGCGTGTATTCATTCACTCAAGCAAGCGAACATGCAGTCAAGAGTTCTTACTTACATAAAAACATACAAATTTACATAACTTCCAAATAATCAAGTGAATACACATAAATAGTATAACATATAGTAGAATACAAATGGTAGAATACATTATAACAAATAGTAGAATACACAAAAGTATAACAAATAGTAGAATACACACAAATGAAAAAAACATGATCAAATACGTTTATACATGCAAAAAGTTTTACACTTTTTCATAGATACATACAGTTTACATAAATACACACATACGCAAAGCATATGTGCGTACATATATACTATGCATATAGTATCTTGTCAAACCTTCAAGAAAAACTAGAAACATAAGTAAAAATCAAGTTGGGTTATAGTTATTCTTCTAGTTACAATTGTTTTGGTTTACAAGCGCATAAGGAAAAAAAATTGTACTCATACATACAAACACATCAACTTGCATACATACACGCATACACAAAACATATTTACTTGCATTTGCTTATAAACACAAATATTCACACAAAAATTTAATCATTACAATTTACGTATAAATATATTCAAATACATTCAAACCTACATACACAATTTGATTTTACAATGCAAACGTCGCAAGCAGAGATTCGCAAAGAAATGCCAGCTTTCAGCCAAGTCATCTACGCAATTTAGCAATTTTTTTCATCTTTAAAAAAAATAAAAAATGGTGATAAACAATTTTTTAATATGACTGTTGATCTCCCAAACGAATTTTCCAACGGTATCAAACTTCTAATCAAATATGACCAGTGAGTCATGAGAAGCATTTTTAGCGGTCAGAAGAAAAAACCAAGGCTTACTAACTTGCATTGGACGGGAAAACTTCAAAACAATTTGTTGAAAGTTTTTTGTTCGACGGTCCGAATAGAGTTTTTTGACATATCGAAAATTGCTCTCAAGTAATATAGAAAAATTAAGACAGTGGAAGTTTTGGTTCGAAACAAAATTTTTAGTCATTGTTTTGAAATTTATAATCTTTTTAGAAAATTTGGTTTTTTCATTCAGTTGTTGGTTCTGTAGATTGATATATCTTCAGTTGACTATTAGGCTGCAGAATTAACCGTAGACCAAGTTACGTTGACTAGAGTTGCACATTATGTTGTTTTCTCGCTAAACCACCAAACGTTTTGTTGATCGAAAAAATGTATTTAGTTCTGAAAAAGCTATTTAACACAGGTTCAACTGTTCTTTTTTCATCTTTTTCCCCCGTATTTATGCAATATCGATCGTTTGAGCTATAGTGTCTTAAAAAACATTCTTTTAACTATGATAAAACTAACGGTAAAAGGTATGTTTTAGATAAAACAAAAATTGATCTAAGCTGATGTTCAACTCTTTTTTTCAGTAATAAAAAAACCTTCAAAAAATTTTAAATTAGTGCAAAATAAACAACCCAATCTTGTTTTGCAAATTTAAATTTTCTAGAACGACCGTTTTTCAGACATGATTCTAAATGAAACACAGTTTTTTTTTTTAATTTTAAAGATTTAAGAGCAAAAAAATTTGTTCTCGTTGTTTTATTTAATTTAAATTACAAAACAAACAGCTAAACATTAATAAATTCAACTTAACTATTTGACAAAAGCAGCACAAAACAGACTAAAAACTTTTGAATTGACGCCACGTAAAACAGAGATTGGTGCGTTCCGATCCTTTTTCTTGTTTTTTGAGAGCAACTGGCGTTTTCATTTGGCTAATATCAGTTGTCTGCCGACTGCACGAAGGGCTCACTGTTAGACTGATTTCTGCAACGAGAGTAACAAGGCGAAGCTGGTGGCTCAATTTCCAGGCCGACTTGGGCCTCTCAACTTCGTGGGAAGATCCAATTCGACTCTACGAAAAAGGAATGCACTCATAAGGAGATGACTAAATCTAGATCTTCGATGAGCGTAACTTTGGCTATTTGCGCTGAATCGATGATATAAACTCCGATGATCAAAAATTCATCTTTTCTGATGGCCTTTTAAACCATATTTTCAAAATATCTAAATAGAATAAGAGAAACTAAATGGAAAATATGTGATTTAGTGTGATCCAATTATCATTATTTGAATTTAATTGTTGTCTAAAAGGAAAGAAAATCTCCGTGAGTAGTCTTGTCAAAAATAGTACGTTCTTGAGCGGAATCAGTCAAAACTTACCCATACAGTTTCGTAATAATTTGCGGTAACGGAGAGCAAAAATTGAATTGAAACGGGTAAAACTATTAATCAAATGATGAAAGCACGCACCTGCAGAGGCGTTGTTTTGCGCTAAAAACAGAACAAGTCTTATCATGAATTGGAAATGAAATAGCTGATAAAGGCTTTGTTTTGTATAATCAAGACCACATCTTTTCTAACTTTTGATAGTAATTTTGTCGACTCTTCTTCTCTTCTTCAAATTGAACAAATTTGAACAAGAAAAAAAACACAGCATAGTTTTGGGCTCACATTCATATCTTGTATTCAGCGGCTAATCTGAAATGAACACATAATTTCCCCATGTTCGATTGAGATTTATGATTGTGTATAGATGTCAGTCCATAACCAGAAAGATTTTCAAAAAGAAACCCTTTACATTTCAACCTGATTTAGCCTTACCAGAGTTTGTTTATCTGCTGGGAAACTTATTCAATTTGGCTACGCTGTGCATGATCTAGCACTGGCTGATAAGCGAATAGTTCGAATAAACTGGAATTTATTATGTATAATTATCGGTATATGTAATTGTTAGTTTTTATGTATATATGTTCAGAAGTGTAACAATAGCAAAAACTAAAGCCAAAAAACAAACTCAATGTAGCTTCAATTCCAGATTAGCGAAGAACTTCTAGAACATTTTACTAGGTGTGGTTCTGTACTATCTTCAACCAGATACTAGAAAGTAATATGATTATTTGTAAACTGTGTGCATTGCATGTTCGATACTTACTTGCTATACGGTTTGCTTGTATTGGAAATGTTATATCAAAAAAGATGTACAATCATGTTGTTCTAAATGTTTTCGAATCAATTTAGTATAAATAATTGTTATTGGAAATAAAATTCGATATCAAAATCAATCCAATTTCTTCTTTTTAGTTATCTTGATTATTCTGGACTGTTTTACCAGATGCTAAGTGGGTACAGATTATCAATCAGGTTTGGATACATAAAATTAGTGCGTGTAGATTGGCATTGTAATCAGTTTTCATTTGTAAATGTAAGCATGATTAATGTCTTTTTTGTATGTTTGTGGTTATATACAATTGTATATAATGATTTGTATGTATAAATTTTTTTATGTGATCAAAACTAATCCATCATAAGTGCCACTTTGAGTAGAAAACAATTCATCTCAAAATTTTCTGCTGCTCATGATTTCTGAATAGTTCACCACATACTAAAAATTTACCATATACTACAATAAAACTTATTTCTATGCTTACATAGACATATAATGTGTGATATGGTTTTACAAAACTTATCGTTCAATTCTTTACCTAACTAACTAATTATGTGCAAGTTTAATTAGTAATAAAGCTAATTACTAAAATCATTCAAAATTTTGTTTCAGATTTTTAAATAATTCTCACTAGGTATTTCATATGTAGTGTTAGAAAACGATTGTTTCTTTATATATGAAGTATCTAAGTTTGTTTGATTTTCCCATCTCAATTTTGGGCTGACGCCTGTATGGGTTGATTTATCTTTATATAAATGAAAAAACTCAAAATGAAATTGACTTAAGTCTTTTTTTGTCATGAAAAGTCTTGTTTGTGTCACGTCAACGTAAACTTTAAATGTACAAAAACATGTACAACTCATAAATACGTGCATTTTTGTTTATTAGAGATGAATGATGCTGTGAATGAATGTTTTGCAGATTTTATGATTTTTTTCAGTTTGCCTCAGTTTTGTTGATCTTTGATAAATCAGATGATTGCACGTTTCGCACAAAATGCACACATAAGCTGGTGTAGTCGGTATGGCTTAACTATCATCCCAACAATAAAAAGACTGTTTTACCGAATGAGGCTAGGACAAGGTTGGAACAGAAAAGCTTAAGGATTATCGAGCGAATTTTAAAAATATTAACTTGATAAATAGATAATTGAGTACAATTTTTTAAAAGTCTATGTGACAAAACTTGACAAACATTGATTGCATTTAAGTGAACAACAGCAGCTTATGTGTGCATTTTGGGGGAAACGTGCAATCATCTGATTTTTCAAAGATCAATAAAACTGAGCCAAACTGAAAAAAAAATAAAATCTGCAAAAAAGTGCATGTATACAAAATCTAGCTTTTTTTAACAGATGAAATTTTAAGAAAAATTGTTATTGACAACGACAGTGAGACCAACGTGTTGCAAGAGTATCAACATAGAGTAGGATTCTGTTACAGGCGTTCCTAAAGAAAAACTTAAGCAAATGAACAAACTAAACAATTTTTTTAAAAAACATTCATTCACAGCATCATTCATCTCAAATAAACAAAAATGCACGTATTTATGAGTTGTACATTTTTTGTACATTTAAAGTTTACGTTGACGTGACACAAACAAGACTTTTCATGACAAAACAGGACTTAAGTCAAGTTCATTTTGAGTTTTTTCTTTTATACAAAGATAAATCAATCCATACAGGCGTCAGCCCGAAATTGAGATGAAAAAATCAAACAAACTTAGACACTTACATACGCACATACTTCATATATAAAGAAACAATCGTTTTCTCACACTACATATGAAATACCTAGTGAGAATTATTTAAAAGTCTGAAACAAAAATTTAAATGATTTTAGTTATTAGCTTTATTACTAATTAAACTTGCACATATTTAGTTATAAGGTAAAGAATTGAACGATAAGTTTTGTAAAACCATATCACACATTATATGTCTATGTAGGCATAGAAATATTTTTTATTGTAGTATATGGTAAATTTTTAGTATGTGGTGAACTACGAGCAGCAGAAAATTTTGAGATGAATTGTTTTTCTACTCAAAGTGGTACTTCTGATGGCATAGTTTTGATCACATAAAAGAATTTATACATACAAATCATTATATACAAATGTATATATCCACAAACATACAGTAAAAGACATTAATCATGCTTACATTTACAAGTGAAAACTGATTACAATGCCTATCTACACGCACTAATTTTATGTATCCAAACCTCGTTGATAATCTGTACCCAGTTAGCATCTGGTAAAGCAGTCCAGAATAATGAAGATAATTAAAAAGAAGAATTTGGATTGATTTTGACATCGAATTTTATTTCCAATAACAATTATTTATACTAAATTGATTCGAAAACATTTAGAACAACATGATTGTACATCTTTTCTGATATAAAATTTCCAATACAAGCAAACCGTATAGCATGTAAATATCGAACATGCAATGCACACAGTATTCTCATAATCATATTACTTTGTAGTATCTGGTTGAAGATAGTACAGATACCACACCTAGTAAATTGTTCTAGAAGTTCTTCGCTAATCTGGAATTGAAGCTACATTGAGTTTGTTTAATGACTTTAGTTTTAGCTATTGTTACACTTCTGAACATATATACATAAAAACTTACAATTACACATCACGATAATTATACATAATAAATTCCAGTTTATTCGAACTATCAGCCAGTGGTAGATCATCACAGCGTAGCCAAATTGGATACGTTTCCCAGCAGATAAACAAACTCCGGTAAGGCTAAATCAGGTTGAAATGTGAAGGGTTTCTTTTTGAAAATCTTTCTGGTTGTGGACTGACATCTCTACACAATCATAAATCTCAATCGAACATGGGGAAATTTATTTGTTTATTTTAGATTAGCCGCTGAATACACGATATGAATGTGAGCCCAAAACTATGCTGTGTTTTTTTCTTGTCCAAATTTGTTCAATTTGAAGAAGAGTCGATAAAATTACTATCAAAAGTTAGAAAAGATGTGGTCTTGATTATACAAAACAAAGCCTTTATCAGCTATTTCATTTCCAATTCATGATAAGACCTGTTCTGTTTTTAGCGCAAAACAACGCCTCTGTAGGCGCGTGCTTTCATCATTTGATTAATGGTTTTACCCGTTTCAAATCAATTTTTGCTCTCCGTTACCGCAAATTATTAAGAAGATGTATGGGTAAGTTTTGACTGATTCCACTCAAGAACGTACTTTTTTTGACAAGACTGCTCACGGAGATTTTTTTTCCTTATTAGACAACAATTAAATTCAAATAATGATAATTGGATCACACTAAATCACATATTTTCCGTTTAGGTTCTCTTATTCTATTTAGATCTTTTGAAAATATGGTTTAGAAGGCCATCAGAAAAGATGAATTTTTGATCATCGGAGTTTATATCATCGATTCAGAGCAAATAGCCAAAGTTACGCTAATCAAAGATTTAGATTTAGTCATCTCCTTATGAGTGCATTCCTTTTTCGTAGAGTCAAATTGGATCTTCCCACGAAGTCGAGAGGCCCAAGTCGACCTGGAAATTAAGCCACCAGTTTCGCCTTGTTACTCTCGTTGCAGAAATCAGTCTAACAGTGAGCCCTTCGTGCAGTCGGCAGACAACCGATATTAGCCAAATGTAAACGCCAGTTGCTCGCAAAAAACAAGAAAAAGGATCGGAACGCATCAATCTTTCTTATACGTGGCGTCAATTCAAAAGTTTTTAGTCTTTTTTGTGCTGCTTTTTTCAAATAGTTAAGTTGAATTTATTAATGTTTAGCTGTTTGTTTTGTAATCTAAATTAAATAAAACAACGAGAATAAATTTTTTTGCTCTTAATTCTCTAAAATTAAAAAAAAAACTCTGTTTCATTTAGAATCATGTTTAAAAAACGGTCGTTCTAGAAAATTCAAATTTGAAAAACAAGATTGGGTTGTTTATTTTGCACTAATTTAAAATTTTTTGAAAGTTTTATTATTACTGAAAAAATGAGTTGAACATCAGCTTAGATCAACTTTTGTTTTATCTAAAACATACATTTTACCGTTAGTTTTATCATAGTTAAAAGATTTTTTTTAAAACACTATAGCTCAAACGATTGATAATGCATAAATACGGGGGAAAAGATGAAAAAAGAACAGTTGAACCTGTGTTAAATAGCTTTTTCAGAACTAAATACATTTTTTCGATCAACAAAACGTTTGATGGTTTAGCGAGAAAACAACATAATGTGCAACTCTAGTCACATTACTTGGTCTACGGTTAATTCTGCAGCCTAATAGTCAACTGAAGATATATCAATCTACAGAACCAACAACTGAATGAAAAAACCAAATTTTCTAAAAAGATTATAAATCTCAAAACAATGACTAAAAGTTTTGTTTCGAACCAAAACTTCCACTGTTTTAATTTTTCTATGCAAAACTAAATTACTTGAGAGCAATTTACGATATGTCAAAAAACTCTATTCGGACCGTCAAACAAAAATCTTTCAACAATTTGTTTTAAAATTTTCCCGTCCAATGCAAGTTAGTAAGCCTTGGTTTTTTCTTCTGACCGCTAAAAATGCTTCTCATGACTCACTGGTCATATTTGAGTAGAAGTTTGATACCGTTGAAAAATTCTTTTGAGATAAACAGACATATTAAAAAATTGTTTATCTCCATTTTTTATTTTTTTTAAAGATGAAAAAAATTGCTAAGTTGTGTAGATGACTTGGCTGAAAGCTGGCATTTCTTTGCAAATCTCTGCTTGCGACATTTGCATTGTAAAATCAAAATGTGTATGAAGGTTTGAATGTATTTGAATATATTTATACCTAAAACGTAATGATTATATTTTTGTGTGAATATTCGTGTTTATAAGCAAATGCAAGTAAATATGTTTTGTGTATGCGTATGTATGCAAGTTGATGTGTTTGTATGTATGAGTACAATTTTTTTTCCTTATGCGCTTGTAAACCAAAACAATTCTAACTAGAAGAATAACTATAACCCAACTTGATTTTTACTAATGTTTCTAGTTTTTCTTGAAGGTTTGACAAGACACTATATGCATAGTATATATGTACGCACATATGCTTTGCGTATGTGTGTTTTTATGTAAACTGTATGTATCTATGTAAAAGTGTACAACTTTTTGCTTGTATAAAGGTAATTGATAATGTTTTATTCATTTGTGTGTATTCCACTATTTGTTATACTTGTGTGTATTCCACTATTTGTTATATTGTATTCTACTATTTGTATTCTACTATATGTTAAACTTTTTATGTGTATTCATTTGATTATTTAGAAGTTATGTAAATTTGTATGTTTTTATGTAAGGAAGAACTCTTGACTGCATGTTCGCTTGCTTGAGTGAATGAATACACGCAAATATTTTGTATCAATGTATGTTTTTAGGCAAGTACTTATGCATATTCGTATATGAGTATGAAAGGCACGTTTATTTGATTGAATGTAAAGACGTATGAATGCCAGTCTGTAATGCGTGATTCTTTTTGTCTGAGTGTTTGTATATATTTGTCTTGAAAGTGTAAAGTGAATGTAAGTTGGTTTGTGAGTTTACATGTGGTTGTATTTTAAAGGTCAGCAGAACTATTAAGTAAAATCTTTGCATGTGTGTCTATTTATGTAAACAATGTATCTATGTAAAAGTGTATGTATAAATGTATCAATGTAATTATTCATGTATGTACATACTATTTGTGTGTGTTCATTTGAGTATTTAGAAGTTATGAATATTTGTATGTTTTTATGTAAGAAGAACTCTTGACTGCATGTCCGCTTGATTGAGTGAATGAAGACCAGCAATTGTTTTGTATCAATGTAGGTTTTTCAGTTTAAAATCATTTAAAAATTAGCTTGTTTGCAAATTTTACAAATTTATGATTGAAGTTTTATGTCTGTTCAAAAGGAAAATGTGTACACATGAGTCGTTGCATACTTGTAAAGTACGATCCATGTCAGTTTGTAGGCAAGTACTTATGCATTTTCGTACATGAGTATGAAAGGCACGTTTATATGATTGTATGTAAAGACGTATGAATGCCAGTCTGTAAGGCCTGACTCTTTTTGTCTGAATGTGTAAATATTCGTCTTGAAAGTGTGAAGTGAATGTAAGCTGGTTTGTGTGTTTAATTGTGGCTCTATTTTAAAGGCCAGCAGAAATATTAGGTCAAAATTTTTGCATGTGTGTAATCAAAACTTTTATTTAAAAGTATGTAAGCAAGTATGTAAAGTTTATGTATGCATGAGAGTTTATTTGCATTCTTCCTATGTATAAGGCTATATACGTCTGAATTCATACCGTTATGTAGGACTTAATTTTTAATGTTTGTATGTATGGAAGTATTTTTGCATATGTGTATGTAATTTTGTACGTATGGTTGTATGAATGTCTCTAAGTAACTTTATATTTGTATGTATATATGTAAGTACGCATGTATGTATCTATGTATGCAAGTATGTATGTATGTACGTGTTTCAAACTATAGCTCAAACGATTGATAATGCAAAAATACGGGGGAAAAAGATGAAAAAAGAACAGTTGAACCTGTGTTAAATAGTTTTTTCAGAACTAAATACATTTTTTCGATCAACAAAACGTTTGATGGTTTAGCGAGAAAACAACATAATGTGCAACTCTAGTCAACGTAACCTGGTCTACGGTTAATTCTGCAGCCTAATAGTCAACTGAAGATATATCAATCTACAGAACCAACAACTGAATGAAAAAACCAAATTTTCTAAAAAGATTATAAATCTCAAAACAATGACTAAAAATTTTGTTTCGAACCAAAACTTCCACTGTCTTAATTTTTCTATACAAAACTAAATTACTTGAGAGCAATTTACGATATGTCAAAAAACTCTATTCGGACCGTCAAACAAAAATCTTTCAACAATTTGTTTTGAAATTTTCCCGTTAGTAAGCCTTGGTTTTTTCTTCTGACCGCTAAAAATGCTTCTCATGACTCACTGGTCATATTTGAGTAGAAGTTTGATACCGTTGGAAAATTCGTTTGAGATAAACAGACATATTAAAAAAAGGTTTATCACCATTTTTTATTTTTTTTAAAGATGAAAAAAATTGCTAAGTTGTGTAGATGACTTGGCTGAAAGCTGGCATTTCTTTGCAAATCTCTGCTTGCGACGTTTGCATTGTAAAATCAAAATGTGTATGTAGGTTTGAATGTATTTGAATATATTTATACCTAAAACGTAATGATTATATTTTTGTGTGAATATTCGTGTTTATAAGCAAATGCAAGTAAATATGTTTTGTGTATGCGTATGTATACAAATTGATGTGTTTGTATGTATGAGTACAATTTTTTTTCCTTATGCGCTTGTAAACCAAAACAATTGTAACTAGAAGAATAACTATAACCCAACGTGATTTTTACTAATGTTTCTAGTTTTTCTTGAAGGTTTGACAAGACACTATATGCATAGTATATATGTACGCACATATGCTTTGCGTATGTGTGTATTTATGTAAACTGTATGTATCTATGTAAAAGTGTACAACTTTTTGCTTGTATAAAGGTAACTGATAATGTTTTATTCATTTGTGTGTATTCCACTATTTGTTATACTTGTGTGTATTCCACTATTTGTTATATTGTATTCTACTATTTGTATTCTACTATATGTTATACTTTTTATGTGTATTCATTTGATTATTTGGAAGTTATGTAAATTTGTATGTTTTTATGTAAGTAAGAACTCTTGACTGCATGTTCGCTTGCTTGAGTGAATGAATACACGCAAATATTTTGTATCAATGTATGTTTTTAGGCAAGTACTTATGCATATTCGTATATGAGTATGAAAGGCACGTTTATTTGATTGAATGTAAAGACGTATGAATGCCAGTCTGTAATGCGTGATTCTTTTTGTCTGAGTGTTTGTATATATTTGTCTTGAAAGTGTAAAGTGAATGTAAGTTGGTTTGTGAGTTTACATGTGGTTGTATTTTAAAGGTCAGCAGAACTATTAAGTAAAATCTTTGCATGTGTGTCTATTTATGTAAACAATGTATCTATGTAAAAGTGTATGTATAAATGTATCAATGTAATTATTCATGTATGTACATACTATTTGTGTGTGTTCATTTGAGTATTTAGAAGTTATGAATATTTGTATGTTTTTATGTAAGAAGAACTCTTGACTGCATGTCCGCTTGATTGAGTGAATGAAGACCAGCAATTGTTTTGTATCAATGTATGTTTTTAGGCAAGTACTTATGCATTTTCGTACATGAGTATGAAAGGCACGTTTATATGATTGTATGTAAAGACGTATCAATGCCAGTCTGTAAAGCCTGACTCTTTTTGTCTGAATGTGTGTAAATATTCGTCTTGAAAGTTTGAAGTGAATGTAAGCTGGTTTGTGTGTTTAAATGTGGCTCTATTTTAAAGGTCAGCAGAAATATTAGGTCAAAATTTTTGCATGTGTGTAAGCAAAACTTTTATTTAAAAGTATGTAAGCAAGTATGTAAAGTTTATGTATGCATGAGAGTTTATTTGCATTCTTCCTATGTATAAGGCTATCCACGTCTGTATTCATACCTTTATGTAGGACTTAATTTTGAATGTTTGTATGTATGGAAGTATTTTTGCATATATGTATGTAATTTTGTACGTATGGTTGTATGAATGTCTCTAAGTAATTTTATATTTGTATGTATATATGTAAGTACGCATGTATGTATCTATGTATACAAGTATGTATGTATGTATGTGTTTATGCAAGTTTGTGCTTATGTATACATGTATGTATGTTTGTATTCAGTAAGGGTGTATGTAATTGTTTTTTATGTAAGTTTGTATGAATAACCTTATGTAAGTGTTTAAATGTGTATGAATAAACGTATGAATGTAATAAAATACGTATGACTATTTTTTTTGAGTATGCATTTAAGTTCGCAACTTATGAAAATGTGTTTATGTTTTTTATGTTTACAAGTATGCAGCTTTATATGTTTAGTGGGGTATGTATGTTTGAGTATAGTTGTAATCGTTTATTTTATTTCATATAAAAGTATATATGTAAGTCAATTCAAATCTTTTTTATCTTTCTTCTTAAATTTCTCGAATGTTTAGAATAATCAACCAGACACTATGAAGATAGTTTTTTTTCATTTTTTGATTTGCAAAACATTTTGTTAATTTTTTTAAAAAAACTTGCTCGAAATATTTGATCTTCCAGGTATCCTTATTATGAACAATTCAATTTGAAAAAATTGCATATGCTGCTTTGATAACTCCAATTTATCTGCAGTCAATGATTATAAAAAATGTTTCAAAATTGTCACAGGAAAGATCAGTTTTCAAGTTTTCTCAAAAAACTGTCGATGGAAGCATCAAACAACAAGTCCAATTGGAGACAGCATGGAGTCCAAAGTGTTTGATGAACTGTTGCTCATATAGATAAAAATTACGATAACAAAATTATTAGAAAAAATTAATGGTTTATTGAGGAAAATCATTGACCGTGCAGACGACCACGATTGATAAAAGAATGGTTGAAATTGACATGCGGCTGGTAGAGCTGATGACGGTAAGCGAGCAAAGTCTCAGTGAAAGGTAATGTATTTTTGAAGGATGATTTTCATTTGAAAAATCATAATTTTGAATCAAACTTATAAACACACAGAAGTGAAGCAATTGTGTAATCAGATAAACAGTCAGTACCACTTTTTTAAATTTTGGATTTTTTTAGTCGATAGAGCTTTTTATGAAATAGCTCAAAATGCTTTGCGCTTTTTGTCTTTGAAATAAATAGCAAGTCTTTCTGCATTGAGGCTAAAAATTTTAATTCCTCAAAGTAAAAATGTCTAACAAATTTTATTTTGGCAAATTAAACATATGTTTGTTAGTCGCTCCAGCTTGAGATAACTCAACATAATTGACATTTATCGAAATGCATTGAAACTACAAATTGGCACTTACAAGTTTTCGGAAACTGCTGTAGCCAAATTGGTGTGAAAGCATTGCTTACTGTGAAACAGCTATCGTCCTGACGGAATCCGAAGATTCAGGTAGAGTGTTGATCATGAAGCTTGATTTTTTTTCTTACTATTTCAAACAACTAACGGTTTTTCGAAGACAAATCTTTGTAATAGAGAAGACAAATATCGATGCAAAATTGAGAAGCAATATCATGATGCAAACTATTTTGATTCTGCTAGTGATCAGAACGTGAATTTGAAAGCTTGGATCACCTCAGACATATATTGAAAGAAAGGTTGATCTCTTAAAAACACAATTAGTTGTAGATGAGTAATCAAATATTTTGGTCAAAAAGCCACCGTATTTTGAGAACCAATAGCGTAATCATGGAAACATTCAAAAGATCAGATTTATAATAAAAAAACTCAAAATTTAATTTGTTGAGCAGAGGGTTAATCAATGATAAAACTGATAGCGCTTCAAACTTTTGAATAGAAAGCTCTAGCTAAAACCAATTTGAACTTAATTAGAAGATACTGAGAACAGTTGACCAGATTGTAGTATCAATTAAAAAGTTATTTAATTGAATATTCTTTTAATGGAAAAAGTGAAAAATTTGGATGCTCGAACTATAATTCCGAACTCACATCAAGTTTTCAGTTTGTATCCATAGCTTGTATTAGTTTGTGTTCACTCTTTCCCGATTGAATTTGATCTAATTTGAGTAACTGCTTTCCTTAAAAGTCGCAACTAAATTTTCACCTGCTTTATTCGATGGTCACTCTGTTTTATCGTATATATTGGCAAACAAATAACAGTTTTCCCCCAGTTACTAGGTCCGCTTTGATGAATATTTTCAAAAATTCGGTTAGCACAAAAAAATAATAGGAAGTACTGAACGTGTTCTAGAAGCCCCAAAAATTGTTTAATTTTTATTATAAAAAGTGGTATATGCAAGTCTTAGAAATGGTTGCAGCAAAATTAATAGGCACTTTTGGCTTTCATCGGTTTTCTCGTTTTTCAAGATCTTTAGCCACTTCAACTTATTAGCTCTTTCAACCTTTCTATAAAATCAAAGCTTTTCTCATAGATTTCAGACGATTTTTTAGTCTCCTGTGGACACGGAAAATGGAAATGTCAAAATTTTCAAGCCAATTTCATTATTTTAGAGTTTTCAGTGTTTCGTAATTTTTCTTTGTTTTTACCTTCATTTGGCTCAAAGAACTTTTTGATTCTTATTTCGGTCAAATTGATTTTTAATTTTTGCCTAAATAGAGGTGGCGGCCGCTGCACTTGACGAATTTTCCTTTCTTCGAGATTCAGCAATAAAACATGCATTTTTAAAGGAAATCGTTCACCGCAGCCAACAGTTAAGCTACGCTGCAAAATCTTGTGCTTTCCTATATACCATATAGTTTGGTTGCATATAATAGGCATATAACGTCATTTTACATGTAAACAAGCCAATACCCCCAAACTTTAGAAGGGAAAACATGCACCAACCAAAACTTAATTCCTTTCCCGTTTCCATAAATTGGCTGGAAAATGACCAATTTAAACCCCCCTTAAAACATGCGTGCCCAAAAAAATAGGGGCTTTAACCCCTTTGGGGGTTAAAAGTGGTAAATACAACGGCACACCGGAGAAAAAAGGGGGGGTTAAACTGGTCATTTTCCTAGCCACTTTTACTATACTACTGTTTAGAGTCTACAATGTATTATAGAGTTGGGTATTAGCGTTATCTAATTGTTGAGTATTGTAGAATGATACGTGCAGATTGTGGAATGATATTTTTTAAATTAACTTTCTGGTTTATGGTAAGCCAATGGTAAGAGTTTTTGGGCAAAAGTTTCAGAAGACGATAAAAGTTATTATAATTTGACCTATTAAATAATTTTTAGAACTTTTCAAATTTATCACAATTGTATTTCAGACTCAGTAAAAATTAAAATTCATACCAGCTTCTCCTAAGTTTTGAATAAAAAATATTAGTTCTACCTTTTCCTGGAATGTGCGTGGAACTGCTGAGCACAATTCATTATTATGTTGAAAAGAAGAATGATTCTTCTTGAAATGATTAGTGAGTTCCTCGCTGCTATAAGTATAAAAAATACAGTTCGAACATTTCAAAACATCGCAGGTTCTACGATGTCTTGACGCATCTTTGCGCGTGTTTTCTCTTCCAGAACACACTAAAGAACTTGAGAAAAATTGGGAGATTTAGAATGTCCCAAAATTTTCAAATAAAAAAATTAATAAAAACAATGATTTTCTTAACTTGAAAGTAAATTAGAATGGACATCATTCTATTTGGCCAACATGAAGAAAATCACCTACTTACAAGGAAATTTTTTATCTTTTTTGATATCAATCAATCAGAATCAAAAATTTTTTCACAGTAATATTTGTGGTATTAACCAATCAGAATGAAGTATTCACAGATTTTAAAATATTTTATAGATCAGAACAAATCAGTCAACTGTATTGATTATTTGTGACACTACTTATATATCAATTTATACCAAAGTTAAATAATTTAGATTTCTTGTCTGGTATATATTATTGTTTCGATACTCAATTCAAATTTTGAAATTTCGATCAAAATTTTTTGATTTGTTCTATTTCTAACCAATGAAAAGAGAAATTACGAAGATATGCATTTTTATTGTTTGCTTTTTGTTATATTGTAGTATAAGCAACTGGGAGTCTTCTGAATTTGGATAATCGATTAAAAGTTATTCTGACAAATTTAGATTTTGTATTTGTATCAAATTCAAAACAGTAATCGAAATATTGTTCTAAATATACACTTCAGTGAGAAAAATTAGTTTTGAACCAATAACATTTCATTTAACAAACATACAAAACATCACAAAGCATTACTGAGGTTTACAGTATATCAACAAACTTAAAGTCTCCCAATATGTGGGACAGATCTTTAAATTCATTCAGAGTATATTTGACATATGCAACTTGTTTCAGGTCTTCATTTTCCTTTGAGGTGAGAAGTCAAATCGGAATGTAGGGTGGTTTGTTCACGTTGTACTTCCTGGTTGTGACACACACCCTCCTTATGTTGTATGTTGCTATTTCATAAACTCTTTTAAAGATATCGAGCTCCTGATCCATAGTTGATTTTTTACCAGATTCGTCTTCATATACAGGTACGAGTCCAAGATTTTCGGCATCGTTAATAACAGTAATCCAGATTGGCGATATTGGTTTTCCTTATTTTTCACTGAGATAGGCTTGTTGGGATTTTTCATATTGTCTCAAATCATTTTTTTTATTAGTTGAACGCACGTTTCAAATTATATTTTCCCTTTGTAGGATTTTTGGGAGCAAACAAATCTCCCAATTCTTTTTTGATTTTTGAAAATTAAAAAAAGTCGGAACTATCAATTTTTCTCGAGTAAATTTTGATGAGCAAATTGATCAGATGAGGAGAAATGAGCGAAATGATTTTAAGATTAAATTAAAAGGAAAGTAAGCAGTATGAGTCATCGCGATTTCCATATATGGTACCAGTACCAAATATGGAAGGGTATTACCTATGAGGAAAGTGCGTAGGCGTAACAACTACTACTATATAAATCTACGAATTTCTGCAAAAACCATTTTTCACAATGGCAGCTGCTATGTGTCAAGCTCTACCCAGCTTTAATTCAGACTATAATAACAAATCATTGTTTATTTCTGTTTCCAACGAATTTTACGAAAAAGACATAGTAACCCAAGATTTTTGCGTGTCTACTCACGATTTCTTCTGTTTCATGGGAAGTTGCAAATTTCGCTTAAATTTAATAGGAACATCTCTCAACCAAATTCTTCAGACATTGGACAAATATCAATACTTGTATCAAGAAGTTGATTGTGTTTAAACTTTGTACAAACACAGATTCTTTCGAGTATTGTCACATCAAGTGATGGACTATTCAATCAGCTGACTTGTGGAGTTCAGCATAAAGTACGATGGAAAGGAGCTGAAGAAACATCAAGCCTAACAAGGAAACGACTCGTTTGGAAAAAGTTCAAAAAACATTATGAAAGTTCTAATCAACAATTTGCATCTACGCAAACTCTGGGCTCAGCATTTCTAGACAGATTTCAAAAACTTGAAAACTCAAAATATGAATCTGATTTGAACAAACCAATTGGTTGTTTTATTGATCGTTACGTTCTGTATATAGTGAGCGTGTCATTTTTTGTTAATTTTTGATTATTTCTTCATAAAAATCTTGTCAAAATTATTTTTATATCAATTTAAATGCTTCTCAACGAAAAAGTTTATGATATTTTTTTTACAAGGTGCAAAAAAGTAATCATGTTTTTAACAAACATGCATAATTTCAAGAAAAGTTTTTGCAGGACGCAACTTTTTTCATATTTGAAAAAATATTTTCAAAAAGCTACTTTTTTCTTATTGTTTAGAAATTATCAGTATTGATAACTTCGAGTGCTTTTCCTGATTTTATTTTAATGTTTTTCGGAGTAGGATACGCGCAAAAACAGATTTCTTACTGAGCAAACTTAAAACCATCAAATTCTTAAATTTTAGTTTTCAACAGTGGAAGAAATTCTTGTTACAATTTTCTTTAAAATGTAAAAAAAATTAAGGATGTTTTTCTTTATATGCGAAATAGTTTTTAATTTTTTCTTGGAAATTTTTTTGGAAGTTTTTTTTATGATTTTTTTCAACTTTTTTCATGATGCGTTTTTTTTCATGATTTTATAAAAAAAAACAGATGCAAAAACGACAATTCTTTTTTCTTCTGCAAATTCAAAAAACGCAAAATTTTTAAGTGAAAATCTTGTTACGTTATTGCTTAAAAGTTTTCAAGTTCGATGAATTTGAGTGCTATGCACAATTTTGATGCCTTGTTTTTCTGATACTTTTGATCAATATACATGCAAAAAAGAGAGATTTTTGTAACAAGTATGCAAAAAAAATATTATGAAAATTTTTGCATGGTGCAAAAATTATTGTAAATTTTTTAACATGTGTGCAAAAAATATAGTGATTTTTTATCTTGTGTGCGAAAATAAGGTGAGGTTTCTTACCAATTTTGAAATTGATTTAACTTTTTGTCATTTTTACAATGAAATTTAAAAAAATATATATTTACTAATCGCAAAATTAGTTTGATTTTTAATCCGTGTGCAAAGCTTTTCAACAAACTTTTTTATGACTTTTTAATTTGGTTTTTGGTTCCTATTTCTTTAAAATAAAATAACTAAATGCAAATAATATATATTGGAAAAACAAGAAACCAATTAAACTATTTTACATATCAAAGAGCTGTCGAGCAAAACTTGTTGGTTGCTGACTGGAGTTCTTGATGCAGAAAACCCCTCATCCTCTTCGATAGTAATTGGGTTGTCCACAGATCCTTCTTCACAAGGAAAGAGGAAATCGTCGATTGTTTGAGTCGCATATCTAGAGTCGGGAGTTTTGGGATAGTTCATTCCCACATGATCAAACACTTCCTCTATCATTTCCATTGTTCCAAGATATTTCTCTGTGATGGGTACTTGTGTCATTTGGTGCTCGTTGAAATTCTTTTGCACCACCTCGACCATGAGTCAGACTTGGGTTGGGATGTCCATTCGTGCCAGAAAAACTCCAGAGAATTTTTCTAGCTCTTGAACTTGCACTAGATGATGCGAACATTCTACATAGTACATGAGGTTGCTGTTTTACACTGAGAAGATCGTTTTGAGCGACAAGTATAGTAAAATAAACAGAGTAGAAACAAAAAGGAGCTGAGAGACGGGGTCGTTGACGGTAGATAAAATGGGATTAAGGTATTTAGAGCTGAGAGAGGAGGTAGTTGAGGGTAGTTAACTTGAAAATAAAATGATTTTTTGTTAGGAGAGAGGGGTACCTTCAACTCGAAAGTGTGGGTTTAACCAATTGGATTCAATGTTCCTTAATTGGGTTGTAGCGAATCAGTTTTTAGCTTTCTTTTATGGATTTATTGGACAAAAGTCGTTACCAATCGATAACAAAGCTCCTTTTACAATTTACAAAAGTATCATCTCTGCGAGTCTTCTCATCAAGTTAATTGAACTTTTTAGTACATACTCGATCCGAAGTTGCTAATTTTTGAGTAAATAGTCAGGTTATTGGATTTGGATGTAGATTTGAGAAGATGATTTTTTCAAAGCAAATCTGTGGAAATCTGATTCCAAACCTGATCATGCAAGATTTTAAACTTTGAAAATTTTTAAATAAATGAAGGAATAAAGAACTTTGCCGGTCAGTTCTGGAAAATTTGTGAGTTGGGTAGGGAATAAAAAGAGTCTTCGGAAAATTTCATCTTTCGACTTTTTTATTGAATTCAAATTTTCTAAAGTAAATGAAGTTACTCTACCTGTCAGGTGTAAGTCAGCAGTAAGTTTATAGCTTTGATACGCAATATTTGGATCAAGTAAGTTTCCTTCAAGAGACCTTTACTTAGTCGGAGAACTCTATTTTGGACAACATAAACGTCCAAAAATTGTGAAAAAAGTAACAATCTACATCTATTTCATTATTAAGGAAATCACACAGAATGTTTTCTTTCTTGTTGTAGAGTAACTCGAGGAAATTCAAATGTTTTATATTTGACATTTTCCAAAAAAGGTTATTTTTGAAGAAAGTTATGTCTAGAAATTGCTTAGTTCTGATTGGTTGAGAGTTTTTTCGGGTAAATTTTAGAACTTTCGAAGGAATGACGTAGGCGATGACGTCATTACCATAAAGGGAAAATTGCGTGGGTGGTGACGTCACTTCTATTCTTAGAACGGCGTCATTACCATAAAAGGAAAATAGCGTAGCCGGTGACGCTACTTCTATTCAAAGAATGACGTCATGACCATGGAAGGATAATTGCCTAGGCGATGACGTCATTGTCAACTGTAAAGTCCCAATTTTTTTTTTGATAATGCATGCCCTCAATCGTAACGAGCAAGTGAAGTGAGGTGACTGTAGAATTATGTTTGTTAGGGCGCATGCAGCTCAACACCGGAAAAATTGTTCTAAAAGAGTACTTTTTTGTCCTGATTGTAAGTATTTTACTCACAATCAACAAGAAATGAACTATCAAATGGCTAAGAAGCATGCTCCTTCAAGTTCGATGCAGTCAACGGTTTGTTCTTCTTGTTAACAGGAGATTCCATGTTACTACACTCTCCAACAACATCGGTGAAAAGAACATGGAGCTAAGCAGCGGAAACCTTGTGATACTGTAGCGGACTTGAACAAGATTGTGGAGGAAGATGGGGAAGATGGTGAAAAACGGAAGTAGGAAATCAGTGCTTGTCAACATTTTCTGGTGGATACGGAGATGAAAAATTGGAGACATAAGGTATTTAACTTCCAAATGTCCAAGCTAGATACTAAAATAATCACCATTTCTCTGGGCTTTGTTCTTCGAAAAAGTGAGACTGGTGAAAATCGATTTTTGTTCGCCCATGAAAACAATACTTTCTTGAAAAATCTCATTGGCTCTGTACTAAAGCAGACCTGATAACAATCCAAGGAAAAGTGGAAAAATTTGATATTGAGGAGCAATGTACCCAAGAACGTCAAAACACAGTGTAGCGATTCAAGTTGATCACAAACATGACAATTTTTGCTGCTTTGCTCGAAAACATTCCAATGGGATGTCCGGACTCTGTCTTTCCCGAACCTTTACTACGCCATACGCAAGTGAACTGTCTTTTATCTAACAAAGACAAAGAGCCTTACAAAGATCATTTGTGTCTTATCCGCGCATTGGAGTCGTACTTGAACGGACACAATGATCTCGAATCTCAAATTTCTAGATATTTTACAGAAATCATTGCAAAGTCTGGTCATGCTCCTACAATATTTCCTGAATTTTCAGTAGAAAACTTACTTGTTGTCGCGAAAATTATGCAAAGAAACATCTTTATATACGTTTTTGATATCCAAGAAGGAGAACATGTAGGATAATAAGCTCGACGAAGTATTGGAAGATTTAATAAAACAGTCAAATTACTGAGATTTACAATCATATCATTCATACAAACGATTTTGATTTTTTTTCTTCAAGTGCTTCCGGTGTCCTAGTTTTGACACTTTCTTCAATAAATCCGACAATTTTAAGCAGCATTTTCTGAGATGCAAGGATCGAGTGAGGCATGTTTAACCAAAGAACGTGTATGAGCTCCGCGAAACCTTGTTTGAAAAACTAGAAGGATTCAGTCTTCCCGTTTCTGAAAAAAACGAACTTTTGAATAATCTAGCAGCTTTCGATTTTGAGTTGATTTGTGTACCTACAGAGGAACTAAAAGAATCACAAACTACAAGTTGGATCGGAAAGAATGTTGCAATTTCAGTCTCTACATCATCGAATCTGATTGATGAACCCATCTTTTTGTACAACAAGGATCCACAGAACTTGATAATTGGTTTTTTAAGCAACCTTGAACTAGTTGCTGAAAAAAGTAATTTGAAGATGATAACGAAATTTCAAGTTATTGAAGTAGTTGTCAATGTACGAATGGAAAAGTTCTTTGATCAGCTGAGGTAAAAACGTGGTAAAAACTATTCAAAAAACTAATTCGAGTACAAAGACGAAGGCATTGAAGACTCGGAGCAGCCGATAAGTCAGAACAATTCTTACGAATTCAGAAAATAAAGCTCATCGGTTTGAAACACGATCTCTACATGTTTCCATTTTTTCTACCAAAAAAAACTTTACTTTTTTGAACTTTCAGTAGGTTTCAGCATAGTTTCAGGTAGATAGAGCACTGCTTCAAAAGGTAATAAAATGACTAAAGGGCAAATATTACCAAACCTTATCGTTTTTTGAGAAAAAAAATCCTTTTTTTATAAAAGTTCTAAGTTTTTGCCCAAAAACTCTTACCATTGACTCACCATAAACCAAAAAACTAATTTAAAAAACTTCATACCACAATCTACACGTAATTAACTTTTAATATTTAACAATTAGATAACGCGCGCCGAGATTTTTGCGAAAAAACTAGACATTTCTAGACAAAATCCGAAAAAAAATCGTTTTGTTTACCATTATCTTACCATCACTCAAACCATAAAACGTTTTCATTGGTGTTCCCTATCCTACTACATTGTAGACTCTATACCCAATGTTAATACATAGCTTGGTGACCGGATGCTCTATTCCCTATCTTAAAACATGGGGTCACCAGGGACCCCCCTTCCCCCAATTTAGTTCCAACATCTACTACTGATATTTAAAAAAGTTAGTTTTATTACCAAATCAATTCAAACGATTTTTTAAAAACAAATTTTGAAATTTTATTAATTTTCTTTTTTTAAGAAGTTTATGAATCCGCTTGTTTTTTAAATCAAGGCTGAGACATGTTTCTTGAATGTTGTTCAAAAACCTCTCAACGTGACAAGTTTCTTACTACAAAACAATTTACTTGTTAGATAATTTTATCTGGAGTTTTGCTTTCATTTTTTGAAGTTTTTTTCTATGGTGAAAAGATTTACTCCTTGTATTGCATGAAGCAAACCGAAATGATTGAAGTTAAGACACGCTCGCTAGTGGGTAGTGCAATTGTCATTGATCTTTTCCCAATATTATGTGTAAATAGATATTTCTAGTTTTATTGACTTGATTTCAAGTTTTAAAGTGTTTGACTTAGAAAAAAAGCAAATCGCAGACTTGAATTCAACAAAAAGCAGATGGTTAATCAGCAACAGTTCCAAAAATTGGAAAGTTTTGGATAAATCTGAGAAAGCATTTGGTATCAAACACTGGCAAATTGTTTTCAATTTTTTTCAAGTGTTTAACATGAGCAAAAATATATATATATATATATATATATATATATATATATACATACATTTTTATCTTCAAAACATTTGAATCACATCGCGGGTTTTTAGAAAATGTCTAATCTGGAAAATTGTTTACTATAGGTGATAAGTAATGCTACATTCCGACAGACAGTTCGTAAAAAGTTGGCTTATCGTTGCTCTCTACATGATGATAGTACAAAAAAACTTGAACATACTTGACAGTGACAATGACAATTTTGATTTTTTTTTTGTAGAATGTTTCAAATGTGACAGGGTAATGTGAAACTCTGAGCTTTTCAGATTTGATATTTCACTCTTAGGTTTTTTGTCCAGTTTTTCATTTTACGCCAGCAAAAAAATAGTAAACATTTAAAGTTGCATAATGTTTAGCCAGAAGAAGTAATATACAGTCTCTTCCGTTCAAAAATGGTTGCTTTAAGTTTTATCAAAGAGCAATAGTTCGGACCTCAACAATCAAATAGTTTACCAAGCTTTTAAATCAAGAAGCGATTATTCATTCCAATGAAACATTTTTCGAAAATTATTTTTTTGCTAATCAATATTGTGTTGCTTTTTCAGGAAGAAACCATCCTTAAAACAGATACCATCGTTTAAAACACAATTAAAGATCGATTGTAGGAAACTATACTTTCCAATAAAAAAATGTATGAAAGGAGTTATACTCAAAGCAATTGGTTTTCAAAATTTCATTTTCTTTTTAAGATGTATAAGCGGATCGAACTATCAAACAATTTCTTTTCAAGCTGTTGTTTTTTCGAACAAAAAAAAGTAAATTAGATTTTTGATGATCTTACAACTGTCTGCCGTTTCATTTTTTATAATCAGCAAAAGTCTGAGAAAAAACTTGCGCGAGCTGAATAGATTTTATATCCAAATGATTTTTTTTTACAGCCGTTGTATCCAAGCTTAAAAACGACAAGGCTACAGGAGTGTTTTTACAAAGCTCAGTGCCAAACATAATTTTTTAAGGTTTTGAGTTTTTTAACCTACAAGTATCATTGTTTTCGTCATTTTTAAAAAGAATTTCAATGTCTAACCAAGCGAAGAGATTACTAAAGTGAAATCTGTTTTTTTTTTGTTGCCTGATTGGGTGTTTGATACCAATTGTTAGAAAGCCCCTATTAAAAATATTGCAGAATTAGAGTGATAATTTGAATTGAGATTAAGCTGAATATTCTCTCTGAATAGTTAATTATTCAAGAGAAAAGATAGAATTATGTATGTTGTCATAGTATTTTGAAAACGATCACTGTCAACAGCATTCAAGAAACGACGCTTAATTTCAGTCATTTTGAATCATTTCATCCAGTACGAGTGTTATTTTTTCTTCAAACCGAATATCAAACTGATTTTTTTTGTAAAAAAATTGACTCAATTATAACCATTTTTCGTTTAAAAATTCTTGTTGTCACTAAAACCATTGAATGTTTAGTGCCATCTTGATAAAAATTTTTCAAATGCTTCAAATAGAGGGAAAAATTGAATAATGTAAAATATGCAAAAGTGAAAAAGCCTAAAATATAAAACTGAGTTTTTCTGATTCAAAATTAGCAAAAGTAATTTGTCAGCTAGATAGTTTGTAACCTCACTTAACAACTTGCGATTTTCCCACTTCTATAAGCTAACTCCATTAAACAATGAACTTTCTTGAACAACCTGGAAAAAAAATTAGGGCAATTGACTTTATTTCTTGTTAGCAGTAAGTCTAGAGCGAACTGTATTTGGAAAAAGTTCAGAGAAACTTGATTTGGTGTTAGCGCATCACAGTATTTTCACAGTTTATCGCGCTTACTGGTCCGAAACCTTTGATTTTAGTCTTATGAATTTCTTTAATTGAATGAAATAAAACTCGAAAAATTTGTTTTTAGTTTAGTTTCCTAACTGCAACATATTTTTTTTTGTGGAAATAATAGCCAGGAAACTTACTTCATGTTTGAAGTTTTCGCCATCGCAAGAACTGATCTCAGATAAAACCCATATAGCTAACTTTAGCAAAATAATAATGGCTGGTTGAGTCATCCAGAGAATTATAAGATATCTTCTAATTACAATAAAAGACAGAAATAAGCACAAAATTAGAAATTTACTCTCCGAAGTTCTATTTGTCAATAAACATTCATTTTGGACGGCCTTAGCTGCGAATTTTTCACTTATTATTTTTAGATGGAATGGGAGCAAAAGACTTAAATATTTAAACGTTTTCTTCATGTTCGCAAAAAGAGCCGAATTTGTTCAATTTTCAAACTGATTTTTACCCAGCTTTTTCAATTGGAATGGTACAAGTGCCAGGAACCGTTTTTTAATTCCGCTTATTCAATATTAAGCTCTGATAATTTGCGCTCGATCCATGAAAAATTTTAGCTGGAATTATTTTCTGAACTGGCTGTCCAAAGTGGTCTCTGAAATTGGGTATTGTATGTAGTGAAAATCCGTCCACCAATTAGTTTTGTCCACCAGTGATGTTATCACTAATTTGACTTTGTGCCGGTTATCACTAACTTTAGCCGGTATCTAAACTTGAATCTTACTTCAATGTTAAGATTATTGCTTGCTGTATGTTTTTATTGAACCTTTTTCAATGCACTCACTTACTTAATCGGAATTTTTTGACGTTGATTGAGTTTTGCAAATGTTATCCTTTTGAGTTGGACTAGTTTTGTTTCAAATTGGTCTTTCATGCCGTAAACTCGAGGGGTTAATTGACTTTTGAAAGGAAGTTGAAATAGGCACAGCCTTAACACACGCATTAATTTTTGCATTAATGCAACAACGTTGGGGCTTACATTATTTTGAAAAAATTGGTCATTTTGTTGCACTGCAATGAGTTGCCGTTTTTCAGATGTTTTTTCTCAAATATTGTATATCTAGTTCATTTTTCAGCGACATACATTAACGGACAAAAATAAGCGCAAATTTACGCTTTAACTCTCTAAAATTCTCGTTTTCATGATCCATTTTGGACAACATTTCCTTCGAACTTCAGTAAGATTTTTACATTGATCCAGAGTAAATGATCTGAGCTTCTCTTTATGAAACTATCAATAATTGATTTTAATGGCTTACTAATGTAATCCGAGTCTGAAAATGCCAATTTTTCTCATCTGCGCTTAGTGTTGCGTTGTAGTGAATTCTTTCTTGAAGCGGAGAAAAGAATTTCCCATGCGAAGTGATTCTTCTCAGCGAGAATATGAAATAATCAGTGTGAACTATGTACTAAAATTGGCTGTTTCTTATTTTTTCGTGCGAAGTGAAAAACTTAGTGCAGATGAAGAAAACTGGCATTTTCAGACTTGGATTACATTGGCAAGTCGTTAAAACCAAATATTGATAATTTCATAAAGGGTAGGTCTGACCATTCGCCTCGGGTCAATGTAAAAACTTTAGGCTCTTTTCCAGTCCCCCCCTTTGATTTTGTCTGAAATCCATTAGTTGAAAGTCTATTTAAAATGATTTTTGATGTTATAAACTGCATTAAAACGTGTCAGCGTGAACAGGTGAACAAATTTCTACAACATTTCTAACATGCAAATTGCCGTGTGAACAATTTATGAACAACTTTGTTTTGTAATTTTCCGAGGGGGTTGGGAAACTGGAAAAGAGCCAAATTTTGATTAAAATCGAATAAACGGAGTCCAAAAAAGACATAAATAAGTATTTCAGCAAGTAAAAACCTGAATTTGCGCTTAAATTTGTCCACGTGTGTATTTAAATATGATCACAACTGTTTATTTGGAAACTGAATTTCCTTAAAAAATCTTTTATTTCAGATAATTATCGTATGTACTCTGTTGTGAAAAAACGGTGATAACAATTTTTTTCCTTTGCTATGATCCAAATTGCCGTTTTTTTTTGGATCCTCTGTCTGAACGCCGATGCTCACGATAAGGTAATAGCTGATATTCAATTGACAGATGAAACAATTTGATTGATAAATACCTGTCGAAGCCAGAAACTGTAATTAAAATAGACACAGAAAGGGCTGGATGCCATCTTAGTTTTTAGTTCGCTGTAGATATAAAGTTTTTGTCAAAACAGTAAGCATTTTCCTTATCTCAGTGCACAGAGCCAAGCATTACTTTATCTTTAGATTCAAAAAGGCAGTAAAGAAGACAGGAAGGTGAACCAATTGAGAGTAGCCCCAATGAACGGTTAGCAAGACACATTTTATACTGAGTGGATATTAGATTTAAATACCGATTATACTGTTCAAATCTATTTGATTCTCTTAGCTTCTATTGTTTTAGTCGACGCTTACTGGGCATATCGTAATGCATTAGAAGGCAGATCAAATCCTGACACGTTTAGCTGCGGAACTTGTACATGCTACCAGGACAGACAGAGACAATCGAGAGTAGTTGTGGAATGGTGCGAGATCAAATTGGGAGTCTTTTTGGCTCATAATATTCAAAATCGTATGGTTGATATGACCAAAGTTTTCACAAGCAACGTTACGCGGATTGAAATTTTTAATACATCCATTAAAACAATCTTTGCCGCCAAAACAAAAAAAAAGACCAATTTTGTCTTCATTATGTTCAAGGAAAATTATCAGTTGCGGCTAACTTCGCAGGATTTTGGTTCGGTATCTGCTACGACAGTGCTCTTCAGAATACGAGCTCTAGAATATTTGGACCGAGCTGTCCTCCTCAATGTTGATTGCCTGCAGTTTTTCAGTATGAACACGACTAAATTTAACCTTGGAAACCGTGGAACGAATATTTGGTCTGAAGAAAAATTTAACAATATGTTTCAGAAGTTAGAGATTCGGGGGCCTCACACAACGTTTTCAATGATTACCAATAGTAAAAATCTTCGCTACGTTGAGTTCGGAATTATCTGGTCCGCAAGCCCGTCGAACGTGATCCCTGATGGATTTCTGAAGGGTTCACCCCTGTTGGAAACAATATACATTCACAGAGCGGTTAATTTCACTTTGCCGACGCACTTCATGCCCGAGCTAAACACTACAAAGGACATCAACTTGACAGTGAATATGTGGAATGTGAACTTCATGTCACTGTCACATCAAGTAGGTGTCTTGAACAAACTGAGACTTAACGACACCCACAAAGAAATATTGAATGGTTTTCGAGGGCAAGATGCTAGAGATTGCAAATGGTTCTGTAATTGTCTGCCCAACGGATGGGGTGCATGCGGACATTGCGATGATGATTGGTTAAAACAAAATTGTGGAATTTGTGTTAAAAACCTGGTTAAGTTAGGATCGGAAGTAGACATCTACAAGATACTTCGTGGCACATGCTTTTTGTGGAACTCCGAAGTTATAAACAACATTAAGATGCCGCCCCCGTACCCTACCTGGGCACCCGGCGATTACCAGCCGAATGAGGGGAATGACTATGAAGGAGTGACAAGACGAAGAGCCCTAGGATTTGGCAAAACAGTGCAAGTATGGCTGGTCTTGCTACTCGTTATCACTTTGTGGTTCATTCGGCGCCATAGAGCACACTAATTTTTTTTCAAATAAGACCAGTTATAATACATTTGCGCATGAATTCAAGATAAATTAATAAAAAAATTTGATGTTGATTTTCTGAGTTAAGAAACCGTGAAAAAAAAATAGTTTGGATCTACTTAACAACCTCCCCCCCCCCCCCCCCCCCCCTATCGTACCTACTAAAGAATCTTCACCAGTGTAAATAAATACAGTAGATTAGCCTTGAGTTTTCTATTGAGAATTATAATTTTGCTGCATTCTGATTGGTTGAAAAATCGACCATTTTGCCCTACTTGAAAATCCCCCCCTTTCTTTCTGGAGATTGTTAAGTAGATCCAATAGTTTCTTTTAGAAAAAAGAGAGTATGCAAGAAATATATGGATGAAACAGTTTGAAAAGTGTTTTTTTTTTCATATGCTTGTTCTGCAATTTCTTGTTTAACCATTGACGCTCTTATGTCATTCTTGACGCTTTAAGTTACGCTTACACCATTAGTTAAACATTTAATCTTCCGTTGCTATTGTTATTCGAGCTGAAGAAAAGTAATTTAATTTGGGGCGCAATTCTAGTTCGCTCTTTCATTTTGCAAAAAAATTAGTATTGAAAACCAAATTGGAATGACATGAAAACAATTTATACTAAAACTTGTTTTTGTTATAAAAAGAACAGGTTCGAACAATTTGTTCTTATGCAAGATCTAGGACAAACATTTTTTGACAATTTTGTGTTTTTGTTTCGAAAGGGTCGGGAAAAATGAAAAGAGCCTTTTTTGATTTTCAGTTTCTATAAGTTTTACAGAAATTGTTGCTTAACTTCCATTGAGTTATGTTTAACATTATTTCAAGTTGCATGTTGAGTGAGGTTGATTTGTTATTTTTCACCATCTTTGTTGCTATGTTATTGCTCTTGTTATCAATTACTGTTGAAGCCTGTTAATTAAAAAGTGCCGTAATCGAAAAAAAATTCATCACCTTTCTTAAATTTTTTATCTCAGAAAAACTAATGCTGGTATTCTGTAGGAAATAACCAGGGTTGCTTTGATATATAGTTTCCTAATATTATCAACCAAGTTTTTTGTAGATGGAAAATGAGAATTTTCCTTTAAAAAAATGAAACACCTACAGATCACCCTTTCTCATTTTCTAAGATATACGAAGATAATATATTCCACTGCAGCGATTAGTTTGAAATAATTTTGATAAGAATAAGAACAAAATTAACACCATCAAGCCTAAGGAAGATTGGGGTATAGAAGGTTGGTAGGAAGATTTATCCTCGCATTTTATGAACCTTTTTGAGAAAATATATAGCTTTATAAAAACAAGTTTGTCTTTTCAACCGAAATATCTGTCAAGTGAAGAAATGGTTAGGCCCAAAGATTGAACTAATATGCTAATTTAAGCCAAGCATTTCAAAGACAGCTGAAACTGAGAATAAAATATACATTTAACTGGTGGCATATTCTTTTTCAACAACCCAATAAGTTTCATCAGTTTGCACTTCAATTTTCAAGAAAAACCACGCAAAAAAAATGATTTTTGAAAAAGATTGGAGCGGTTGTTTAACGGTTTTGAAAAATAAATTGAAAAAATATGTATTTATTTAAAAGTTTCAGTTGATCAAAAAACTTTTGCCTAGAACTCTTGAGACTCTAAAATAATGGACTACTACTTAGCTTCTAGCCATAGAAATAATATTTTGTCCATAATCATCCCTTTTGGAAACTTTCAAACAAATTTAAATGTACTTGTCCTTGATATGTCCTTGTCTAAGGCTTCTAACTCATATATAACACACATGGGCATAATTAAAATATCTTCAGCTAATATCAGGGTTATTTCGATAATAAAAATAATTCCATAAACACAATGAAACGTGCAAATGGGAAAAACATTTCTCTATATGCTCGAACATTTCCTGAATAAAAAGCAATGTTATGAAACACAAGGCTCGCAAGAGGCTATATTTGATGATGTTAAGTGTAGTTTGGATTCTTGATCAGGTTTAGATGCCCGTCTTAACAAAAAATTTAACAAAAAACGTGCAGATGCATAATTTTTTTTCAGTAATTGGATCGTTTTAGAAACAAATGATTTTTTACAAATAAGAAGAAAAAAAATTACTAGAATCTTTTGATTGCTCTGATATCATCTTCTCATTTCAAAGCAGGCAAATTTTTGATTGAGCTTTTTGTTATGTTTTTGTAGATTAATGACATCAAGTTCATGAGTAGCTTCAATATTTAGATAAGCCCGAGCGTTGATTGAAAGTTGGACTATGTCACAATTCGCAAAATTGACAAGAAAACTGTTATCTAAAAACTGCTTCAAATTAATATTCATTCGACAAATTTTAATCTAGCATACCTTCAAACGGATATGTACCGATACTTGGCAATCAATTTGTGAAATTATAGATACGGGGTTCCTCATACAACATTTTCAATGTTAACTGATAATCAACACTTTTCCTACGATGAGTTTGGTATTATCTGGTCTGCTAATCTTAAAACGTAATCCCTGAAGGGTTTTTCGAGATTCAATCATGTTGGAAGCGATTTAGATTCACCGATCAGACAGTTTTTTTTCACATACTAAGCTCATGCCCCAGCTAAAATCTGCGAAAGATATCAAGCTGACCGTTAATAAGTGAAATAAGAATTTCAGTTAACTCTTTATTCAAACGCTAATATTGAACAAATTGATACTTAATGAAACTCACAAAGAAATGCTTTTAGGGGTAAGAGGTTCAAGATTGCAAATGGTTCTGTTATTGGATGGGGTGCATGCGGACATGGCGACGATAAGTAGGACAAGCCTCAGAGTTAAATACCTTCTTCCAGCGTACAAGAGCCTCCAAAGGAAACTTTGCGGTACATTGTTTTAAGTGAAATCCGAAGTATTAAACAACACCAAGATACCGCTTCCTTACCGTACTTTGGCACCTGGAGACTATCCATCTAATATGGGACATGACTACGAGGGGGTAACGAGACGAAGAGCGTTTGCGTTTGGTGCAATAGCACAAGTGAGTCTGACCATGCTACGTTTTATCCTTTTTGTTGCTCAATCACCGCTCTAGAGTACAATTAGTCCAAGCAACTGAGGATGGGGTATCTGACTTCATAATGAGATTAAGGAATATTTGTTGAAAACATTTCGACTTGAATTAAGAAACCTGATTTAGAGAATGGTTCGTTTTCAAAAAAATGACTTTAGTCGAAAAGAAGGTTCAGTCAACAATGGAGTCGATGCCTAACTTCTTATTTTTCAAATCTGACGTTGTTAATAATTGAAGTGCTGTTGAAGTTCAATTTAAAAAAAGGCACACTTATAAATCCCATTTTAGGCGATTTTAGCGAATTGCACCCAATGAAAACCTACGTACAGTGAATTTGAAACAAAAAATAACAAAGCATGTCATGTGACCGGATGAACATATTTGAACCAGTTTAGGTTTGAAGATAATCAAAATCAAAACAATTTGTTAATGTTCTTTACAAAGAGATGAGAAACTCGAACATACTCCTAAAGGCAATCCATTTATTATGAATGTTTCTTATTTTGTTGCCAACTAATTGATGTTTACAAGTTATTTTGGTCTTTTTCAGACGCTATGGAAAAGACATCTAGTTATTGTTTGTTGGCTGAAAATGTTTCAGCATGATTGCGAAATTGTTGCTATGAATACAACTTCCGACCATTATTTAATTTGATGGAAATATGCTGATCATAATTTGAAAGTATCTTATCCAAGTCTTTGTTTTTACTGCGTCAGCGTTGCTCAAGGGCTACTGTAGACTATAGAGTGTTACTATTCATTTATGTTGGTCATTACTTAAAGTTTTTTTGTTTCTCTTAACTGTCTTTTTTGTCATCTTTATTGCAATTTTTTGCTTTTGATATAATAGACCGTTAAGATCAAGTTTCCCGGGTTGCCCAAAATTGCTTGTCGTACATTTCTCATAAAAGGGAAATTTCTTTTCATGCAAGGCCATACTATTTTATCCGTACAGAAAATTGTATGAATTCTCTAAAATAAACTTTTTCCCATAAATGGAAATTATATAATAGGTGTTTTTTTTCATAAACCAAAAAGTTGTTTTTTGTTTCTAACTTTTTTTCGGAAAAATTATGGGTTGTGTTTGCAACCGAACACAAGTGATACAAACCTTGGTTACTCAAATCACCTACGGTTGGACGGTTTTGCATTTAGAATGCATAGAAAACGACCTAGAAGGGTCCTTGAGCTGTCTTTCACAAATGATATAACAAAAGTAACAAACTTTTATTGTATCCAGGGCTGCGTTATGCACACAAAAAATTAATTTTGCATGCAATAAAAAAAACTTCGAAAAATATTTGTTTGCGTACAAAATTCAATTTGCAGTTAAACAAAAATTCAGCAAATTTTCAAAATAACTGTGTCGCCATCACAAAAATGCGGTTTTTTTAAGTTCAAGGACATTAACAGCAATTTTGAACTAAAAAAAATTTCTGGAAAACTCAAAATATGGAAATTTTACGGCAAATTGTTTTTTGAAATCTAAAGGAACGTTTTGTAAGATGGTCAAACCGGCTGAATACTTAACAGGTTTTTACTGCAGCTACGACTCCTAATTTGAAACAAGACTGTTCGAATCAGGGCGAAGCCCTGAATGTTCCGAATGCCTTTTAAGGTTTATTGAGCAGCAGTAATACATAGAAAAATTTAAATGAAATAAAATAAAATGAAATTTTTTTTTCTAGAATTTGAAATTTTTTATGAAAATCATCCCCCCACATGCCATATTAAGTACAAAAGGATAGATTTTGGTCCTTGTAACAAATCATTATGGCAAGTAAGATTCGTTCAACCAACTTGGAACGATTTATAAGACGGATTAAATCTCGCTTACGCATTAATAGCGCGAATTATATTGCGCGTTACTTGTCCCAAATTGGTCAAAATGGCCAAAATGGCAATCTTTAAACCCTCATAACTTTACAAAAAAGATCACAGGTGAAATATCTTTTCAAATTTAAGCTCAGGACAACAATACATTTTGAATGATACAAAAAAAATCCGTCAAAAATGGCTAGTTAAAAAGTCGAAATTTGTCTGAAGAAAAAAAAACCACTCCGAGCTTAAATATTCCGTTACTTTCGTATCGAAAGTCGGAACAATCATTATGGATTGCGATAATAATGTAGATGAAACTGGTTTAATCTATTCAATTAGTCTACAATCCTCGAAACCAAAATTGGCTGTTCTATCAGTTTACTGTGACAAACACGAAAATATAATGTTAGAAAGCTTTATCCATAATTTCTTTGTTCTGTTTGTTTTGTTTATAAAAAGAAGTACGTATAATTTAGAAAATACTTAGAAATATGATTAAATAATGAAAGAAATCCGTTCTGTATCACACAAAATGACAAAGGAAAGAACACATTTAATTTGAGTCATAATGTGTTTGCTTTGAGTTATTAAGTCGAGTTTTTTCACACAATAATTTCAAACGCCTAAAAATATTGTGCGACAAAGTAAACCAAATGAGATTTTCTAATCGTGATTTCTCGAACCAGCACTTATAATTTGATTCTTTTTATAATATAACTATAACTATATAATACTATTATAACTATAAGTAGTTTCCTTCATCAAAACATTTTTGGGTCACAGCTTACAATATACCAGCTGCACCAGTCTTTTAGCATGGGTGAGATAGCTCAAATTTTAAAAGACTACGATGGCATTGTCTTTGGATGAAAAGTTCAGTATTTCTTTTCAAGCGTCAGCTGTTAAGTTAAACGGTTCAAAGCGCATTATTAAGTGTTACATTAAAATGTCAAATGAAAATAAAAATTCGTTTTTTTTTTGTTTTAATTGTTATTGGTTATAGTTTTTTTCTTCATTTTTCTGATAATCTTCCCCTGCATGTTGCATAAATTACAACACGACTGCTCGTATCAGAGCGAAGCTTTGAATAATCCGACTGCCTTTTAGGGTCAATGGAGCAGTAATAAAATGAAAATTTGAGTGTAATAAAACAAAATTAATTTTTTTCATAAATTTTGAGTTCATTTTTTTTGTGAAAACATTCCCCCATAAGTCATATTAAGTAGAAAGTGATAAATTTTGCTCCTATTAACAAATCAATTGGGGCATATAAGCTTACTTCATCAAACGAGAACGATTTTTAAGACGGATTAAAACTCGCTTACGCGTTAAGAGAACTAAATATATCGCGCAATAATTGTCCCAAATTGACAAAAATAGCAATCTTTAAACCCACATAACTTTAAGAAAAATGATCTTAGGTAAAATATGCTGTGAAACTTAAACCTAGGATAACAATAAATTTTGAATGATTTAAAAAACTCCGTCAAAAATGGCTAGTTAAAAAAATGAAATTTCAAAAAGACCCACCCCGAGCATAAATATTCCATTACTTTCGTTACGAAAGTCGGAACAAAAATCAATTTGCTCAAGCTAATTTGGGATGATTTATGAGCCATATTAAACAGAATCTTGCGTTCAATTGAACGTAAGATATCAAGGAGCCATTGCTCCAAATCATCCAATTTTCCATCCAAAGCACCAAAACTATACAGATGTTGATAAAAATCAAAAATATACATTTTTTTGAGTTTTGATGTCAAACTTTTTCAGATGACTTCACGTTTTGTTCAAAAGTGGCTATCTACAAATTCCAAAGGTTTATGAACTACTTAATACTTTTTGCGCATTCAAAAACACAATTTGAAACAGGGGCGGGTTTAGCAGACAACTTTCATGTCTTCAGTCGTTAAACTTGTCCTTAATAGGTTTTGTTTATTGGGTACTGTTATTTTGAAGGGGCGTTCAAGGCAATTGTGGCTTTTACATCTTATGTCAGCTACAGGAAATTCATTGGTTTTTTTGAGTAGACGACATATTTTGTTACGTAGCGAACATCAAATTTATCTGTTCTTTTTTGGTAGCAAATTTATAATCGAACAGTAATAGTTGATCGAAAACAAATTCAAGACAACTTCAATATCTTTTTTTCTTAATTCTTTTGAGATTCATTTAAACTCGTGCTACAAAACCGTTTGTTCAAAAACAGAATTCTGATAAGTAAATAAAAAAATGGCAATGATTGTAATAAACGTCTGATAAGTTAATAACTACTGTTATCTGCAATTGCCACAAACGACTGGAAGACACAAAAGCATGACGTGACAATTTTTGAGATGTAGAAATTAGCAAATTTAGTGAAAAGTTTGTCCTCGGTTAATGTTCGATTAAAAGTGGGAATTAAATTTCCTCCCAGTTTGTCTTCACTCAGTAATTAACGCATCACAGCACGCGGTAGAGTGCTCTTTTTGAGTGATTTATTGTCTGTATCTAGAATACTTGGTGCTATGTTACTGTATTTTTTTAGATCTCCTTTCTTCCTGTAAGTTGTTTGAACAAGCGCCCTCTTTTTTATCAGTGGCTCCGGTGGTCTCTTACCCTTAGTATAATTCAGTTATTTTTAGTTGTTTTAAAATTTCTCCCAACTCTCTGGCAGGTAAATTTAATTTTAACTCTTCTCGTCTAAATTTTTTTAAACTTAATTGGACATAACATTTCGACCGAAGTTGATAAAAACTGCAAATATTGTTTTTGGATCATCAGGGTAATGAAAAATGCAGAGTACACTATACTTGGGAATTTTCGCTTGCTCCATGTTGATGGCTTCCTCATTGGCAAGTGAAGATAACAAAACCCAAAAGCGATACTTGGTGAAAAGCTTCTTGCGACCGCATCAAGGTAAGCTGATCAGTTCAATTTTCATTAACCACTTGAATTCGGTTACTCAAAATCTAACCGAAGTGAACTCGGTCGAATAGTACAATTTTAGACTAAGGTGCACCCCTGATTATTGCATGACATTCAAAGCAGGGTGAATTCAGTCTGCTTGTCGAGTCTCAAATCAGGGTCGAAATTAGGTTGAGCCAAGTTTTGCTCTACGTTAGAGTTTTTGTGAAGTAATTTCTGGCGCCTTTTTCATCATGTTGCCTTCGAAATATCACGCGTTCTTAAAATCCTGCACACGTAACTGGAACCTTGATTAAATTACTGCGAAGCTCAAAACGTTTGGTCGAAATGTCAAATTGGCTACCGAAGGTTGCAAATGCATGCTGGTATCAAGAACTGAAAAAAAAAATTTCACGCCACAGATGAACGAGTCGAACAATTAGTTTGGCAGATTTGTTGATCAGAAAAAAGCTCATAAAAGTTTCAAGTTAAGAAACTTAACTCTTTTTTTCACAATTTGATTTCCTCACAGCTTTTTTTTTACTGTTGTGTCTGATCTAATATCTAATCAAACTTTTGCTGATGTTTATCCCATTGATTTTCCGTATAAATTATTGTGAACGAGTTTTGGTCGAGCAAACTTTTCAGTCATTAGTAGTCAATGAACTTATTTTTTATTGTGCTTCACACGCATAATTTTATTTCAGTCGCATTCTAAACTTGGGTTTATTCTCAGTCGAGGTTTAGTCTGAATATATACTGTTTCACACAGGTAAGTCGGTTAATGGAGGGTTGCAGTATCTTCATTACTTGCAATCACCTGTTTTTCTTTTTCTCCTTTTTAATTTTTGGGCTGAGAACAAAACAAAATATTGCCTTTTTCCTAGCATCTGAACTATTTCCCCGTTCGCAGCAGAACATTTTCCATTCGACTTGGACTCGCCATTTCCTATCCTATTTCACTCAAAATTTGTTTAGAATAGATAGTAGTACTCATTTCTCTTTATCAAATTTGTTGACGTGGTCAATTTACAGAGTCGATGACTTATTTTAAAAGTCAAACTTGTATTAAGTTTTGTTCAAAAAGATAATCTATGAAAAAAAAATACTAACCGCAGATTGGGAGTTCTCATTCTTTGACATATATTTTCAATGTAATCGAAGCGTTGAATTCACTGAAATATTCATTGATTTGTACTTTCAAGGTAAAAGATCAATCCTCGAGAACCATTGGCTTTTGCAAAGGATGACTCCGTAGACAATAATGAGAAGCGAGGGTTCTTCACAGATCAGGCAAAAGGGAAGCGCGGATTTTTTGCCGATCAAGCAGTTGGAAAGCGCGGGTTTCTTGGCGATCAAGCTGTGGGAGTCTAATGGTTCTTCACAGACCCAGCGACGGAAAAGGGCGGATATCACCGATCAAAGTAGAGCTGGCGACAGAGGTATCTTCATCGACCAATGAACCGGAAAATAAAAATAAATATGAAAATAGGGCTGCTGTTTCAATTGCTTGTTCAAAACTAAGTTGTTTGTCGAATAATTTATATTGAAAAAAATACTCAATTCAACCTTATTACTTTTTCAATTGAAAAACAAATTAAATCACAAAAAACTAACAATTTCAAAAGAATTTAAAATTTTGAAAAAAAAACAATAGTCTTTTTATTAAGATTTTTTTTGGTATAAATTACCAAGTACCTTAGTTTTTTTCCTCAGATCCAAAGTTTTTTTATTCAGAGAAGCAGCCCACATCCAGTTTCAAGCGTTAATAATTGATTATATTACGATTTTAGTACCAGTCTTACTAAAATTGAGAAACAATCGATCTAGTCAATTATCATTTGAATCTAATCTCTCTTTTTAAAATCAAATTATAATTAATCATAATACCTAAAATCAATTATAATCGAATGTTTTTTCGTCTATTTTTCGATACAATTATAATCAATAATAATTGATAATAATCCATTGTTTTTATTCAAATTTCTAATTCATTAGTTTTGCACAATAATTGGTGATAATCATTTTTGTTTGTCCATTTTGTCTTAGAAGTTGCAATTATTTATTCCTATGAAAAATGAGAAAAATGTTTTTAAAGTTTTCAATCAAATCAAGTTTTTTTTCATTTCTTCCTCATTTGAGTTGTTATGTGATGCATATATTTTTTAACCACCAAAATATCAGCAAACTGATTTGGTTTCATGATTGATTCGGAAGAAATTTTTTTCATCTACCGCGTGAACGTTTCCACTATTATGAAAGGATCTCTATGAAACTTTTATTTCGTGGTAAAACTTTGTGTGTTCACATGAACCAAAGTGTTCACGAGATCTCTCTTTTTGAAATTTTCCTATTGACACAAAATTAAAAACCCATAAGTTATAATTCGGTTATTGTTTTGAATTGACAAAAAGTTGGCAAAATAAGAAATTATAATCGATTGCAATCGGTTATAATTGATTTTAGGGTGTTTTTATAAGAACTATAATCAATTATTATCGACTATAATCTCCTGGAAAAAATCATGATTATAATCAATTATAAGTCCTTTAAAAACCCAATTGTGGTAATTATAATCAATTATGATTGTCAAAAAATATCATAATAGTCCGTTATAATCGATTACTTACGCCTAAATTTGGATGCGGTAGGGGTGGATTTAGGGAGTGGTTGCGGACGCCCCTCCCCTCAGGGATTCGACCACCTGTCGACGAAAAAGGTCCCCCTTTTGTACTATTTTCGGATATCCATTTTTGGAGACGGGAACTAAATTTTTCGGCGCCAATATATACTTATTTTGTATATACTAAATACCCTCGAGAAAATCTTAGATCCGCCCCTGCTGAAAAGTAAGTTGAATTTTTATATCAATTTTACACTAGCAAAAAAATTTAAATACAACAATTACCTCTTTTCAATGAGCAAAAAGTTTTGTTTATAAATCCTGAAAATAAATTTCAAATTTAGGCAGTAACGCCAATCTACAGCGCTTTCATCTTTCATTTAACAAATGAACGATGATTGTTCTTAAATTAAATGACACCTTTCAGCGGTCATATCACCAACATGATTGAGCATGTTTTTAGCAAGAAACGACCTTTTTTTGAACTGAATTAGATGATTTAAAGGTTTGTTTTGATGTTTGCCTGTGATGATCAGAACAAAAAAAGTAAAAGCATGGTAAGTAAATCGCACCTTGAGTTCTTAGCAAATATACCGTCGCTAAAATCTAAAAAACCTATTTATGTTTCATCTCATTTTAACTTTTTAAATTCAATTTCATCGCATTTCATGTTTTTCTCGTAAGCTTGTGTGAGTGCTAAATTTAGTCGCAAAATAAATTATAAACTCAATCAGGTTCTAAGCTAGTTTTGTTCCTTTTTCATTTTGTACTGAGGGATGTCTGAAGGAAGCTTGAATCCATCAAAATGCAAAAACTTCATCAAGTCCTCGGTTCATATTGGATCTGAAATTAAAAAGCAAAAAAGTTCAAATATTTTTTGTTAATTGAACGCAGCTCGAAAACCGGCTAGACGAGTTGCGATATAGATTTTCACTCGAATCTTATATAGAATCTTTGAGAGAAAAATCATCCATTCAGGCAGAATTCCTTTTAAAACTACTGCAAAAAAATTAAGTTTCGACCCGTGACGAGTAGAAACAAACTGTACTCTTCAATTCTATCGATAATAATATATTTTGAACAGGAAAAAGCTCAAACCGTTGTGAAAAGTAAAATTTAATAGTTTTTTTTTCACCTAAGTTTTCAGAATGCGTTATTTGACATCTGATTGACAACTAAAACAAAAAATGGAAGTATTTCGTCTGTATTTTCTTTTCTGGTTTTTTTTTGCTGAAAAATGATAGAAAAACTAGCCCATATTTGCCGTTACAGTAATTGCAGAAACTGATGTCCTAAAGTTCAATCGTAGCATGTGCTGAAAACGCTGCTTTCAAAAGGTTTCAGTTTTTTCTAGTGACCGTTTTTTTAGTTTAATATTTAAGTTTTAACGGAAAAATGTTTAACAAGCGTTTAATTAAAGTTTCAAAACTTCATTTGCCCTACATGTATTCTCTCTTGACTGCATTTAATTATTTTTTTTTTATTGCTAATTTAGAAAAAACAATCGTGTTTGGTACATATATCGACGAAATTTATCTGAAATCTAAGTTAATAAACCTAATGAGTGTCAAGAATCGACTCAGTGAAAATAACTGAAACACTTCATCCTTATTTTAGAAATCATGTTTGTTCAGAAAGTTAAGGATAACTACATACTTGCCGAACAGATTTAGTACGAAGTAAATTTCCATAGTTTTTCTCCATAAAAAGAAACATTTTCAGCTAAAAGATATCAGACACTGGTCTTGGAATATAAAACTATCCCGAAAAGTTACTCGTTGTTATTTTGAACCTTAGTGGTTTTTCATAAATTTGATCAGAAAAAAGCAAACATAAAATAATGTTCTGGGTTTATTTTTTAAATTCCTACAGCATAAGTCGTACTGTGAAAGTATCGATATTGTAAGCTGTAGGTTTTTATTTTGTTGAAGTTTTAGAACAACCGAGAAGTCACATTTATTAAAAAAAGAAGGGTTCTAGTTTCTTTTTAAATTTTTGCAAGTGAGTCTTTATGAAAGGCGAGAGGTTTCGACAGTGCACGTGCATTCTCAAACTTTTTTGAAAAACTGAAACCTCTTGAAAGTCAGCGGTTTGAGCAAATTGTTTTGCTATAATATTTAGAGACATCAGTTTCTGCAAATAATGTAAAAGCAAATGAATAAAATGAAAAACTTAAAAACAAAAAAGTATGCAGACGCTATTTTCCATTTTAAAATTGATTTGCAATTTGAAGGGAACCAAAACTGGAAACAATTTTTTATTTGATAGGGGAAAAACGCAACTCTGAAACTTAAATGAATTTAAATGGGTTTTCAATTAAGCCTATCAATTGCGACCAATAGACAAAAAACCAATCGAGTTATCTTTTATTAGAATTACTGGCATGAAAGGAAACTGAAAATGTTTTAAAATCAGCAGTTTGAGCGAATTTCAAGGCAAAAATTTTAAAACACCAATTTCTGTAAGTACTGTAACTGCAAATTTTGGCTCATTTTGCTATCTTTTTTTCAGCATACAAAAGAAAAAGCCCATTTTTTCCATTTTTGGCTTTCTCCATGCTAGCTGCTTGCTTAATGACAATTGAAGTCGACCAATTCTTAATGAAATGCTTAAGAGCGACCGCATCTAGGTAAGTTGAACACTTTATATATTTTTTCAACTCACGACTTCAACTTTGCGACATATAACCAGTCTAAACATTTAGATTGTTTTAAGTTTTGTTTTTGAAAACTTTGTTGAATTGCAATCATGATTTTTCACCTTTTTGAATAGCAGAAATAAGATTACATGAACTGTATCATAAAATCAGACAAGTTTCAATTCCTGCCTTCCTGATTCGATTCCTGTTTTGGTGGAAAAACTTTCAAAAAAAACATTTGGTTTGCGGATTTCATAGAAGATTCTTTCTACACTGATTAAAAACTTTTAAAAAGCAACATGTTTCAATAATCAGCAGAAAACGTTGTTTTGCATTTTTTATATCAATTTTTCTCCTCATTTTCTGCTTTTTTGTGGAAAAACGCTAAAACGATATCTTACATATCGAATAAAAAGAAGAAGAAAAAAACTTGGAAGCCCGCCTATTATATCAGCCTGTTGTTTTTTTTCAAACAAACGACAAAACGCCAGATCTATTTTCTTTTTTGTGGAGTTTCTTGAATAACAATCATAAAAAGATCACAATGTTGCCTTGTGAATTGCATCTCAATTTTTTAACATGATATGTTTGCTAAAAAGTAAGGATTTGAAATATGTTTTAATCAAACTTTTCCTGAGTTTAACTTTTTTTAGCTGAAGTGGGCACTAAAACTAACTGCAAAAAACAAATAAGGCAAAAATGATACGCTTTCTCAATTTGAACTAGTTTGCGAAACATGGGTTGTTTGACCACAGTTATATCACCAAGATTTTTGATCAGGTTGTGTTAAAAGGCAAAAGTATTTCGAAAATATTTCAAAGAATTCTGTTGCAGCTTCAGTAGCGACTAAACAGGTTGCAGTGCAACATTTCACTTAAGCCAATCTGCTTTTTGTGAATTGAAGTCTGTCCGTGTAGAAACAACTTAAGATTAAAATTCTTGCTCAGTACGTACTAAAAAAGAAAAAAAATTCTGGGAAAAAAACTTGAATGAAAAGCTTAAAGACGTTGGAAGGCGATTAGAAGGAGATTTTAAGCAGCCCTCTTATTGATCTCGAAAAAAGTTTTAAAAAAAGTAAAACTAATTGAAAGAAGTATTTGATAAAATTTCGTTTTCTTTTATCCTTCTGTGATAATTTAGTAATTTTGAAAACAAAACAAGATACTTGTAAGCTTTAGCTTAGCTTACAAGTTAGTTCCAATTCATTTTTAATAATTCATTAAGAGTTGTTCTTCCCGAAGAGTTATCTGGCTCATCTATGAGTTACTTAGTTAATTAAAAAGGAATTAATTGATGAATTATCATTAACTTTTTTCTGTGAATATTTGAAAAAAAAGGATTAAAAAAAAGAGAAAAAAAGAGAAAAAGTATTAATCAAAGGCTCAATCAACCTAATTTTAAATTCAAATTCGGCTGCTTGTGTTTTCTCTTGTTCAACGTTCAAATTGTTAAGGTAGAAATAAAGTCAAGGCACATAGAAGTTGCAACCTTTAGTTTTCAGGCAAAAAAATGAATGACATTTTTTTTCCACGTTTGTGCCCTTTTCTCTGCACTAATAAAGATTCACAGTTGAATTTTTGACAAACGATGCATGAAGGTCTTTTTGAAACTATAGCAGGATAAAAAAACCGCCAAATCTATTTTTGAGGTTCCGTTTTGCTACTTAATTAGAAAGCAACAGAGAAGTGTCCTTGAGCTTTTAAGTGAAAAAGCTTTTATAGTTTATTATCCGGCTATTGCTGAAAAAAAGTATCATATACCATATATCAAAATTTCAACCGTGAGTTTTTATTATTGTAGAGAAAATGGCACAAACGTGAAAAAATTTCGTTCCCTTTTCGCCGGAAAATTTAAGAATGCAACTTTTGTGTCCCGTGACTGTATTTTTCTGCGCAGAAAAGATCAACTTGCTTAACAACTGTGGTGTCATTGTCTCCAGAACCATATGCAGTTTTATTAGATTTTTTCAATGAGATAAGTCCCATTCATGTAATAAATATCCTCTTCATAGACGTTAAAATTATTTCCCTCAAAAATGGTTTGATCACAACAGTCGTGTTTTGAAATAAAATTAAAGTTCTGGAGCATATGAATGAAACTGAAGTATTCTGAAGGCCATTTTTAGGTTTATTTTGAATATCTCTTCGCTCACACAAACATGACATGATCAAAATGGATCCAACTTCAGCAGTCTCTGGTGGTCTCTTTTATTTGATGTGTAATTGAGCCAGCAACTAGCCCTCGCCTCTAAACTCTCTGCTCTTAGAAAACACAATTTGTATGCCAGATATTCCCAGTCTAAGTTCTGGCTTCGCTCATTAAACACCTTCAGAGTCCGCATTGATCTAGACAGTTCTCCGACTGAATCGAGTCCAAACTCTGGACACCTGAAACAAGCAATTTCAAGAACTTGAGAACCGGGTCGAGTTCCCGCTCAAAAGATATGAGCAGTTTGAGCGGTTTTCCAGCAAGATTTGAGCGATTTGAGCAGTTTATCTAATAAAACCGCTCAAAAACCGCGCAAGGTTTGAACGGTTTGTGAGCGGTTTTTTTTAGATAAACCGTTCAAAAGCCGCTCAAATCGCTCATATTTAAGCAAGATTTTGAGCGCAATCGTCTAAAAACACCGCTCAAACCGCTCAAATCTTGCTTCAAATCAGGTGAAAAACCTCGATTCGGGGATCAATTCATTTCTGAAGAGAGCTTCTTCGGTATAAAAAAATCTGCTATGTTTGGTTCAACACATACACGAACCAACTGTTTATTACAATTTGGTTCCTTATCACAGAATATTGTTAAAGAGAAGTATTTCAAAAAGTGCTAATGAGTTTTTGACATCAATCTCGGATGACGCACACAAACACATCAGATCTTATGATGGTCAAGCTATTTTCATCACTTTTTATAGAAGCGAAATCACCTGTGTTGGTCCACGTCTTCCAATTTCACTTCAATTCCTTTTTCCTGGAACACTTTCTCCGCCTCTTTAAGTTCACGCTTTTTGGGATGCGGGTCACGTGAGTAGATGGAGGCGGACTCCTCGAACACACCCCTGGCTTTTTCTATGCATGAGTAAGTCAGGAGGAACTGGTCTCCAAAATGGACTATGAAAAAGTCTGGCTCTTTTTTGTGTGGCTGAAGTTTGTCCTCCGAGTACACGAATGCCCCCTCTGATGTAGACTGGAGGGAGAATGGCTGATGGGCAAAGTGGTTAGTCGTCTTCGGATATCGCAGAGTAGTGAAGGCAGTCTTGTTCAACTGAAGATGCCAGCCTAAATGAAAATTTGACTCTTGAAAAAATCTCTAAGGTTAATATAAACGAAAAATTTTGTTTTTCGAAATTTTGTTTTATTCAATATCATCAACCATTTATAAAAAGCACAATGACAGAGAAAATTATAAGCAAAGGGCAAAACTTTTAGCCAGAGAAAGTATGATCCTTAATTTAAAATTGTTTTTGGAGAAATTTTAAGAAAAATTTTACATAACTTGATGCTAGCCATAAAATTCAGATGCACTATCGAAACCTCTGTTGAAAATTTAGTTGGCCTAGTTGAACTATTAGTTGTAAGCTTTTGAAAAAACTAAAACAGTATTTTGAAAAAACCTTAGTTCTTGGTTATTCTAAAATTTAGGTATGCTAGAAACCTGAGTTTTCATCAGTGCTAGTTTTAAGTAAAATCTATGCAGCAGCAGTATAAAAACGAAATCGAAAATATTTTTTTTTTGTTTGTTTTTTTTTCTGTGATATATTTTTTTCAAAACTACGAGTAATGTTTTCCATATAAATGACAATCCCAGATCAATGTCTGATATCATATCAGCTAAAAGTGGTTATGAAAACTTCTTTGGAAATATACTTCGTGATAAATTTTTATGGCAAGTATTAAATTTTCCTTAACTTTCTGAAAAATCATGATTTTTTGGCCAGGGATAATGTTTTCCATTCTTCTTCATGAGATGAATCTTGTCATTCCTTGGGTGCTTTAACTTGAACTTCGCATAAATCTCGCCATTGTATGTCTCAAAGCTTTATTTTGTATAAAATGCAGTCTAAAAGTCAATTCAAAATGAAATCCAAAAGAACAAAAAGAAACAAAACAACAAAAAATCGAAATCATCCAAGTAATTTTCATGTAGAACTGAAACTTTAAAGTCATGAAATGTTGTGGTGATGATGCTCTCAACTTTTTTGCAGAAAAGTTATCGAAGATATTTTCTATGCATTACTAAAATTTAGCGACATATTCTTTACCTAAAGCGAACGTCAGCCAAGAAACAATAAATCAATGTTCGAGTTCAGTTTGAATGTGCTGTTTCTGATTTTGGATCAAAAAACTAATGGAATCACGTAATAACTCCCCAGTTATCAACAAACTCCTCGTACTTGATTAGAAAGTAATAAATTATTATCTTTAAGGAATAGTGTTATTTAGCACAATTGAGCTTAGAAGCACTCCTGATTCATCAAATTTTTTAAATGTAATTTTATAAGGTTTAAAGGTGAGTTTGATTTTGTTCTAAAAAAATCGGAGCACTCAAGCTGAAACATTTTCAGTTGAACGATGCTGGAAGTCAATTTAACAACATCCGCAAAAAGAACCGCATAGAACAATTGGCAATGACTTAAATTAGAAATTGTAAAGAATTAAGAAAGGAAACCTGTAGAACAACTAAGCCACTCCGATTGTCCACAATTCAGGTTGAACAACATTGTTATACACACAATGATATCTTGCAGAAAATCAACTTTGAAAAAATTCAATTTTATTCCTCGAATTTTATCTTCGTGTTCCAACTTAGTTACTAAGAAATTGTGAATATGGATGTCAAAAGCCTGTATCAAATTAAGTTAAGAAAAAACTACATTTCAAGTTTTTCATCGCAACCGAGTTTTTTAAGCTTTTCAAATAAGGCATTTTTTGTGCCGTGCATCTGACTGATCCATAAGTGAAGTTCATAGAGTCACTCAATTTTTTTGAAGGCTGTCTTCCTCCTGTGTAAAAGATTTTCAATATAATTACTACAGCTTTTGAGCATTGGTAAAATAAACATGCTAACTAGTGTGAAACTTTTATATACTTTCAAATTTTTTGATTAATGATTGATAAATTTGTTTAAAAACGATAGAGAGCAAAAAAAATTACTTCGATATAAAAAAACACATAGTTAATCAATGCCACTAGGTTATTTTGTAATCAATTGCTGAAAATTTTTGTTTATATAGAAAAAAGAAGAACATTGCAATGGTTGACTTGCACCCTCGAGATAAAACCCGCACCGAAGTTTCATGGATAATAATCGATTATAATGGATTTTCAAATGTTGTCAATATAATCGATTATCATGTCAAATTTAGACCACATAATGGATTTTTAATCGATTATAATCGATTATTTTGGAAAAATTTAAATCTATTATAATCCATTATAATCGATTATAATCCATTTTTGTTTTCAATATAATGGATTTTTTTTTGTACATAAAATCCATGAAAATTGAATAATTTTTGTAAATAATGACTCTAATTTCTGCAACTTTCTGCAAAACTCGAACAAACACGTTCATCCAGGGACGACCAATATGTAGTAATTTTCCAAAAAGTGCCCAAAAACAGCATTTTTGACCAGCTCTTCACGTCAACAGCTCTTCCCATCCCCCCACGAAACCCCCAACCACGACGTGCCCCCTCTCTCTCTAGTTAGGGGACATCTAACTCTAGTAAGGGACATCAACTCTAGTAAGAGGTGTTGGGGGCATCAACTCTAGTACGAGGTGGGGGGGGGGGTTGGTGTGCGATCTATAGGTAACTTTTTATAATTTTTCAATAACTCGATTGAAAATAGGAAAAAAACAAATTAAGCGAAAAGAAATTAAAACAAAATAACTAACTTAAGTTTAACAAAATTATGAAAAAATGAAAACAACACACAAAAATATTTGAATAAATAGATTATAATCCATTATAATTGATTAAAATGGATTATTTTTCTATGAAACTTTTTTTTGAAAATAATCGATTAGAAATTGTAAAAAATTAAGAAACGAAACCTGTAGAGCAATTAAGCAAAGTCGATGGACCACAAATCAGGTTGAACAACATTGTTATACACACAATGATATCTTGCAGAAAATCAACTTTGAAAAAATTCAATTTTATTCCTCGAATTTTATCTTCGTGTTCCAACTTAGTTACCAAGAAATTGTGAATATGGATGTCAAAAGCCTGGATCAAATTAAGTTAAGAAAAAACTACATTTCAAGTTTTTCATCAAAACCGAGTTTTTTAAGCTTTTCAAATAAGGCATTTTTTGTGCCGTGCATCTGACTGATCCATAAGTGAAGTTCATAGAGTCACTCATTTTTTTTGAAGGCTGTCTTCCTCCTGTGTAAAAGATTTTCAATATAATTACTACAACTTTTGAGCATTGGTAAAACAAACATGCTAACTAGTGTGAAACTTTTATATACTTTCAAATTTTTTGCTTAATGATTGATAAATTTGTTTAAATACGATAGAGAGCAAAAAAAATTACTTCGATATAAAAAAACACATAGTTAATCAATGCCACTAGGTTATTTTGTAATCAATTGCTGAAAATTTTTGTTTATATAGAAAAAAGAAGAACATTGCAATGGTTGACTTGCACTCTCGAGATAAAACCCGCACCGAAGTTTCATGGATAATAATCGATTATAATGGATTTTCGTTGACTAAAATGTTGTCAATATAATCGATTATCATGTCAAATTTAGACCACATAATGGATTTTTAATCGATTATAATCGATCATTTTGGAAAAATTTAAATCCATTATAATCCATTATAATCGATTATAATCCATTTTTGTTTTCAATATAATGGATTATTTTTTGTACATAAAATCTATAAAAATTGAATAAATTTTGTAAATAATGACTCTAATTTCTGCAACTTTCTGCAAAACTCGAACAAACACGTTCATCCAGGGACGACCAATATGTAGTAATTTTCCGAAAAGTGCCCAAAAACAGCATTTTTGACCAGCTCTTCACGTCAACAGCTCTTCCCATCCCCCCACGAAACCCCCAACCACGACGTGCCCCCTCTCTCTCTAGTTAGGGGACATCAACTCTAGTAAGAGGTGTTGGGGGGCATCAACTCTAGTACGAGGTGGGGTGGGGGGTTGGTGTGCGATCTATAGGTAACTTTTTATAATTTTTCAATAACTCGATTGAAAATAGGAAAAAAAGAAATTAAGCGAAAAGAAATTAAAACAAAATAACTAACTTAAGTTTAACAAAATTATGAAAAAATGAAAACAACACACAAAAATATTTGAATAAATAGATTATAATCCATTATAATTGATTAAAATGGATTTTTTTTCTATGAAACTTTTTTTTGAAAATAATTGATTATAATCGATTATAATCGATTATATTGGAATTTTATTGCTTTAAAAAATATTATCATTATAATCCATTTTCAATCGATTATTATCGATTAATTTTGTTATTTTGTAGGGACTGACAATAAAAATCCAATATAATCGATTATTATCCATGAAACTTCAGTGCGGGAAGTCATTAACAAAATTTTCACCGGCATCTGCAGCGGGGAGTTGATTCAGTTTTAAAATTTCGTGATGGCTTTGACTGTTTCATTAAGCTTTCAAATGCTTTTCTTTTGTTAATTATAGAGGAAATTGCAAGTGTCGATGTGTTTAAAACTGTTATTTCGGTTATACTTTTAAATACATGTTTCCTGTTTACGATGGGTTATTGAAAATCTTGTAATCAAATTTCTTTTTTGTTTTTCGTCATACTATTGTGACTTTTTAACCTAATTTTTATCCGCGTAGTTTTGATCATTTTTCCGAAACGTATGACGATGATTGTTCTTGGCTATATCACTATAAAATTTTCTTGAACTAAAGAACTTTCGATTTCGTTTTTGAAATAGGTTTTCTCAAAAAGCAAAGTTTTTTGTCTGTTTTCCCGACAGACAATTGTATATTTCATAGTAATTAATATCTATGCGTCCAAGTTTACCATCTGAAATTTTTCTTGTTTAATTTAAAAAGACTGCTTGAATATTGCCGCTTTTTTGTAATAACAAAACCATCACATCGCGGTTTAAAGTGCAGCTTGACTCTCTTAATCAGCCTGTTTTTAGCTTCAAAAATAGAAAAACATTGAGAGCTCATAACCATTAACCCTGATCACTTTCAAGTCCAGATTATTCAAACGAGATTTTTGTTGTATATTGAAGTTGAAATTGTCCCTTACAAAAGTTGCAACTTCATTAAATTAAACGTTCCAATCGATCGTTTTAAACAGTGTGATCAATCAAGTGCATCAGTTTTTCCTAGTCGTCCAGAAATTTCTGGCTACAAATGCGTTAAATTTGGTTCGAGGTTAACTTTTCTGCATTAATAAAATCAATAAAATCAATAAAAAAGGCACAACTTTTAGCATTGACCAATGCTTTATCGTACCAGTTCTATCATTACACTTGCATTAGTGTTTTATATCTTTTTAAAACCAAATTGTCTTCTTCTGCTGTTTCATCATCCTACCACACATCAACTGAGACAGGTTATCAATTTTTAGTGACAAGGCCCCGTGATGAAGGTTTGATTATGAAACCATAAGATCTGCACATCTGTGGTTGCAGCGCTGTTTTTATAGTAAATCGAAGTCAATTCAAATCGCAGTCATAGACATTTCATGTCTCTTTAATATTCAATCAAGAAACTAATTAATGTTTTATCTCATCAATCAGTCCTAATACTTATGGTAACTTGAATGAAGTCACAGAACAAAAATGAACCGTTTTCCTTAAAATTACAACTTTTTGAACAACCAATAAGAGCAACTTTTTTTAGTGGCGGTTACAGTAGCATCTTCTAAAACCAACTAAAAGCCGCTTCTGGAGAATAATTCGCGATTCTTTCAGCTTTTTTATGCATCTACTACAGATTATTTCAAATTGATGAACTTTTTAATGAGATTGCAAAACTGCTTCAATTACCGTATCCGTATTTCCAGAAACCAATGCTCATCACTGGACACCTGAGAGGCACAACATCGAACTCAATTGACCCTGACCTCTTGACCTCATACCATATCCCTTCCAAGGTCAAGTGAAGGTGAGCGGCATCTACTTTCTGGCAAGTCTGAGACGGTTTTGCACGTCTTGTTTCCCATGCAGCATCACAACCAGTTGATAAAATCAGCAGAAAAACACAGAATGGAACGATAAAAAATACCATGCTTTTCATGATATGGTCAGTTTATAAGGTGGTAAAATGAGTCAATGTTTTTAGGTAAATGACAATTGTGGACTCTTATTTGAATTACATTTGGATGACCTTTTCTGAAAACTGGAACAAATATGCCGTTATTTGTTTGATTCGACTTTGATAAATTAGTATTTTATCAAAAAGTCTAACTTTAATCTAGTTTAATTCCTACTAATATTCAAAATTTACGACTCGCTTTTGGTCGAATGAAATATTTTTGAGTATATGACCAGTGGCAGATCGCGGATCTAGGATTTTCTCGAGGGGGGGCGGATTTTCAAAAAAATTTCGAAAATTTTGTCGACTTTTTTTTAATGTCGACCGAATTGATTTTTGAGCTCTCCCTAAGCACGGTTTAGTCCCTGTTTTAGCCAAACTTTCTGCGTCGCAGGCAAGATTTTGAAAAACAGTCCAAAAAAGGTGTTTTTAGACACTTTTTGGAAAATTTTGACCAAAAAATTGCGTTTTTTCGGCGCGCGCTCTTCCCTCAAAATTAGTATATATTGGCGCCAAAGCCACCCTTAGAAAATTTTCGGGTCGGTCGGTCAAAAATGGATTTCTTAAAAAGTACCAAAGGGTGGACCCTTTGGGTCGGCAGGGGGTCGAATCCCTGAGAGGGAACGATAGCCCCCCCCCCCCCCCCCCCCATCCGCCCCTGTATATGACCATCAGGTAAAAATAATATCTCATGAAAAAAGAAAAATTTTAAGTAATAATTTTGGGTCTGTGTTTGAATATAAACTACGAAATATTCGACTGTGCTAGAAATACTATTCGAGTGTAGCGCACAGAGCAATAACAGCATCCTCCTCGATCGAAAACGGTTCTGATTGCATCAAGCCATGTCAATGTTGATCGTTTCGGTTTAAGTTTCATTTTCCAATTGGAGACAGGGCTGTGAGTAGACAGCTAGTTTTAAACATAACCCGACTATGGTCTCTAGTGTCAACATGCGTCGGTTACCATTATGGATTTTTTGAAGGGATGCCCCCCGTGTCACTTTTCCCCACCTCGGGAACATGCCAAATTCGTCGCCCAGAGGGTCTCCAACTTGACGCTTTTTGATTGTTTACAACGCCCAATTTGATCAGCAGCTTAAAGTTTGGTAAAATGCACTCTACGTTTTAAGGACTAAATTGGTCAAAAACAATTCCAAAAAGGCTAAATAGTTATGAATTTTTGGCTAAATAGTTATGAATTTGCCTGCAACACAGTAAAGCTCCGGGTGACCAAAAATGTTTATCGTACAATTCTCATAAATGGGAAATTTCTTTTCATACAAATCCATGAGTTGATGTATACAAAAGCTTTGCATAAAAGCACTTTTTCTAAATAACCTCGCAACCCAAATTAGTTTGTTTCTCATCATTTATCACAATTTTATCAAATTTTTTAGGAATCTTATACCTCATTCTCAATGTTGGTATAATGGAGCTTGCATGCAAGCAATCAAAACACCAGGTTCGCGTGCATGCTCTGTGGCACTCTTACAGTTATCTCTGTATTATCTAATTATCTCTGTAAATAAGCTAATTATCTCTTTTTCGATAACTTTTCAAATCCTTAAAAAAAAAATTCGCCGAATGTAAGATAGGTTTTAGAAGTCTTGTTGTGTTTTTGCTCCGACTTTCGATACGAAAGTAACGGCCCGTACCGAGAAAATTCTTTATTTCCGACCTGAAATACTTTGTATCTTATCTTAATTCTGGTCAGAAATTCTTTTTGAAATGTTTAAATAGAGCATGGATTTTCTTTAAATACTTTAATTCTAAACCTAATTTTGATCAGAAATTAGCTGAATCTAGGCTATTTTTATCGAGAAAAACTCTCCCGTTGGGACTCGAACCAGACCTTCTGATTCTTAGACATTTGCTCTATCCACTAGGCTACAACCCTTTATATTTTGCGTAGTTTTAGGAGAATAATAATGTTATAACGAGTGTATTTTTGCATTGTATTCACTACTGCTATTGTGTATACTCGAATCATGTTTATCTCGTTGCGGTTGAGCAGTGAACTGATTTCTGGTTATTTTTTTCCAGAAACTGTTTGTTTCTAAACTAGAAAAGAGAAAGATCACTTCTGCACGGAAAATACGAGCAAACTAGACTATATAATCTACATGGAATTTCTATCTAGAAAAACAGCTTCCGTTGGGTACGAGGGAATATTTGTGCTCGGGGTGGGTTTTTTTCTTTAGACAAATTTCGACTTTTTATCTAGCCATTTTTGACGGAATTTTTTTCATATCATTCGAAAGCCATTGTTATCCTGAGCTTAAATTTGAAAAGATATTTCACCTGTGATCTTTTTTCGTAAAGTCATGGGGGTTTAAAAAATGGCATTTTGGTCAATTTGGGACAATTAACGAGCAATATATTTCGCGCTATTACGCGTAAGCGGATATTCAATCCGTCTTAGAAAACGTTCCAAATTGGTTGAGGGAAGCTTTTTTGTCATAGTTGATTTAATACTAGAAGCGGAATTTATCCTTTTGTACTTTATATGGCGTGTGAGGTGATGAATTTCACAAAAAATCTCAAATTGTTTTACAAAATTCTTTCCATTTTTCATTTCTTTTCTTTACTTTTAATTTTCCCTTGTTATCCCGGGTTGACCTACATAAACCGAAATTGCTTATCTTACAATTTCATACACCGAAAACGCTTTTCATACAATTCCGTACATCAATTGAAAGGGAAAATGCTAGTCATTAAAAAAAACTTCCAAATGAAAATTGAAATTGCTCAAAAACTTTGTCGATTTTTTTTATCCTCAAATCGAATTTTGTACTCAAACAAACATTTTTCAAAAAAAATTTTGCATGCAAATTTTAATTTTTTGTTTGCATAACGTAGTCGACGATGCACAAAAATTGGATTTTTTTCCGTTTCTCTGGATAAATTTTTTTAAACAGGCTAAAAACTCCTGTTTTTTTTGGATGACATGTTTATTTATGCCTTGATTAATGTTCGATAAACTGAAAATTCTGTATTGAAAAATACTCATCAATGAAATTTTTTGCCAAAACTTAAAAGTTTGATGCTTTCACTATATCATTTGTGAAGACATCACTTTTTCAACGCAGATCGTTTCCAATGCGTTCTCAATGACAGATAATCAACCTTTTGGGAAGTCAAGTGTTGAGTACACCATAGGTTTAGTCATTTGTGTTCGGTCACGAACACATCCCAAAAGTTTTGAGAAATTAAATTTTTAAAAAATCTTTTTTTTTTGGTTTATGAAAAAAAAGCTTATCCTACACTTTTCATTTATGAAAATATGCTTATCTTAGAGTTTGTTAAACATTTTCTGTATCTATGGAATTGTAAAAAATTGTATGATAAGCTTTTTTTCATATATGAAAATTGTAGTACAAGCATTTTTGGTCAACCCGGGATTATTGCTTCATAGACCTTAATACGCAGTCGGAACCTTCAGGGCTTGGCTCTGATACGAGCAGTCTTGTTATATTAATGTTAGAAAGAGATTCAAGCAACTTATTCGAAAACAATACTGCTGCTATGATTGGTTTAAGTTGTAGCGTCTTTCACAATTTCGTTCGGAATTGCAACCTGCGAGCAACCACATGACATAAAACAAAAATAAGACTACTTTTATTTCAGTGCAAAACGCTGAATATTACGGCTGACCTTCAACTTGTCTAGAATCGGTTTTGGAAAACGAAAAATTACAGCATAAGGATTTAATACGACCAATTAACTTCCTGACTTGTGTAACATGAAAAAATGATTAATGAAAGTTTTTTTGTTTGTGTCTAGAATAAAGTAAAACAATCGGATCATGTTAACTATATCTCCCCTATGGCACCTCCCTCCGCAAGAATCTTTGGTTTTTCTATGTTTTGTCCAAAGCAAGAGTTTTTGGCAGGTTTCGCATTTAAGATTTCTCGCAATAAGGCCAAGTTGTTTCTTTTTTTGTAGACATAATTGATCGTCGTCCCAACAAGGCAGTATTTCGGTTTTAAAAATCATTTATGCTCAGCTCGACTGGTTTTGTATTTCTCGGAAATGTTTTCTGTCGCATTCATATTGGTTGACGCTAATTCAAAAAATTTCATGCAAACCTTGTTAACTCCCCCCCCCCCCCCCCCTATTGCAATAGGGGGGAAATTGTTAACAAGATCCAAACAATCAATTAGAATCCCGCACTGACAAACAAACGTGGATTTCGATCGATTTTAGAATGAAAAAAGTATGCAGATTAGATTGAAATCTATTTAAGTTGTAAAAAAGTAGGTTAATCAAAACGAAAAAATTCAGATCGATTTGGATCGATTTGGAATCGATTTAAATCTATTTAATTTCAACGCTAAAAAAAATCGATTGCAGTCGATTTCAAATCGATTCGAGTGGATCTTAAATCTGACCTAATGAGAAATTGATCAAAATTGATTTTAAATCGATTTAAATAGATTTTTTTTTTCACTTCTTTTTTTTCACTAATTTTTCACAAATTTTCGAATGACAGAAAAAAAAAGAAATTTTTTTGTCACATGTTCCATATACCAAAAATGATTAAAATGCCTGTAAAAGAAGATGTACGTCAGCTGACTATCGCAGAGTCTGCAAGAATCTAAGTCGGACACCCTTACAGAGACTAAAAGCAGTTTTCTGGATGATTTCTGACGCCCACGGGTCCTAACAAACAATTCCAGACTTTCAGTCGCAGCTCTGCCATATCCACTCCATCCGAATCAATTTGTGACTATCCAGTTCCCTCTGGGTTGATTTACTGCATTTCCACCAGATTCACTCTATCCGGATGAATTTAGGACTAATCCGACGCCTCTGGGCGGTCGCGGCATTATTTGGAAGAATCATTGGAAAATCAATTAGAATCCGAAATTTCATTCCGGTCAAATGATTCGTAGCAATACCAGTGATTTGTAAGCAAAGTTATAGAACCGTACTAATAGCGCTTATATTCCGAGACCTCTCAGAGATTTTTCCCAATAAACATGAGTTACACCGTAATAAAGGGTCACTTTTAATTCATAAAAGTTAAAAGCTGACTTGATATTACCTAAAACGACTACACCTAGACTACAATTGATGTTTGATACTTTGAAACTTTAACTATTGATACTTTTCATGTTTTCATACTTCTATTATTGTCTTTTAAGAAGACTTGACTTTACACTTCTTCTTCTTCTGTAAAACAAGATCAACCGTCCCCCATGCGCCCGTCCCGAAATCTTATCCCGCAACCCCCCAAAATGGAAATCAGAATCATAGAGTGGGCATCGGTCTTCGAAACCCTTCTAAATGAAGACGACGCGAAAAAGCAGCAAGTTATTATTTTACATAGATACGAGATTAAGGCCTGGCTTTTTCTTCATGGATTGGCTGTGAGATAAATCACCTTTCACTACAAGAGAGAAATACTCATAATCTGTTGAGCAATTAGGCACAAACCAACTACTTGGATAGATTTTGGTCAAATAAGTTTAACTGGTAAAAATGAGGAACCTGGACACTCTGGAAGAATGCGTACTTGAAGGTCTTTCGGATTGCCTCCCTTTGTTTGGATCCACTCTTCTGGAACCCCAGCTGGACCTGGGAGGCGACCGCATTCTTCACCAGGTCCCTCACGCATGTGGCGATGATCTCTGTCATCTCGGGAATGAACTCGAAACCGGTTCTTCTCCTGGAACTGACGGACCACGTCTTATCCGCACTGACAAAAATGGATTTCGATCGACTTTAAAATGAAAAAAGTATGCAGATTGTTACGTGTCATTACATATACCAAAATTGACTAAAATGCTTGCAAAACAAGATCAACCGTCCCCCATGCACCCCATTAATTCTTATCACACAATCCCCCTTCCCCCGAATTTTTATCCCGCAACACCCCAAAATGGAAATCAGAATCATAGAGTGGGCATCTGCACCCTGGTAGTTAAGTTAACCCGGGTGAGGAGAAAAAGTGTGAATGTATGAGTGAATGATAGACCGATAGCCACTTCTATCAGGCGATGTGATCTTCAACAATTGAGCTTTAAAGTCGACTTGGCTTCTTACTAGAATTTTTATAATCTAAACATGAAAAAAGCTCTGCGTCTCTTCAAAATGGAGAGGAACTTTTTATTCGATTGTATTTTGTTTTTTTTGTCTATTTTTTGTTGTTATCCACGCAAAATCAATTTCACAAAAAAATGTCTGAAGGGGATTCAAGTGATAAACTACATTGAATTTTTCGCAATTTCATTTTTAACCCGAAATGAAGAGTCCCAAAAAAGAACCGCAGCTTAGACAAACAAATTGATTTTTTTGTATGTCAAATTTTGAGCAAATATAGCGAGCGGGCATTGTTATAACACGGAAAAACATTAAACTATTAGCTACCCCAATAATATAAGTTTCAATGCAACCCCCCAATTCTTATCTATCCATCAGTTTTGACTTAAAATAAAAAAAACTTAAATAACTTGCTGACTTAATGACTTTTTCTGGTTTTATAGTGATTCAGACTTGATATATGATCGGGCGAATTGGGTTGGCGTGATTTAAACAGGGTGTTTTTATAGCTAATTTTGCCAGTTGTGGTTTAAGTTTGCAGATGTAAACTAGCAATTGATCCACAGTCTGAACAATTTAGGAGACGTGAATTAAATTAGACTGTTTGCCTTGCGTTGTGTTGTGTGATGTATTTTGATATATATCAAATTTTACTATGCTGTTTAGAACTCACGCGCAGTTGGCTTCGTCGCTTGTGCTTGGCTGGTTCTCTGCCTGTGTTGCCTGGTGCAGCAGTTGTCTTTCTGGTGAAGCAGTCCGTCTCTTCAACCTCAGGTATGTGTGTTCTCCCCTCCCCTTTTTTTGCGTTGCCTGCTCAGCCCTTGTGGTTTTTTGCTTATTCCGATGTCTAGGGTTAGGGTTGCTCGTTCGCGGCGCTCTTGAGGCTTTCAGTTTAGCTGAGGGAGTAGGCAAACTATGCATTTGCTCGCGCACATTTTGCCTTGTGTTTTGTTGTGTGGTTTAATAAGATTTGTAATCAATTTTTCAATGCTCTTTAGGTCTCTGGCGCAGTCGGCTTCGTCGCTTGTGCTTGGCTGGTTCTCTGCCGCTGTGCTGTCCTAGTCAACAAGTGAATGTCAATGCGACAAATTAACGTCACATTCAAAAGAAAGAGAAGCAAAACAATCTTAAGAATGGAACATTTTATGAACTCAAAATCTGATTTATATTGACACTTTTCTTTTAGTCGTCAAATATGTTTTTGTCCAAAACCTGATTTGCAATGATGGTTTTCTATGATTTCATTGCATATTTTGGAGCTCAAAATCTGGTTTATTTTGACAGTTTTCTTGATTTGTTTTATATGTTGATGCACAAAATCTGATTTACAAGGATGATTTTCTAGATTTTCGTTGTATAGCTTCGAAAGCAAACGTTGATTTTTAGCGAACTTTTTCTCTATTTAATACATTGGTTTTTGCCCAATACCTGATTCACATTGATAGTTTTTAAATAATTTTATTGCTTATTTTTGAGCTCAAAATCTGATTTATTTATACCAATTTATTCATTCGTAGCACAGGTTTTAGCCGAAGATCGGATTTTCAATTTTATTTTGACTTTTTTTTTGATTTCTTACATATGGTAATGCACAAAATCTGATTCTGAAACATCTGGCACGTGTGTTTTTATTTAAAAAATCAAGAAAAAAGTATTTCAGTTAGTTTTCTATATTGCATGTTTTTTTTTCGCCTTGTTAGCAGAAAAAATTGATTTTAATGTGTCGTAAAATCCATCGAAATCGATTTAAATAGATTTTTTAGACACTTAAATCGATTTAAAATCTTCAAAAAGATCGATTTAAAATGGGTTTAAGTGAGATTCTGATGGATTTAAGTGAGATTCGGATGGATTTTAGTGAGACGGAAAACCCATCGAAATTGAGTCAAATCGATTTTTTCGACACTTGAATTGATTTAAAATTTTCAAAAAGATCAACTTAAATCGATTTAAAATCCATTTGAGTTCGTAAAATGTACACTGTTAATCGATTTGAATCGATATAAAATCGACTGGAAACCATTTCTGTCAGTGCGGGATCGCTTTTATTTATTTATATTCCTAATAATTAAAAAAGCATTAAAATTCATTGCGAATCAATTGTAATCCAAAATTTTTCACTTTTAGGATAATGACAATGAGCCTAATTATAATCGATTTTTTTTCTACTAATTAAATATGCAAATTTCAGTGCACTCAACATCAATTGCACGCTTTTAATTAAAATTGGCCACCTTTTGTTTATTTTCAATGTTATTCTGCACAAGTTTGTTACCCATTTTATGTTACTCAATTCTGTTCCTTTCAGCCACTTTTTTTGTTAGTCAGAACCTGTAGGGAGGGGGGCTTAGGGGTTTGGGTTGAATGTAGATGTATATGGTAATGATGCGTATTAATATAAAATTATATATTGCTGTTTCTCGTACATAAATCACAATACTGCAGCAAAGGTGATGCATTTCTAGAGTTTAATGCAACATGAACCGGCGAAGCACATTTGTTTAAATAAACAGTTCTGAATAAGTTCCATCAAAAGGCCCCGCGGTATGAAATGTCATTTATTCAGGTTTGTTGACAGTTCTTAGTTTGCAAATTAGTGTCAAAATGTCAGCCAAATACTTCTCAAAGAATCAGAAAATTAGTTTGACAAACCAGTGAAAAATTTGCAGTTTTTCATATTCACAAACGAATGATAATGACTTTTAAACTGTCATTCTGCTCAATTTTTGTCATCATTATTTTCCTTCCGAACTGTGTGGCTTTTTGGTCAAGACACACATACAAGCCACCAACTTCATGTCAAAAACCTGATGCAGATCATATTCACATGGCCATGGGAGGGAAATGGTACGAAGTGCAAAGGTCAGCAGGGTCACCTGAGCTAACTGAGATTGGTCCTTTCAGATGTCCTCTTATGGACATTAGTTTCTTGAAACATGGATATGGTAAGTGAACTAAATTTGTTTCTTTTCTTAGTTTGAGGTGATCGTGCGTTTTTTCAGGATTAAATTAGATTGAGTTGACCTCATCAATTTAAGTGAACAAGCGGCTTTGAGAGCTTACTGGTGTCAGGGCTTATCATATCCCATTTGTCAATTTTTTTAAAATTTTTGTACTATCTAATTTTTGAGAAAAAGGTATGCAGCTTTTTGTGTACAGCAATATATCTTTCAGAATCGGTTCTAATTTTTTCGTGTAAAGGGTGAAAACGCTTTTCTAGCTTATTTAGTTTGATTTTTTTTTGCTTAATAGCGTCTGCAATTTAGGTTGGCACTTGGAAATTAACCAAACAGTGTTCATGACTCTGAGCGAACCAAAGACGACCACCCACTATGTCCATCAGCCATTCTCCCTCCAGTCTACATCAGAGGGGGCATTCGTGTACTCAGAGGACAAACTTCAGCCCCCCAAAAAAGAACCCGACTTCTTCATAGTCCATTTTGGAGGCCAGTTCCTCCTGACTTACTCATGCATAGAAAACGTCAGGGGCGTGTTCGAGGAGTCCGCCTCTATCTATTCACGTGACCCTCATCCCAAAAAGCGTGAACTTAAAGAGGCGGAGAAAGTGTTCCAGGAAAAAGGGATTAAAACAAACTTGGAAAGCGTTGATCAGTGGAACTGTCATGATTTTGAGTCTGACATGGATGCATGGCTATTAAGGCCACACAGCAGTTCCACAGAATGAAAAAACTGAACCAAAAGGATGAATACAAAAGAGCTGTAGAACTTTTCAAGGCAACTACAGAAGTATTTTTTTGATAAATGTTTCATGCAAAATAAATGTCTCCTCTTGTGAAGTTTTTGTACCCTAATTCGCAAACTATTGAGTTTCTCCCAAAGTAAAATTTTACAAGATATGTCACTCAAACATATTAAATAATGCAATACTCGAGCATGGTCTTTACAAGATTCTTGATGGTGCTTAAATATGCTGGCCTGATAAATCATTCAAGATACTCAAATCTTGCAAGTTTCTCAGAAGATCTTACAGGAATCATACAACATAGAAAAAATTTTACGATTCATCTAAGATCTTCTGTTTGTAAAATTTAATAAGATTCAAGTAAAAGTTTCTTGGACAGCACTATCAGAGCTTGATAGAGATAAAATTCCTGAGGTTCAGTTTCTCTATTTAAAACATTTCTAAAGTTGCCGCTACAAAACGTTTTGGAGAATTTTCAACTAAAAATTCAAAACGATATATAAGTTAATTGATCGAGTTATCAAAAATCTCTTCTTTCTGTTTCTTTTTTTTCAATTTTTAAATAGTTTGAATGAAAACTGATCTTAATCGTTTTCAGTCTGAACTTAAACAAAAAATGAATTTTTTTAATGATAGGCACATTTATCATTTTGCATAATGATGTGGCAATATTGCGCGAATTAAAAACTCTGGAACTATTTTTTTCATTCAATGTATGTCACTGTTATAATGCACTAACTCAATTGGCCAGCAAGCTATTTTGCAAGATCTGATTTACAAGATTGTACAATATAACCAATTCGAAATGTAGCTACATTTTTTGGCAAAATTCTAGAGGAAAAAGTCACAAAAAATCTTAGAAGATATATACAAGTTCTAAATTTATGATGCAAGATGCGAACCGGATCTTAAAAAAAGCACATCCTTGTCAACTAGGGTTATTAACAAAGGAGAGAAGTTGAATATCTGTTTTCAACAATTATCTTCTCTTCTTTCTGCTAAGTGTCTCAGCTAGCAATTTTTTGATATCAACCATGACTTTGTTCAAATACAGTTTTCAGGAATTGAGTATGCGGTTCGAACCCTCTACAGTTTGAAACAGCTCGAGAACTTTCGAGCGTCAGGTGAGTCACTTTTGGTTGATTAAGTTTTTTCATGACGCGTTTATGAATCATGACTCTCCGGATATCAACCACGATCACCCACTTTGCTAATCAGCCGTTCAGAGTTTTTAATGATTGCAGATGTTTTTAATGTTTTGTTTTGCTTTCAGGTTTTTGGTTTATGTTGTTGTATATTCAGATTTTCTCTTACTAGTTCTTTGCTAGTTAGTTGAAAGGTTTTTGTCTTTGTACCTAAATACCTCTGAACTTTTCTCTTGCGCCCTGTTGAACAGAGCCCGAGAACATTTTTGCTACTTCAAGCAGTTGTCCTGGAATTTGCCAATTTAAATGTTCGACAAAAAATTGGCAGTCTACGCCTGGTTTTTAGCAAAATTCTTTGAAAACCACATTACGAGGCCACTCTGTGTAGGTCTTTGGAATCTTGAGTCAAGTTTTTGAACACGTTAAAAATTTGTCAGAACGAAGAAAACGAAATGACAAAGAAAGCACGAAAAGAGCGTCCTTGTTGCTGATTCCGCTTGCCATTCGCAAAATACACAGTTTGACCTCGTAATGCAGTCTTGAGCTCTTAAACAGACCCAAAACATTCCAAATAACACCTTGTGACTTTGACCTGGTTTCCCTCGGCAGGTAGCCCAGGAATTGAGCAATGAACAAAAAGTATCAAGGGACAAAAACCACAAGGATTTCAAACGCAGGGTATCGAGAACCTTACTTTCTGATCACAAGAACAGATGAAAAAGTTGATTTAAACTTTTTCTGTTTAAATATATGCCAAAAACTCTAACGAATAAAACAAAACCAAACAAAAAAAAGTTAAAATCAAACTTCTGAATTTGATACTACTCTCGATCCCAAAGTCATATTTTTGAACTGATTTATGTTAGATATTCTCTTGGTTAAGTAAGTTTACCAGTTAAAAGTTTTTTTCAGGTAGTCATCAGACTCTTTTTCACGTCGAATAATGACGTTTTTCATGTCCAATTCCAAGTAGTTTTTTTAAGCCAACTTTTAAGCCAAATTATCGGTTTGTTTTTGCTCAAATTAACATGAAAATAAGTTATGTCAGGTCTATCAGGATACTGAGTTGGGACTGATGGTCTAACTCATAGAGTAATTTCAGATATAGGACAACCGTCTGCTCGTCACGCTATCTTATTTTCGGCCGGATAGATTCGTGCAACATCTTAGTCTATTACCGATCTTAATCTTACTCTTATATCTCTTAGTCTCAATAGATCTAGAAAATACTGGTTTGTTACGAGTTGGTCTTTTGGAAAAGGCAATTAAGCTGTACGTTAAATTCAGAATGCTCTGGTGCTGATTGTTTCACAAGCAGCCAAAATAAATAAGTACAAACTTGAGGATCGTAGTTTTTAATACAGTTCGGGTTGGGGTGTTCGATTTTTTATTTCGACTTTCTCGAATAAAAATTGGTAGGATTTGATCGTATCGACGCAAATTTGGCATGTCTTGAAGTTAAGGATGTATATATTTAAGTATCTTTATATGTTTCAACTGTGTCTCACTAAGAACTTCACAATCAAAAAATGTGAAAAAAAGAGGACTGAATTTATCTATATGGCGCTGAAGCCTAATGCAATTTACTTATGCCGCGCTGAAAACTGTTACCAGATGAAAATAGGCAAGCCAGTTAATCATAGCAATTTCTCATACGACTGAAAACTTAACATTTTTTTTTATTGGCTGATGGGGGACAGATACATTCACTTTAAAAAACTGTCCGCGCATATCAATATATTTATTCTCGTGATGCGAAAAAACGTACCAGATGACAACCTGTTTCAGGCGACAATTCGTAACGGTAACACTGATTCACGCGCATTATTTCTCTTGTGGTGGATGTGAGTACTGTGGAGTGAAACGGAGCAAATGAAATTTACTCCTCAAGGCCTTTTTATGATTTGTTGCCTGTTACGAATGGTTGCCTGTTACGATTTGTCGCCCAACCCTTTATTTTGCGTTGTCAGCTCTTGGTTGTTGTCATTTTGCATCGTCGGCTCTTCATTTTGATTGAGCAGAATTATGCCCGGTGCCACCTCCAATTTTCGTTGGGATTCGAGTGTTTCAGGCACGCTAAGCAGTATTGTGAGGCCATTGTCGCAATTGCCATCAAAAGAAGGATTATCACTCCGTTTTTTACCCGTTCTCTATTTGCTCATAAGATCTTTCGTTTTTCTGTTGTGGTTATTGTTTGACCTACCGGGGCTGAGGTGCTTGCTTCATGATTCAAGTGAAACGGTCGAACGATGTCCGTTTGCCGAGAGTTGCTCGATTTTATTCGAAGTTGTTCGTCTTTGTTTGACTTTGTTTGACTTCGTTTGACTATACAGGACGTTGTTCTATTTTGTTCGATTTGTTTGACTTTATCAGACATTGTTCCACTTTATCGGACATTTTTCGACTTCGAACGACCATGTTCGACTCCATCGGGAATTCTTCGAATTTAGTCTATATTGTTCGAATCTACCACACCTCTTTAGTCTTTCTACCAAATCGTTCGTCCTTACTTGTTGTTTTTTTCGAAGTTACCTTCTTTGTTCGGTAATTGATAATTTTGGTTCAAAAAAGTCGAATGTCCTTTGTCGACTGCTCTTTGTCGACTGCTTGACTGCTTTTTAACTGGATTCAAATAACTTTTGGCTATCAAAAAATAAGCCAGGATTATTTTATAAACCCTAATTGTTTCACAAGCAGCCAAAATAAATAAGTACAAACTGGAGGATCGTAGTTTTTCATACAGTTCGGGTTGGGGTGCTCAATTTTTATTTCGACTATCTCGAATAAAAATTGGTAGGATTGATCGTATCGACGCAAATTTGGCATATCTTGAAGTTAAGGATGTATATATTTAAGTATCTTTATATGTTTCAACTGTGTCTCACTAAAAAATTCACAATCAATAAAAATGAAAAAAAAAAAGAGAATTGAATTTATGTATATGGCGCTGAAGCCTAATGCAATTTACTTATCCCGCGCTGAAAACTGTTACCAGCTGAAATCAGGCAAGCCAGTTAATCACAACAATTTCTCATACTACTGAATATTTAACTCTTTTTTTTATTGGCTGATGGGGGACAGATACAATCAGTTTAAAAAACTAGTTTTTCAATATTTTCTCTGCTAAAAATATTTGAGGACAATTACATGGCAGTCAAAACATTCAATCTTTTACCTGTTAAACGAGAAGGCATCTTTTGCAGTAAATAATGGAACATTTGTGGTCTTGTGGGTTTTTTCTATCGACGTTCGACTTGTTCATGGAACATTTTGCGTAAATTTTGAAATGTCGCCTGAAAAACTTGGATAACCATAGATCCAATTTCAAAGCAACTTTCACCTGCGATTATTTGTTTTTTTTTCCGAAATTGGAAGAAAGTGACGGAATATTTGTGCTCTGGATGGTTTTTTTTCTCGAAACTGTTTCAGTTTCTTAACTAGCAGTTTTTGCCGAATTTGTTTTTATGTAATCTGAAAAGTTCTGTTGTCTTCAGTTCAATTTTTGAAGGAATTTTTGCCTCCTTCTGTGTCTTGAGCTTTGTCACCTGGGGCCCAACTCTAAAAAAGTTTTTCATCTCCCTTTTTATTTTTGTAAATTTTTAGGGTTTCAAGTATTGCCAATATGGCTAATTTGGGATAACAAACCCGCATTCGGTTTTTTTGTGCTATCAAGGCGCAAGCTGAGATCTTATCCCTGCTAGAAACCGCTCCTTTTTGACTTAAATCCAGCTATTTGGTCCAATGATTGTTTCGCTATCTGCGAATTATATCAATTCGTGCTTTACATAACCTGTGGGGCGATGTTTTTGAAAAAAAAATCCAAAAACCTCCAAAAACACTATTTCAAAAACTTCAACGTAGTGTTATAAAGGTTTGATTTGAGGACCACTCTGACCACGATATTTCAAAATGGCTCTTAATAGTGACTCGAACAGACCAAATTAAGCGCCGCAGTTCTAACTCGAGCATGAAGTAATTGTATGTTTGCGTTCTATACTTTAACTCAAAATTTTCTCTCGCCCATGACTAATAGAATTGAACGACCCAACCCTTTTTTCCACAAACATTTTCCACAAAAATGTCTCGCTACAATTCTAATTTGAATATGGTGTAATTGTATGTTTCCCTTCTATACTTTAAAATATTTATTCTTTCATTCTTGACTAATAGAACTGAACGATACAAGCCATTTTCCACAAAAACTTCAGTGACATTGAACAACACCCACCTTTTTGAAAACTTTCGTGGTCACTTTTTTTCTTTCAAAATTTCAGCAAGTTTTGCTTAATTTATGTCTCTGATTACATTCATACTAATTGAAGGATTTTCAAAAATGTCTGGGCATATCAATATCTTTATATTTGTCAGACGAAAAAACGTAACAGGTGACAATTCGTATCAGGTGACAATTCATTACAGTAGCTTGAGCGCGGAACACTGATTCACGGGCATCATTTCCCTTCTGGTGGATGTGAGCACTGCGGAGCGAAACGGAGCAAACGCAATTTACTCCTCAAGGCCTTTCCATGAGTTGTTGCCTGTTATGAATTGTCACCTGTTACGATTTGTCGCCCAACCCTTTCTTTTGCGCTGTCAGCTCTTGAATGTTGTCATTTTGCATCGACGGCCCTTCATTTTGATTGAGCAGACTTATGTCCGGTGCCACCCCCATTTGTGTTGTGATTTGAGTGTTTCCGGTACGCTAAGCTCGCTAAGCAAGTATTGTATGTCATTATCGCGAAAGGCATCAAAAGATGGATTATCACTCCATTTTTTACCCGTTCTATATTTGCTCATAAGATCTTTCGTTTTTCTGTTGTCGTTTTTGTTTGACCTACTTGGGCTGAGGTGCTCGCTTCATGATTCAAATGAAACGGTCTAACGATGTCCGTTTGCCGCGAGTTGTTAGATTTTGTTCGAATTTGATTGACCTTGTTTGACTTTGTTCGACTATACTGGACGTTGCTCTACTTTGTTCGATTTCTTTGAATTTAGCGGACATTGTTCCATATAACGGACATTTTTTGACTTTGTCGATTTTATCGGGAATTCTTTGACTTTAGTCTAATTTGTTCAACTTGTCAGTCTTTGTTCGAAATCGTTTGTCTTTTCCGGACCTTGTTAGACTTTTTTCGAAGTTACCTTAGTTTGTTCGGTAATTGATACAGTTTGTTCAAAAAAAGTCGCCTGTACTTTGACGACTGCTCTTTGTCGATTGCTCGACTACTCTTCAACTGGATTCCAATAACTTTTGGCTACAAAAAAAATTGTTTCGTTTTAAATCCTAAATTGTTTCACAAGCAGCCAAAAACATAGTAGTACAAACTTGAGGATTGTAGTTTTTCATACAATTCGGATCGGGGTGCTCGATTTATATTTCGTTATTCTCGAATAAAAATTGGTAGGATTTGATCGTCTCGAAGGCAATTCGGCATGTCTTGAATTTAAGGATGTACATATTTAAGTATCTTCATGTGTTTCATCTATGTTTCACCAAGAACTTCACAATAAAAAAATGAGAGAAAGAGGGTTGACTTTATCTATATGACGCTGAAGCCTAAGGGAATTTTTATGCTGCGCAGAAAATTGTTAGAAGCTGAAATCAGGCAATCCAGTTGATCATAACAATTTCCCATACGACTGAATAATTTAAATTTATTTTTTATTGGCTGTTGGGGGACAGATAGAATCAGTTTAAAAAATAGTTTTTCAATATTGTCTCTGTCAAAAAAATTTGAGGACAATTACATGGCAGTCAAAACATTCAATCTTTTCCCTCTTAAACGATAAGGTAAATTTGTTCCAATTTTTGAAGTAAATGATGTTTGACTTTTTCATTGCCCATTTTCGCGGAATTTTTGAAATGTCTGCTGAAAAATTATGATAAGCACAGATCCAATTTCAAAACAAATTTCCCTGCGATTATTTGTTTTTGTTGTTCCGAATTTGGAAGGAAATGACGGAATATTTGTGCTCTGGATGTTTTTTTTTGTCGAGACAGTTTTCATTTTTTAACTAGCAGTTTTTGACGAGTTTTTTTTGTGTCATCTGAAAAGTTTTGTTTTCTTCAGTTCAATTTTTAAAGGAAATCTACCTCCTTCTGTGTCATGAGCTTTGTCGTCTGGGGTCCAACTCTAACCGTCCTAATTGACCTAAATCCAGCTACTTGGTCCAATGATTGTTTCGTTACCTGCGAATTATATCACTTCGAACTTTACGTAACCTGTGGGGCGATGGTTTTTGAAAAAAAAAATCTAAAAACTTCCAAAAACGCTATTTCATAAACTTCCAATAAAAATTTTCAAAAACCTATTCCGAAAAATTTAAACTTGTTGTTATAAAGGTTTGAATTAAGGACCACTCTGACCACGAATTTTCAAAAAGGTATAGTTAACGCGCGATATATTTCGTCCTGTTAAAGTGTGAGCGGCAAATTCTACGCAATTTCTAGGATTTTTCTTTTGACTCCCTGCAAACCCTGCCAACACCTTAATTGGCAGTTTTTTCAAAATTTGCCGGCGGTGTAGAATATTTCGTCAAGTTTGGCTTTTAATAGTGATATGGGAGAGCTCAGAAAATCAATTTGGTGGCCTCAAAAAAAAGTCGACACTATTTTCGTGTTAACCCATCACCCCATTGAGAGCATCCCAGATCCTCCCCTGTATTAAATAATCTATTTAAAGAAAGTTTTCAGCACCGCTGGCAAATTAAAAAAAAGGCCGAAAAGACCGTTGTTGAGCGTTTTTTGGAAAACCTGGACAAAAATGTGTTTTTCGGCGCGCGCTTCTCCTCAAAATTGTTTTGTGAACAAAAAGCGGGTTTCGCAAAAAGACCGCTCTCTTTTATTTTTCTTTGATCATGAGTTTCCATTGTTTGTGACAACAAAAACTCAACATGTTTACAGACTTCGCTCTGAATTCCAGTGACATGAACGCACCAAAGTAAGCGCCGATCCAGTGCTCAGTTTGGCCACGTAATATCGGCCGAAAAGAACAAGTCGCGGATCCCTCCGGGTGGTGAGTATGTCGAATCACTGAGGGGAAGAGATAGTGGTCCGCTTCAGCCCTCTCCTTTGAATCAACTCCTGGATTAAAAAAATGAACAATTTATAGCCAAATCTTCAAATACGACTCCAAAAATGAAATTCAACAGTGATTTATTCATGCAACTAAATGGAGCAAACTAAATAGTTAATGACAAATTTGAAAGCACCTAAAGTATATTGTGGGGATCATCACCAACCCCTTTTAAGCAAACCAGTTTATCGCAGAATAACAGTCTGCACCCCAAAGGAAATACAAAATTAAAATCATACAGATTTGCCCATGAGTATCGTTAATACACAGAGGCGTCATATTTACGGGCAATTGACTTTTGAAGACATCCCAAGTTTGTTTGCTCTTAATTTGAATTGGAAAGTTATTCGTTAAAATTACAACCATCACTGGTTGAGGTAAAACCAATATTTAAAAACTTGAACGATAAAAAAACTTTAAAAAGGCAAAAATGAACGATTGATCGCGAAAAAACTGAGACTGCAAACAAGTAAAAGCAGACATTTGCATGAACTGGCGACTGTTTTCGCGATTACTCGGTTTTTTTAATAGCTCATATCAAAAGCAATCAAAAATTTTGGTGAATCAGCGGTTTGTGATGGAAAGGTGACGTATTGAATATTCTAAGTAGTTGCCATTCCACTGTGGTCATACATGTTGAGTGGGATGTAGCTCATCCGGAAACCCTGATTCATTTTCGGATCTTTTATCGAAAAGGGATTAATATGTAGGACCGCTGGGGTTCCAGAATAGGGACTTGTTGAATGTGACCATTCCAACCACGAGTGTCGAAAATCAACCCGGATGCGAACATGAACGGAGTGTCAAACAGGTAGATGTCGTGCTTCCCCGGAATGTGATGTAGTAGTCTCTGCATTTTCGTCTCTTACCGAAAACTATAACACATCTTCGTTTTTGAAACTGAAACTATCAAGTTGATGACTTTTTGGTAGTCTCTCATCGCAAAATAAATTAATAACGTACAGTTTAATGCAATGTATATTTGTCTGAATAGTTTTCATGCCCCCAACTGCGAAATTTTACTGGGTTACTCCGGTTCAATAACTCTATTTATGATAAAACGTGGCATACCGACGAATTAAATTATTCCCAGCATAATTCTTTTTGGAAAGAAAAGTCAAAATAGCCGTTTGTTTTTTTTTAAATAGGATTTTTAAAAGATTAAAAAAACAGCTCGGCTCATTTCAAATTCCCTCCATGTGACAAACTTTCCAGTTTTTTGTCAAGGCATGAAAACCAATTGCGTTAGCAATGGCCAATTTTTGTCTTCTTGCAAAAATTCACTTCAATATGACAACTTAAGATAGTTTTTGAAAATGAATTTCAGTTGTGGCGAACAAAAATTGTCAGAGCATTTATTTCAATCAAGCAATTTTTCAAAACCATCAAGTAACTTTTTTTTAAAAAGAATACCAAAAGGAAGGTAGAAAATAATCTGAATTGATGACTGTTTTCTGCCCTCCATTTGGTGTTTTTTTGAAAAAAAATTAACTGATGATTGTGAAATTTTGCATGATTAAAATAACTACTCTGAAAACAATTCCTCGCCACAGTTGAATTTCATTTGCAAAAAATGTTTGAGGTTTCCTTTTGAATAGATATGATGCAACAAGAAACAAAATTAGCCATTCCTAACCCACTTTACCAGTAAATCAATCACGCATTTAGCCACAACAGTGCCAAAAAATTGGAAAGCTTGTCACATGAAGGGAAATGGAAAAAACCTGAGCAGTATATTTAATGTTTTTAAATTCTTTTTATTAAACAAACGGCTAATTTGCTTTTTTTTAAAAGAAAAACTATGCTGGGAATTATCTAATTTGTCGGTACGTCAAGTCTTATATAAATCGGAGTTAATAACTGTTATGAGTAATTAGTTACCGTTAAAAAAAAGAAGCTACCTGATTTTATTTTTTGCTATGATTTGGAGGTACTTTTATTTTGAAAACTGATTGACAGTTTAACTTTGACAGCTGAATTGGACAGTTTAGCAGTAAGAAAACCTTTCGTATCAAAAATTGAAGTGTTCAAGAGTGCTTGAATTTAACAGCTCTGGCATTGTCATACTGTTTGGTATGATTAGCGATGATACCAAATCCGGAAGGAATTGTAAAGTTGAATCATTAATTTGAAAATTAAAAAAGAGGTAAAATTTATAAACCCTTTATTCAACGTCAGCCAACTAGCAACGTTATAATATCATTTAGCGTACAAGATCAACCGATCAACCTTAACCACTCAACGCAGTGAGGTTATATGAAAATAGCGTTTGCCAATCCGTGCCGAATAAAACTTTCCCTGAAAAAAAAATTACTTAAATCCCCGTAGGACTAGAGTTTATAGAACCCCTGCGGGATTTTTTTGACTTTTTTCTATGATGTCAAGTCTTAATTTTTTGTGCTTGGATCTCCTTTATTGTCTTCTTTCTCGTATTGAATCTCGTGTTCTTCCGAGATATCTTCTTCTTCCTTTTTTTCTTTGATCTTGAATATTTTGATTCATTTTGTTTGTAACGAATAATACCTAATTTTAGTTTTTTCTGTGTCTTTTCTTGAGCTTCCCATAGGTGAGACCAAGTCGATGGTATCGACTGGTTTTCCAATGATTTTTGCTTTACTGTCTCAAGGAATTTGACGCACGCCTTATAGTTTGGGGATTTTTTTGTGAATTCCCATTTCTGAAATTAGACTTTTAAAGATGGGCTGTTTCTCTGGAGTCGCATCCATTGTTGACTCAATTGAAAATTGTTTAACTGGCGATTTCGTTTTGTGGGTCCTCGGTTGTATATATCGGAATCGAGTTCACAAGTGCCCCGGATAATATTGATTGTCTCTTTCGGGCTAGTTTTCGTTTTGAGTTTATAGTTTTCAATAGTTCTGGTATCTTGTTTTTTATTCGTTTTGGCGATGGGGTGCTTTTCTCTGAAGTTGAGGACAATCCTTGCTGGATGAGCCGACTTTTCGCTATCTGTTTGTTGTGTAGTAATTTTCGTTGGTTTTTCTGTTTTTGTTGAGTATACTTTTGTTTCTAGTTTCTGATAGGTTTTTTAGGCAACCCTGGTGTCTCCTCGTTGAACAGTGGGTGTTGTTGCGCGTTTAGGTCTTAATTAACTAAAAAGCGCAAACAAGGTCCTGTTCTGCGGGCGGATTTATATGCAAAATTGTAACTTAAGTGTGACTGCCTGCAAGGCCCGTGTATCATCGGCTTACGGACGAAAGCAAAACCACTGTTTCTCCACAACCACAGTTGTTTTCCTTGTGTTTGTAGTAATGCTGTGTATGGTCTGTGACTTAAATTTTTCCGTCTACTGTTTTGTACTTCTGCTCAAATAATTTTAGATCTTCAATTTTTGTTGCTATTTTTATTGTTTTCCGTGCTACATGTTCTCATAGTTTTTTGACATTTTCTTCTACCTGTCCTTAAATTCTCTTGTTTCATAGGTTCAAGTTTTTTTCTCAATATCTATTGTCAGTCTAGTTTTCACATTTGTGTTTTGGGGTTGCTGTTTTGATAGGTTTGTAGGTGTAGCAGGTGTACAATACGGTATCCTCTCCGGTTGACGTTTGATAGTCACTTCGTCTTCTGACCAAGTCTGGAGGTCATGCATTTAGTTTATGCAAGGGGGGAGCATCCAATTTTTAAGATCTAAACATCGGTGATCATTTTTTTGCTATGTTACAATGTGGTGCGTTTGGTTTTCTTCCCATGTGGGCCTCAAAGTTTTTTTTTATAATTTCTGCGGCATCAGAGACTAATTAAAACGGTGTGCTGATTTTGTCTATTCGCTTGACCCCTTATCTACAATTGAAGGTTTGTGTCAACTTTTCTACTAACTTTTATGATCTATGGTCGTCAACAGGTGCAAAAAATAGCTTTATGTGGTTTGTTTTGCAAAAAAAAATGTTAGCTCGAAATGTTTGTACTTGGTCGCATCTTATTTTGCGTGGTACCCCGTAGTTTGAAATGTAGCGCTCTCTAAATTTTATCGCGATGTCTGTTGTTGTATTAGATATTACCGTAGTTGTAGGAAATTTTGACCATTTGTCAAAAGCAACAAGAATGTACGAATGGACTATTTAGTTTGTCTGGGAGGAATCACGCAAAATCTAGTTGTACCTCTTCATTAGGTTCAACGACTGGTTTCATTTGGAATGAGTGTTGTTTTACTATAACCAATTTTTGGTTTTTAGGCTAAAAAAGATAATTTTACAAAAACCTGCGCATTCACCTTGAATTGTCGCAAAACTGAATTTGCATTTCTTTTTTTCTATCTGGAAAATTACATCATACTCTTTGTGAAAGATTTGCAATTAAAAGCTATAAAAACACAAATGTGTCAAACGTTTTCAGTCAAATTCTTTGTTGGCTGTTTAAAAACTTTTTACAAAAATTCTCGACACCGATTAAGATAGTTTTTTGTTTTGATTTTTGCAATAGTAATATTTTGGTTGAGTTTTTTTCTCTGGTGTTTTTTCTTGTACTTTTCTGTGTCAAAGTTTTTTACTTGTCCCCAGAGTGACCATACTTGAAAAAAAAACGCACAATTATTTTCAAATTTATACGGAATGTTATAGCGTGTGTTTACACCTCTAAATCAAAAAAGTTGGCGTCGAACGCTTATTCAGAAAGCGTACTATGGTTGTCCATAATTGGCAAAGTTAAATGGATTTCAATTTAGGACTAATCTTTGGAACTAAAAATCTTCGGCTGACCTGTTCATCTTGGCATTATTATCCAGTATCCAACCTCTGAATGTCAAAATATCATATCTGAGCGCAAAAACAATATGGTCACAAAACAATTCTCAACAGAAAGTTGATGACCATTACATAGACTTCCCGCTATTTTTTAGCTCGTTTTCGGGTCAGTTTTTCAATGAGTCATTACTTTGTCTTTTTGAGTGTCAGTGCTGGTCGAGTTATGGTTTTAATTGCGTGTAAAAGAGTATGTTCTCAGTGAAAGAAATATGCAAATGTGAGCTATATAGAGCATTGGTTGAAATTTTACACAGGATTTGGAAAATTTGTTTTCGTTTAGATGCAAAATTGGATTCAGAGAGTGAAAAAGCAAAGCTAAGAGAAAAAAATGGGATCTACAAAACGATATCCTCTAAGATCGATTTATAGGACGGGAGGGTGGAAATACGCATTTTTCCCAAGATAACTAGAGGAGAAAATTGTATCACCTTACTAACTAGATTAAATTATCGAAACATAAATGCGCGAAAAATACATGTTTGGGGAGGGCTTACACAATGATTAAACTAGAGCTAACTTCTCTTTTTATAACTTTAAATATCAGAAACATGCTAACATTCGATATGAAAACAAATCAGTGTGGTTTTATTTTGCACACCGCAGTTTCATGGATAACAACCATTTATATTGCCAACTTTATAGTCAGTATTCATAAAGTTGCAAAAATAATCAATTCTAATCCAATAAATTTTTCATATCGAAATAGTTCAGTATAATTACATATAAAGGATTTTTGAGAGGTTTTTGAAGTGTTTTGCATTTTTTTAAATCCATTTCCTGTTTAGTGCAGTTGTGAGTTTATGCCTGAAGTAACTCATAGAGTAATTTCGGATAAGGTACACCGTCTGTTCGTCAAGCTATCTTGTTTTCGGCCGGATAACTTCTTAGTCTATAACCAGTCCTAATCTTGCTCTTATATCTCCTTGTATCGATAGATCTAGCGTATACTGGTCTTTGCAAAGCGAAGTATCAAGAACAACTATAAGGAAGAGCAGCTGCTGGCTAAAATTGGATATAAATTTTTTTACCTTCAAAAGTTTTAATTACATTTCATTCCAAGCAATGTTTCCATTAGTTGAGTTATCAGAATCAGTAGACTCGAGCTGATAAAACTCGCTACCTGGTTCATATTTTCGGCTCCATTCATATTGTAAACATCAAGTTCCAAGGCGCTGTACTTCAGTTTTATTGGAGACATCTTCATATCTATATTCTGAATGATGGCTTCACATGAGAATAAGTTACAACAGCTAACAGATATCCTAAAAGAAACACCCATGCAATTTAACTGATGTCTATTGAGCGCTTCAAGAATTCTTTGCTTTACGCAATCATGCCTCGGTCTCCGATATGATGAACGCGATACACGGATACACGTGATCGAAGTTCTGAGAAGCGCAAATTCAATACGACATCGAATCCACCAAAACACTTGCCATACGAAGTAGTTTCTATTTTCCCACTGATCATCGAAGCAAGTCTTTTGTAAAACGTGGTAGCAAGTTTACCCATGCCTCACGTGCAGGAAAAAACAAGAGGTGTGAAACAATAACTATGTTCAATTTCTATGATACGTTGCTCATAGCATCTCTTTTTTTCACTTCGTACTTCCTGTAAACACTTGGCAGAGTACCACAGTTTGGTTTTGCGCAAGGATTGAAAACTCTAGCATCAACGAATGCCTTGTCAAATCTGCGTCCCCAGACTAAATTAGCTGAAAAACCAAACCGCCCTTCACTGCCACTAATTGATTTTCTCAAAGCCAAAAGCTCGCCAGATAAACACTCTAAATTTGGTTCCATTTCAATATTTGAGCAAACTTCACTCAAAGTTTCTGCTGTTATGTCTCTCACCTCATTGTGCCGAATAGCTGGGTAGCTTCCAGTAGGACAAGACCAGCAATGCTCAACCGAGAACGTTTCACCACAAACACAATGAAAAGGGACATTTTTCAACTGCCAACTAAATCACAAGCACAATGCATCCCTAAACGCTGCTTTACTCAGGCAAAATCATGTTCTTCTAACGGCAACGTTGTGAGTCAGTTTGAAGCGCCTCTTTTGTTAGCCAGTTCAAATGCTCTCGAGTATGGGGTACTGAGAAATGATTGCAGCACATCATCTTTCTTTCTTGCGGTTCGCCGTTCGTTTTCCTTCTGTATTTCAGTAGATGCTGGTTTCTGCCTACTTGCAACTCCGTTTGAATCAGTATCGCTTGACAAAGGTTTCTCAACAAGAGGTTCACAAATCCTCTTTGAATTTCTGAGCTGCGTCTGTTTCGGGATTGATGATGTTCAAACCACCCAGTCTTGCCGGAAGCTCTAGCACAGTTCTTTCAATGTCTCCTGGCTGGTGATACCTTGCCAGTCAGCTTCGTGAAAAACTGCGTTCTGATTTAGCTTTTGCTTTTTGTGAGAATATCTTCAATTTAATCTTGGCTACAATCGATCAGTTTCATCATGAAATTTCCCTTTGGAACGAAACTATGCGTAAACGCTGCTAAAGCACAATATGGCTGTATCTCAGCGATGTGAGATAAGCTCTCAAACTCACTTATCCATCCACCTGACGTTTTGAGAAGATGTTGTTCAACGCATTTTTGGCTGCCAATTGGACATCTCTCATATATGTGTCCCTCTGATAACATTGTTAAACCACTTACAGAGAAAATACACTCTGCAAAGTCCAAGTGTTCATGTTTAACAATAAGCTTGGAAGCATTCGGGAAAAATCCATACTCCGGTTCGAGTTCTTAAAACGCTTCCAATCATGTCCCACTATTGGATATAGATACTAGTTTCACTTTTCACCCTGTAAAATCGATTATAAAAGTCTTAATTCGTAATTGAATTGTGTATTTTAAATTGTGTTATTAAATTTCGTAATTGATTTTCGTAAATATATTGTGTTCAATTTTGAATTGAAAAGTTTTTGTAATTAATTTATGTATATCTTCAACTTGCAAACTATAAATTTCAATGTCTACCGTAGTCTCTATTCAATTCAACATAGTAACGATTCGACAAGAAGAGACAGGAAAAACGATTGCAAAGGAACAAAACAAGACTGTTGGTATCAAATGATGTAATAAGCTAGCTGGTTTTTGAGCCGTAACCAAATACCGCTGGATGTCCAATAAATTAAAATTTATCGCTCATTACTTGTCCCAAATTCGTCAATTTTGCTAGTTTTAAGCCCCTTAACCTACCAAAAATTCGAAAACAAAACATCGTTTTATGTCTTAACGCAAAAAATCAGACTCCAAAACCTTTTGCTTGGCAAAGAACAAAGTTTTTTTGAAATTATGCTACCTGAAAAAATTGAAGTTTTGTCAAAAGAAAAAGTCATACCGAGCACAAAGACTTTTTACATTTTTCGACAGTCGAAACAATAAGGACCCGGGTTGACCAAAACTTCTTATCATTCAATTTTCATATATGAAAAACTTCTTTGCATAAAACTTCTTCAGTGGGAGGAGCATCAGATTTTTTTAATCTGAACGTCAGTGATCATTTTTTTGCTATGTTACAATGTGGTGTGTTTGGTTTTCTTCCCATGTGGGCATCAATGTGTTTTTATAATTTCTGCGGCATCCGAAACTAGTTAAAAGGATGTGCTGTTTTTGTCTATTTGCTTGACTACTTATCTTCATTTGAGCGTTTGTATTAACGTTTCTACTAATCCTTATGATCTATTGTCGTCAACAGGTGCAAAAACTAGCTTTATGTGGTTTGTTTTGCGAGAAAAAAATGTTAACTCGGAGTGTTTGTACTTGATCGCATCTTAATTTGCGTGGTACCCCGTAGTTTGAAGTGTAGCGTTGTCTAAATTTTATCACGATGTCTGTTGTTGTGTTAGATATTATCGTAGTCGTAGGAAATTTTGACCATATGTCAAAAGCAACAAGAATGTACGCATCTTTATTTAGTTTGTCTGGGAGGGATCAAGCGAAATCTAGATGTAACCGCCCTTCACTGCCACTAATTGATTTTCTCAAAGCCAAAAGCTCGCCAGATAAACACTCTAAATGTGGTTCCACTTCAATATTTGAGCAAACTTCACTCAAAGTTTCTGCTGTTATGTCTCTCACCTCATTGTGCCGAATAGCTGGGTAGCTTCCAGTAGGACAAGACCAGCAATGCTCAACCGAGAACGTTTCACCACAAACACAATGAGAAGGGACATTTTTCAACTGCCAACTAAATCACAAGCACAATGCATCTCTAAACGCTGCTTTACTCAGGCAAAATCATGTTCTTCTAACGGCAACGTTGGGAGCCAGTTTGAATCGCCTCTTTTTTTAGCCAGCTCAAATGCTCTCGAGTATGGGGTACTGAGAAATGATTGCAGCACATCATCTTTCTTTCTAGCGGTTCGCCGTTCGTTCTCCTTCTGTATTTCAGTAGATGCTGGTTTCTGCCTACTTGCAACTCCGTTTGAATCAGTATCGCTTGACAAAGGTTTCTCAACAAGAGGTTCACAAATCCTTTTTGAATTTCTGAGCTGCGTCCGTTTCCGGATTGATGATGTTCAAACCAATCAGTCTTGCCGGAAGCTCTAGCACAGCTCTTTCAATGTCTCCTGGCTGGTGATACCTTGCCAGTCAGCTTCGTCAAAAACTGCGTTCTGATTTAGCTTTTGCTTTTTGTGAGAATATCTTCAATTTAATCTTGGCTACAATCGATCAGTTTCATCATGAAATTTCCCTTTGGAACGAAACTATGCGTAAACGCTGCTAAAGCACAGTATGGCTGTATCTCAGCGATGTGAGATAAGATATCAAACTCACATATCCATCCACCTGACGTTTTGAGAAGATGTTGATCAACGCATTTTTGGCTGCCAATTGGACATCTCTCATATATGTGTCCCTCTGATAACATTGTTAAACCACTTACAGAGAAAATACACTCTGCAAAGTCCAAGTGTTCATGTTTAACAATAAGCTTGGAAGCATTCGGGAAAAATCCATACTCCGGTTCGAGTTCTTTCAACGCTTCCAATCATGTCCCACTATTGGATATAGATACTAGTTTCAATTTTTACCCTGTAAAATCGATTATAAGAGTCCTAATTCGTAATTAAATTGTGTTTTTTAAATTGTGTTATTAAATTTCGTAATTAATTTTCGTAAATACATTGTGTTCAATTTTGAATTAAAAAGTTTTTTGTAATTAATTTATGTATATCTTCAACTTACATACTATAAATTTCAATGTCTACCGTAGTCTCTATTAAATTCAACATAGTAACGATTCGACAAGAAGAGACAGGAAAAACGATTGCAAAAGAACAAAACAAGACTGTTGGTATCAAATGATGTGATAAGCTAGCTGGTTTTTGAGCCATAACCAAATACCGCTGGATGTCCAATAAATTAAAATTTATCGCTCATTACTTGTCCCAAATTTGTCAATTTTGCTAGTTTTAAGCCCCTTAATTTACTAAAATTTCGAAAACAAAACATCGTTTTATGTCTTAACGCAAAAAATAAGACTCCAAAACTTTTTGCTTGGCAAAGAAAAACGTTTTTGTGAAATAATGCTACCTGAAAAAATCGAAGTTTTGTCAAAAGAAAAAGTCATACCGAGCACAAAGACTTTTTACATTTTTTGACAGTCGAAACAATAAGGACCCGGATTGACCAAAACTTCTTATCATTCAATTTTCATAAATGAAAAACTTCTTTGCATAAAACTTCTTCAGTGGGAGGAGCATCAGATTTTTTTAATCTGAACGTCAATGATCATTTTTTTGCTATGTTACAATGTGGTGTGTTTGGTTTTCTTCCCATGTGGGCATCATTGTGTTTTTATAATTTCTGCGGCATCCGAAACTAGTTAAAAAGATATGCTGTTTTTGTCTATTCGCTTGACTACTTATCTTCATTTGAGCGTTTGTATTAACGTTTCTACTAATCCTTATGATCTATTGTCGTCAACAGGTGCAAAAACTAGCTTTATGTGGTTTGTTTTGCGAGAAAAAAATGTTAACTCGGAATGTTTGTACTTGATCGCATCTTAATTTGCGTGGTACCCCGTAGTTTGAAGTGTAGCGTTGTCTAAATTTTATCACGATGTCTGTTGTTGTGTTAGATATTACCGTAGTCGTAGGAAATTTTGACCATATGTCAAAAGCAACAAGAATGTACGCATCTTTATTTAGTTTGTCTGGGAGGGATCACGCGAAATCTAGTTGTACCTCTTCATTAGGTTCAACGACTGGTTTCATTTGGAATGAGTGTTGTTTTCCTATAACCGTTTTTTGGTTTTTAATTTAAAAAGACAATGTTACAAAAACTTGCGCATTCACCTTGAATTGTCGCAAAACTGAATTTGCCTTTCATTTTTCTATCTGGAGACCCCTTTTGAGCGAAAACCCTCCGGTGAATCCTTCCGGTGTTAATAGCCTTTCCCCGGAAAAAGTCATAATGGACATTAGAAATGGTATAACTTGTGAAGTATTAATGGGATATGAATGAAACTTGGTAGTTAGGACCCCCATGGAATTCTGAACTCAAATATAGAAGTTTGATTCCGGTTGAACCCCGGGTGACCTTAAGTTAACCCTTGGGCGTTTAGGAACAAATTTGTATAGAAAACTCCAGGATTAACACCGGAAAGTGGCATATTCCCCAGCCCAACCCCTGGAAATGAGAATGGGTCATCTTGCTAAAAAAAGTGGAAGGAAAACTTATTTATTGGAATTGGAGCAGAAGCTGATAGAGATTTAGCTTTTAAAGTGCAATCTTGGAGTAGTTGATTTAATTCAAAGTGGACTTGGTAAATAATCGGTTCAGTTTAGCTTGGCGAATGACCTATTATTAGCAATTCAACTAGACTAAAGAAAAGTAGTCTCAGAAGAAATTGATAGTAATAGAACCGCGGCATGAGAGTTAAGTTTCCTAAATAGTATGAATGGACGGGGATTTTACTTGGCTCTCCGGAGGTGACTTTTTGGTTTAATTTGACCCCTAATAGAAGAACTACGTTCCCCTGATAGCTAGAGGGTATAGAGTACAGATAGAAAATTTAGATGCCTGAAATTATTTAGCTATCCATAAAAAGGGTTTCCCCCTACCCTTGGGAGGTCGGAACGTTAACGGGATAATTAAAATAAAGACCTTGGGAATAAAGACTGAGTAAACATAGCATGGTTTGGAGGTTGTGTTGAACTCAAGAATCGAAGTTCACAGAACTCAGGAATTGGTTGTTTAGAATCGTATGACATTTGTTTGCTTGGTCAAAATCTAATAAGCGTGAAAGTATTGATAGAAGAAACCGAAGTTGTCACGTGGCAGAGTTGACAGGGGGAGGGATATAATCTTAATTATTTGTCGACGGGTGATTTAGGCGGATGTCAGGACTGATAGGGAATGGCGTGACTTAACTAAAATTAAGTGTAAAGAAAGATAAGGAATTGGAGAGTATCGGAAAGCCTTTAGGAGTCAGAACAGTGTTAGCTACCGTTAAGAGTATTTGGTTCTTGTCAGAGAAGAGAACAGTGCTAGCTACTATCAACAGTAGTTGTTTCTCATCAGAGTAGAGAACAATCATTGCTTGCGAGCGAGCTGATTGGAACCCGAGTTTAGTACCGGGTTGAATAAGTAGAGCGAGTGAGCTGATTGGAACCCGAGTTTAGTACCGGGTTGAATAAGTAGTGTGAGCGAGCTGATTGGAAACCGAGTTTAGTACCGGGTTGATATAGCTGTGCGAGCGAGTTGCGCTGGAACCCGAGTTTATTACCGGGTTGAACTAGTTGTGTGAGCGAGTTTCTCTGCTAGAGTAGGCGAGTTTTGAATCGAGCCAACCGAAAACTGACAAGCGATTGAACGGAACTGGACGCGGGCTTCAAAATAGAAGTTGCTAAAAAGTAGTTAGCTCAGTAAGGGCCCTGTAAGTCGATTTGATTTTCTTTGCGATTGAGAATTTACTCATTGTGCCCACGATTTGCTGAACTAGCTAGAAGCACGCGAGGAGAGCCGAAAAGAGCCTAAATTAAGGGGAAGTTGCGTAATTCTTTGATCGGCCGATTTAATCTGACCACCAACATAACCCTTTCGGGATTGTGGATCGCATCGTGTCCCCCGCTATTACACGGCATAAAGGGGAGAAACTCTGCGGCAGTTGAGTAGAGTGAAAGCGTGCTTAGAGGAGACGACTCCCCGGAAAAGAATCTCTTGGCGCTCCTGGGTGGGCTTTCTTTATCAAGCGAATAACGATCCTTGGATTCGGCAACAACGAGGGTTGGACGAATAGACCGAACAACAAAGAAGGAAATGGATCGAGACAATCAAGATGCCAGCGAAGTGTTATTTAATCGTAAGTATACTGTGTTAATTTTTGAATTAAAAAGTTTTTCGTAAACAATTTATGTATATCTTCAACTTGCATACTATAAGTTTCAAAGTCTACCGTAGTCTCGATTAAACTCAACATAGTAACGATTTGACGAGAAGAGACAGGAAAAACGATTGGAAAGGAACAAAACAGGACTGTTGGTATCAAATGATGTAATAAGCTAGCTGGTTTTTGAGCCGTAACCAAATACCGCTGGATGTCCAATAAATTAAAATTTATCGCTCATTACTTGTCCCAAATTCGTCAATTTTGCTAGTTTTAAGCCCCTTAACCTACCAAAAATTCGAAAACAAAACATCGTTTTATGTCTTAACGCAAAAAATCAGACTCCAAAACCTTTTGCTTGGCAAAGAACAAAGTTTTTGTGAAATTATGCTACATGAAAAAATCGAAGTTTTGTCAGAAGAAAAAGCCATATCGAGCACAAAAATTTTTTACATTTTTCGACGGTCGAAACAATAAGGACCCGGGTTGACCAAAACTTCTTAATAACCAATTTTCATAAATGAAAAACTTCTTTGCATAAAAATCCATAAAATGTAGAGAATTGGTGATTTTGCTGTATTACATGCTAGAGTAACCTGAGCGTAAGATTGATTTGTCTTTAAGTTAAGTAGTACAGCAAACAAAGGGTTAAGTTCGAAATAGTTCATTCTTCGAAGATATGGTCCCTCCTATGCCAGAAAACAAAATTTGACAAAATCGGCGAGCCCCCCCAAATCGGAACGAAGAAAGCTAATGTTATGAAATTCAAAGTAGCGATACTAGAGATGATTTGACCCGGGCATACAAAAAACGGGACCCCTCAGACCCTTGGGGGGCAAGTGATAACGGTCCCCGGAAGTGTAAATGGCCCTATCAGAACTCGGTAACTAGCAGTTGGAATAGACTCAAATTCTAGTAGGCCTAGTTGTAGGCCTAGTTAAGGGGAGCTTAAGTTTCGAAACCCAAACCCCTCAGACCCCCACTTCCGGTTTTATGCACAAAGTAAACAAACCGACCCGTAACTTCCGAGGGTCGTTTCTCGGCCTCAAATGATCGCAGGGAGCTGAAACTTGGAAGGATCATAGGTAGCACTGGGGTACATCAACTGTTTTAATTTGAACCAAATCCGGCGGTTGGGCCGGAAGCTATTAGCACTTGGGAAAACAACCCCTTAGACCGGAAATAGGCAATTTGCGCAAAATATTGAGCGAGGGCATACCAATTTTATGGCGGGATCAGATACTAAAGTTCGTTCCCAAAAAAAGACCCCTTGTGAGCGAAAACCCTCCGGTGAATCCTTCCGGTGTTAATAGCCTTTTCCCGGGAAAAGTCATAATGGACATTAGAAATGGTATAACTTGTGAAGTATTAATGGGATATGAATGAAACTTGGTAGTTAGGACCCCCATGGGATTCTGAACCCAAAAAAAAGAAGTTTGACCCCGGTTGAACCCTGGGTGACCTTAAGTTTACCCTTGGGCGTTTAGGATCAAATTTGTATAGAAAACCTCGGGATTAACACCGGAAAGTGGCGTATTCCCCAGCCCAACACCTGGAAATGAGAATGGGTCATCTTGCTAAAACAAATTGGGAGGAAAACTTATATACTGGGAGTTAAAGCAGAAGCTGATAGAGATATAGCTTTTACATTGCAACCTTGCAGTAGTGGATTTAATTCAAAGTGGACTTGGTAAATAATCGGTTCAGTTTAGCTTGGCGAATGACCTATTAATAGCAATTCAACTAGACTAAAGAAAAGTAGTCTCAGAGGAAAATCATAGTAATAGAACCGCGGCATGAGAGTTAAGTTTCCTAAATAGTATGAATGGACGGGGATTTTACTTGGCTCTCCGGAGGTGACTTTTTGGTTTAATTTGACCGCTAATAGAAGAACTACGTTCCCCTGATAGCTAGAGGGTCGGGATTGGAATAGAGTACAGATAGAAAATTTAGATGCCTGAAATTAGTTAGCTATCCATAAAAAGGGTTTCCCCCTACCCTTGGGAGGTCGGAACGTTAACGGGATAATTAAAATAAAGACCTTGGGAATAAAGACTGAGTAAACATAGCATGGTTTGGAGGTTGTGTTGAACTCAAGACATGAAGTTCACAGAGTTCAGGAGTTGGTTGATTAGAATCGCATGACCTTTTTTTGCTTGGTCAAAATCTAATAAACCTGAAAAGACTGATAAAAGAAACCGAAGTTGGCACGTGGCAGAGTTGACAGTGGGAGGGATATAGTCTTAAACATGTCTGGACGGGTGACTTAGGCGGATGTCAGGACTGATAGGGAATGGCGTGACTTAACTAAAACTAAGTGTAAAGAAAGATAAGGAAATGGAGAGTATCGGAGAGCCTTTAGGAGTCAAAACAGTGTTAGCTACCATTAAGAGTAGTTGGTTCTCGTCAGAGAAGAGAACAGTGTTAGCTACTATCAACAGTAGTTGGTTCTCATCAGAGTAGAGAACACTCATTGCTAGCGAGTGAGCTGATTGGAACCCGAGTTTAGTACCGGGTTGAATAAGTAGAGCGAAAGAGATGATTGGAACCCGAGTTTAAAACCGGGTTGAATAAGTAGTGTGAGCGAGCTGATTGGAACCCGAGTTTAGTACCGGGTTGAAATAGCTGTGAGAGCGAGTTACGCTGGAACCCGAGTTTAGTACCGGGTTGAACTAGTTGTGCGAGCGAGATTCTCTGCTAGAGTAGGCGAGTTTCGAATCGAGCCAACCGAAAACTGACGAGCGATTGAACGGAACGGGACGCGGGCTTCAAAATAGAACTAGCTAAAAAGTAGACAGCTCATTAAGGGCACTGTAAAATGATTTGATTTTCTTTGCGAATGAGAATTTACTCATTGTGCCCACGAATTGCTGAACTAGCTAGAAGCACGCGAGGAGAGCCGAAAAGAGCCTAAATTAAGGGGGAAGTTGCGTAATGCTTTGATCGGCCGATTTAGTCTGACCACCAACATAACCCTTTCGGGATTGCGGATCATATCGTGTCTTAGTGTCGGAAAAGAATCTACATTGGCGCTCCTGGGTGGGCTTTCTTTATCAAGCGAATAACGATCCTTGGAATCGGCAACAACGAGGGTTGGACGAATAGACCGAACAACGAAGAAGAAAATGGATCGAGACAATCAAGATGCTAGCGAAGTGTTTTTTAAAGCGAGAATAGACGAAGTGTTTCTGCTGGGAACCAAACTAGTGAGTGTGGGTTGTTCGAAATGGATCAACTATGCTGAGTTTAGAATGATGCATCCGAGGAAGGAACTGAGGAACTACTGCGCTCCAAGGCATCACGGTGCTGTCATTCATGACTGGACAATCATGAAGTTGGAGATAGGATCAATAACCGAGAAAATAGCGGCTATTGTTGTCAAGAACTTGTTCGTACCTATGTTGATCAGTTTCAGCACACTAAAGAGAAAATCAGAAATCAGGGTGGACTATCAACGGCGCTGTATTCATGCAGGCGATAGTTCAGTACCATTGCTGGAAGAGATTGGGTCTCCCTTGGATGAATGCAGAATGAGGCAGATTATGGCTCCCTACGACTATCCCAGAGTGCCGACAGGAGAAGTTGGAGGAAAAGATTTTGCCCCCAGATCGGAATGGGTTAACATGGGCTAACGAAATAGTGAACATTGAGATTGACAATATGACAGATTGCAACTTGATATCCGAAGGTTTTCTTGAACCCCTCGGGTGCGAAGACACTGTCCGGAGATTTAATGGAAAGTTGAAAGGAACTCTCAATGGAAAAGAACGAAAGGTCGCGGCCCTCGGATACATCAGAACAAGAGTCGGATTCGGTAGCCTTGAGGGAACCTTCAAGTTGATCGTTGTCAGTAACCGAGTTTTCGATTCGGATGTAGTCCTTGAGCCACGGAAAAAGAGCACTGTGTCACGAGAGCAATCTAATTGAACCGACACCAGTAGTTTTCGAGTAACTACCGAAGACATCGACAATCATACTGGACGAGGAAACGATTGGGAAGAAAAAGATATCGATGCGGAATGCGGAAGAATCGAAGAAGCCGAGTACGGGTATGGTCAACGAACAGACCACGCCGGTCGAACCCGATACAACTACGGCAACGTGTTCAAGACGAAACGATAACGAAACGATAACGGGCAGTAGAGTGTTGCTGGAAGCCGCTGAAGAACCAACCGAGGTTAGGCCGAATCAGCACTCGATCGATGGATTCGTGGACAACCTTCTAGCTCGGATGGAGCTGGAAGAGACTGATGCAGCCCACATGATGAATGTATGTGCTTTCATGATCCTGGAATATTCCCCTCAGCTTCAGGCGTTCAATGGGAAAATTCACGATTGCTGGGATGACCGGGTTAGTGACGTTGTTGTTTTGGACCAGGCAGAAGTGGACGTGCAGACATTCACCGAGCGACTGGATGTCGTCGTGGTGGCGGCTACTGAGTTAGAAGTCGACGTGGTGCTGAGCCTCAAACAATTGGAAGAGCGACACGGGATGCTCCTCGAACTCACCAGAGGGGTGCTACGGAGTGGAAGGGAAGGAAAGGTTGAGATGATCACCGAAGACTGCGAAGAAACGATTTCACATAACTTCGAAATTGTGCTTGACGGGGGCAGAAACCCTGAGGTCCCAAGAGCAACGAGCAAAGGAAAAGACGAAACCAAGCTAGCCGAGCCGATCCACGAAGGGCTGTGTGTTCTGGCAGAACCTGTTGGCAAAGATGGCATCACATCAAGACTACGTAGCGTTGAAGCAGAGCTTACTGCCCGCGCCCAGACCCAGTTTTTGATTCTATACCTAGCGAGGGTAACTTTGAGGCTGCAACTGAAGTCGAATCTAACGCAGGGCGGAGAACAAGATCAGTTGAAACTAGCAGGAAGTTTGTGAACGTGTTTGCCAATGGTGTGTATATGGATACCGAAGTTGATGTAGAGATTGCGGGCAACTTGATGCGACTGGATGCTTACCAGACGTTGCAGCCGCGGTCGACTATACTGCCGTTCAACGGGAGATTGATTGGAAGAGGTGACGAAAATTTCCGAGATGTCGAAGTGTTGGGATTAATTTCGGTGGAAATCAAGTTGGGGAGACTAGAGAGGACATTCCCAGCAGTACTATTGGAAAATCACGAGATGGACGCGGACATGGTTCTGAGTACTCGATGGATGAACGAATGCTTAGGAAGTTTCTATGATGAAAAGTCAAGGAAATAATTCACGAAATCCGATCCAAGTTCGGCGGTTTCATTCGAATGGGATTCGTGCCCAAGGCCGCAGAAAATTGAACTCGCAGACGAGCCTTAGACACAGTTAGTAGATCGGAAAGACGGAGATGACAAGTCGATGGTGGGACGCCAAATGAAGGAGTCACGAGTTGTGGCCCCCGAGAATGCGAGGAAGGAAGTGAGTGAATCGACTCCTGTGGACACAGACGACAAGTACTGGATGCCCATCAGAGCATTCACGAATGGCTATGTCAACAACAGGGCTGCTAGAGTGGAGCTGGATCCGAACCTTGAATGGACCCTATTAAGCTACAAAACCTACCGGTCGATTGGATCAGAGGTGCCACTGAGACAGGCCGAGGAAATTCTCGAGACAAAAACAATAGACAGTTGGGGTGTAGTCGGCAAAGCGTCGATCGTGCTGCAGCTGTGACAGTTTAACAGAAGGACCGAAGTTTTGGTAGTCGATGGACCGGACGTTGATCTAACACTTGGACTCCTTTGGTTTGAACGAAATGAAGATTTCGTTTTCGATATGAAGAACGAAGTTTTGAAAACTTGGAAGAAGTGCAAAAGTCCAGTTGAGGTTAGGCTCAGATGTCCTGGGAGACCGAGATTTCGGGTCCGAGATGGAATGGAAACAGGCAGAGTATGCGTCAACGCACCTGTGAGTACAGATTCTTATGAGGCGGAGAGTGCAAAGTCGCCAAAGTGGGCGCTGGCTTACCCCGAGAGTGCAGGTTCCGGCACAGAAATGGCTGGGTGTGACGTGGCAGTGACACGCGAAAATGAAACCGCCGAAATGGGAACAGTTGACAAACCTGCCGAGCGAGGCGGCACCGACGTTTCCGAAAGTAGCGGTCAGGAAAACGAGTGTAATGGAATGAGTCATGGCTGTTTGAGAGAAGATGATCTGGAGAATTGCGAACCCGACTACAACTCAATGAAACGCAGATGCCCGACGGCGATGGGACAAAACGAGAAATCGGTCGACGAGCATAGTGAAGAAAATGCTGTGGTAATAGGCGAGGTTACGAGTGGGAAAATGATTGAAGTGGGGGCGTCAACGCGTGGAATTGGATTATTTCCCCGTTTATTTCCAATTCTGAGTCGCCCAATTACATTCTTGTTGTCACACACAAACGGCAATCGAAGCGTATTCACGATGCTTGGACGGGAGAGAAGAGATGTAACGATTGCTACGGGCGGGATTGAGAACGATACAAAAGGCTCTTTTGACGGATCTGACGATGATGAGTTGAGTTTTGACGAGGACGAGACGGCAGATGGTTTTCTGAGTAGTGAGGACAAGGTTCTCTGCGAGAGGACAGATGATGAGTAAAACCGTCCAAAGGCCAGATGACAATAACACGGATGAAACAAAAACTTCTTGGAATGAACAGTGCCAAGAGATTACAGAAACGACGTGCCAACACAGATTGTCTACGAAAGTATGGGACGAAAGTCAAAACCTGCAATTGATTAGCAGATCAGAAGGTTCCTTCAGGTCTTTCAAAAGATGCCGAACAGACGAAGAACGAGATGGATGCGACGACAGAAGGGATGTGGGGCCTAAAGAAAAGAAGGCTGCCTAATTCCATAACTGAATTGATCAATGGAAAAGCGTGGACTCATTCGGGGAAGTGGAAGTTGACCGCGTCTGGGTTAAATCTGAACGCAAGGTCCCCAAGCAGTGCTGGCGACCACCCGACGATCAGGTGATGAATGAAGAAATGGAAATGACACTAGAAGACTTGAGGTGAGAGATCGGAAGTGTGAAGTTGCCGGATTGCAGTGAGTAAAACTGAAAACTCGTTCTCCCTCTTTACCTTACTAATCTCATCCGCGATATTTATATTTGCTTTAAAAGTATCTCCATCAGTAGGGCGGATGTAACCTGAGTGAAATTTTTGAGAGAACACTTTACTGTTTCGATAGAATGGTGGACGCATTTCACAACGCCTTAAAAATCTTTCTTAGACCCTTAGTTGCTTTACTCAAGGAAGCAACCCTTGGTGCTAACATAGATAGATTGATTATGTGAGAGTCTACGGAAACTGAAGCCCGCAATTCGCTGCGTCGCAACACGTAAACGATATAAGTTGTGCCGAAAACTGGAGAATAGTACAAGGCGGTGTAGTATAGCAGAAAAAACGAAGGTCTAGTTAAGCGGAAAAAAATTGGTGTTAAAAGAGGTGTATTAGACAAATAGTCGAGCTGAGGTGTTAGATTGGTTATTTGTCTGAGTAGAAAAACGGTAAAAAAATATTTTGTCATTAGCATTCTTCGGGAGAATAATAGACTAGAAGGGAAGACTGTAGAATTGGTGATTTTACTGTATTGCATGCTATAATAACCTGAGCGTAAGATTGATTTGTTATTAAGTTAAGTAGTAGAGCAAACAAAGGGTAAAGCTCGAAATAGTTCAATCTTCGAAGATATTGTCCCTTCTTTGCCAGAAAACAAAACTTGACAAAATCGGCGAAACCCCCCCCCCCCCCTCCCCCCAAATCGGAACTAAGAAAGCTAATATTATGAAATTCAAAGGAGCGATACTAGAGATGATTTGACCCGGGCATACAAAAAACGGAACCCCTCAGACCCTTGGGTGGCAAGTGATTACGGTCACCGGGAGTGTAAATGGCCCTATTAGAACTTAGTAACTAGCGGTTGGAATAGAGTCAAATTCTAGTATGTTGTAGGCCCAGTTAAGGGGAGCTTAAGTTTGGGAACCCAGACCCCTCAGACCCCCACTTCCGGTTTTATGCCCAAAGTAAACAAACCCACCCGTAACTACAGGAAGTCGTTTCTCGGCCTCAAATGATTGCAGGGAGCTAAAACTTGGAGGGATCATAGGTAGCACTGAGGTACCTCAACTGTTTCAATTTGAACAAAATCCGGCGGTTGGGCCGGAAGCTATTAGCACTTGGGACAACACCCCCTTAGACCGGAAATAGGCAATTTGCGCAAAATATTGAGCGAGGGCATACCAATTTTATGGCGGGATCAGATACTACAACTCGTTCCCAAAAAACGACCCCTTGTGAGCGAAAACCCTCCGGTGAATCCTTCCGGTGTTAATAGCCTTTTTCCTGGAAAAGTCATAATGGACATTAGAAATGGTATAACTTGTGAAGTATTAATGGGATATGAATGAAACTTGGTAGTTAGGACCCCCATGGGATTTTGAACCCAAAAAAAAGAAGTTTGACCCCGGTTGAACCCTGGGTGACCTTAAGTTTACTCTTGGGCGTTTAGGATCAAATTTATATAGAAAACCTCGGGATTAACACCGGAAAGTGGCGTAATCCCAAGCCAAACCCCTGGAAATGGGAATGGGTCATCTTGCTCAAACAAATTGGGGGGAAAACTTATATATTGGGAATTAAAGCAGAAGCTGATAGAGATATAGCTTTTACATTGCAACCTTGGAGCAAAGGATTTAATTCAAAGTGAACTTGGTAAATACTGGGGTCAGATTAGCTTGGCGACTGATCTATAAATAGCAATTAAACCAGACTAAAGAAAAGTAGTCCCAGAGGAATTTGATAGTATTAGGACCGCGGCATGAGAGTTTAGTTTCCTAAATAGTATGAATGAACGGGGATTTTTTTGGATCTCCGGAGGTGACTTTTGGGTTTAATTTGACCCCTAATAGACGAACTACGTTCCCCTGATAGCTAGAGGGTCGGGATTGGAATAGAGTACAGATAGAAAATTTAGATGCCTGAAATTAGTTAGCTACCCAAAAAAAGGGTTTCCCCCTACCGTTGGGAGGTCAGAACGTTAACGGGATAATTAAAATAAAGACCTTGGGAATAAAGACTGAGTAAACATAGCATGAATTGGAGGTTGTGTTGAACTCAAGAATCGAAGTTCACAGAGTTCAGGAATTGGTTGATTAGAATCGTATGACATTTGTTTGCTTGGTCAAAATCTAATAAGCGTGAAAAGGTTGATAAAATAAACCGAAGTTGGCACGTGGCAGAGTTGACAGGGGGAGGGATATAATCTTAAACATGTGTGGACGGGTGATTTAGGTGGATGTCAGGACTGATAGGGAATGGCGTGACTTAACCAAAACTAAGTGTAAAGAAAGATAAGGAGTTGGAGATTATCGGAGAGCCACTAAGAGTCAGAACAGTGCTAGCTACCATAAAGAGTAGTTGGTTTTTGTCAGAGAAAAGAACAGTGCTAGCTACTATCAACAGTAGTTGGTTCCCATCAGAATAGAAAACAATCATTGCTAGCGAGCGAGCTGATTAGAACCCGAGTATAAAACCGGATTGAATAAATAGAGCGATGGGTTGATTGGAACCCAAGTTTAGTACCTGGTTGAAATAGCTGTGCGAGCGAGTTGCGCTGGAACCCGAGTTTAGTACCGGGTTGAACTAGTTGTATGAGCGAGTTTCTCTGCTAGAGTAGGTGAGTTTTGAATCGAGCCAACCGAAAACTGACGAGCGATTGAATGGAACGGGATGCGGGCTTCAAAATAGAACTTGCTAAAAAGTAGTTAGCTCATTAAGGGCACTGTAAGTTGATTTGATTTTCTTTGCGATTGAGATTTTACTCATTAGGCCCAAGAGTTGCTGAACTAGCTAGAAGCACGCGAGGAGAGACGAAAAGAGCCTAAATTAAGGGGGAAGTTGCGTAATTCTTTGATCGGCCGATTTAGTCTGACCACCAACATAACCCTTTCGGGATTGTGGATCATATCGAGTTTTAGTGTCCTCCGCTATTACACGGTATAAAGAGGAGAAACTCTGTGGCAGTTGAGTAGAGTGAAAGTGTGCTTAGAGGAGACGACTCCCCGGAAACGAATCTACACAATGCCATACAAACAGAAACTTGTATGAAATCTCTCTGATAAGCATTTTTCCATAAATGAAAAATGTATGATATATATATTTATTCGTACATAAACCAAAATTTTGAAATTTTTTCTACGTTAATTTCTGGAAACTTTTGAATTGGGTTCTAATCGAACGCAAATGGCAAAGACCTTGGTTTGCTCAGAGCACCAAAGGTTGGACGGTCTTGCATCTACAAAACATACAACACTGAATTGTCTTAATGCTGTCTTTCACAAATCATATAAGGAAAGTAACAAACTTTTAAATTTCAAAATTTTTTGGAAACGTTTTTTTGTCACCATCAAAAAATGCGAGTCATACAATTACCATGTATGGGAAATGTTTGATAAGAATTGTGTTTTATTAGAATCAAACATAATAGAGTGTTTTTTCAGAATCAAAGAGCCGCAGAAACTAGTTTTTATCTTTTTTCAAAGATTTTTGAAATTAATGAAATTGTATAACGAGCAGTTTTCCATACACTTGATGTCTGAAATTGTTTACTAAGCCTTTTCGGTGTATAGAGGTTAACACAGGGAGCCTTTTCTCTGGCATCTAAATTGAGCCGTTTTGTTATTAAACTCAACACATATTATGTGTGCAACTTCCGTGTATATGTGCAAAATGTGCATTGAATCTTGCTGTTTACTGGCTGAATGTTTTGTTTGCAGATAAGAAAATTTCAAAAAAGAAAGAAATTTGTTTCATCAAAAGTGGTGATCAGACACTCAAAAATTTCATCAAAAGTGGTTATCTGACGCTCAAAAATTTCATCAAAATGGTGATCCGACACTCAAAAATTTCATCAAAAGTGGTGATCCGACACTCAAAAACTTCATCAAAAGTGGTTATCCGACACTCAAAAATTTCATCAAAAGTGGTGATCCGACACTCAAAAAATGACTTATCAAAATTTGTTAGATCAATTTTTTCAATAGGCCAAATTTATCGTCCGAGTGCTCCCAGAACAGTATAAAGACCCTATTTTTACAAAAAAAAAAATAGCGCCGCAGGCAAGGTTTTAAAAACAAAAGGTTGAAATTTGAGTTTTTGGGAGTTTTTTGACCAAAACTTTGACCAAAAAAAAAAACCTTTTTTTGGCTCTCCTTCAATTTGTAGTGTATATTGGCGCCTAAAACGCCTTCAGAAAAATCTCAAGGTAGGTCGACCGAAAATTGGTGTCGATAATTAATACCGAAGGGAAGACCCTTTAGTTGGTGAGGGGGTTGATTCCCTGAAGGGGGCGTCTGCCGCCCGCCTCCTCCCCTAAATCCACTAAAAGTTTGTTTTTGACTAAAATGTGGATTATCGGTGCTAGATTAGGTAAACTACAACTAATAATAAATTAATGAAGGCCATTCAGACCAACTGTTTTTCTATGCTTATTTTTACAGTAGGAATATGTTTTTTTATATTAGACGCATCTTTTCGTTATTCATCCAAGGTAAAACATGTAAACTTGTTCTCGGTAATGCATGAAATAAGGCCAACCAAACCAAAAAATAAGTAGTTCAGTCAACAATGCTCTTTTTGAACCTTCTCTTTAGAGTCATTTTCATCTGATCAAAACACTTTTTTTTTCTCATAATTGGGTATACTGAAAACTTTCTCTGGATAAATATCCCACCCTGGGCAGACTATGTCACACTTCTTTTATCAAAAAAGAAACCAAAATGTTTTTCAATCAGTTTTTTAAGCGGATGCTTAACAATCGGATGCTTAACAAGCAAACAAGAAAAATCGTGGAAATAAAAAGTTTGCGGTTAGAGCTGAAAATAGTCTGATAAGTTAATAACTAGTTTATTGGTACTAGCTAAAATTGCCCGGAAGACACGTGAAAATTTTTCAGATGCGGAAATTAACAAAGATAAGGCAAGTTTGTCCACGTTTGATATACGATTGAAAGGGGATATGAATTTCCTCCCAGGTTTTATCACTCAATACTTTACATGAATCACAGCCCGCGATTGACCCGCTTCATTTAATTTATGGGTTGTTTATTCTCCTAAGAAGTAAAAGTACTTGGCTCAGTTTCTCTCTAACTTCTTAGATCTTTTACCTTCCTCTAAATTGTTTCGGCTAGCTCCCTCTTTTTATCGTCAGGGGCTCCGGTGATAAATTTAAAAAGAATTTTCCCCACAGTTTCATTTACTTGTAAAACAATTTCCCTTAACTGGCTGGCAGGTGAGTTAAAATTTCTCTACATGCATCTATACAGTACCGTGCCGAGGGAGGGGGGAGCAACCGCCCCCTTCCCCCCATCCCCTTCAATTCTGGTTGCCAAATTTTCCCGAAGTGTCCCCCTTTGGTACAATCCATTTATGGCTTACCAACTTCAAAAATTTTCTAAATGGGCCAAATAAATAATTTTCGAGACAACATAAATAATTTTGAGGGGAAGTGCGCGCCGAAAAAACGTAATTTTTTGATCAAAATTTTCCAAAAAATGCCTAAAAACGCCTTTTTTTGGCCTGTTTTTGAAAAAATTTTAGTATTTTTGGGGAGCTCGGAAAATCCAATTGATCGACCTAAAACATAAAAAGTTCCACTAATTTTTCAAAATTTCTGCGCACGCCACTGCATCTATTCAAAGTTTTTTTAATTCTTGATTTGATTTGAATTTCAAACAAAGGCTATCAAAATAAAACTTGGATATGATTTTTTATGGACAGCGAAAAACACGCGACTCTAAAATTTTCCGTAAAATAAAGATGAGACTGTTTTGTGTCTGTTTTGTTTCATTATGTTTTGTTTAATTAAAACTGTTTTGTTTCATTACGAGGCCAAACTGTGCACAGGGTAGGCGCACAATTTTGTGTTTGTATGTTCTAGGTAAAAGTGTGTTAAAAGTGAAACATTTTATAAAGAACCAACTGAGCCCTTTTTTTCAAGATTTTTAGACCTACCAAAAAGAATCTACAAGAAAAGGTCGAAGTAACTCTGAAATTTGCAATAAATGTTTCAGAAAAGAAAAACAAGTTGGTACACAAAAACAGAAAATGCAGACAATAACTTTCGCATTTTTTGCTTGCTCCATGCTGTTTGCTTGCTCGTTGACACAGGAAGATGACAAAACTCAAAAACGATACCTAGCGAAGAGCTTCATACATCCGCATCAAGGTACACACAATTTTTTAACTTTGAATAACCTCAAGATTTCGACCGGTCAAAGTATAACCGAACTCAACTCGAAGAGTTAGTTTTCGGACAAAACTAGAAAAGTTTGTTTTTAGACAAAAAGTCCCCACCTGAATGTATTTTGATAATTGAAGCAAGTCTTTTTCAATGTCGGTGAAAAAGAGTCAAAACAAGGTAGCGTCCTGTTAGATTTGTGTATAGTGAAGTCCGTTTTGAATGTTTTTCTTCAAAAAATTCCTGAAAAATCCACTTTTCAAAAAACTCCTGCTCGCGCCACTGAAGAAAGGTTTGTGTATTTAATGGTCAAACTAAGGCAGAACGTATGCAAAAATTCTCGATGTAAATGTAAGTTTTTCACACAATTTTTTTGACTGCTGTCTTTGATCTATTATCTGATATGTGGCAAAATGACTTTGAACCCATCGAGATAACAATTTTTTGTTTTCTGGATTTTTGGAAAATGCAAGTCTTTACAGAAATTCAGAAATTCAGTTTTTTTAGTATAGATCAGAAACGACACGCTTTGAAAATCTCATGTTTTTTAAACTTTCCATTTTTTAAAATGGATTGTTGAATAATTTTTACGCTACCTATGACGTCTTTTTAATTTCAAAGAGTTCTAATTTTCATCCAAGAAAGAATTTTTTTGAATAGAGTTTTAACAGCGGAGTTGTGAGACTATGATGCACATCTTCAATTTTTGTTTATGTTTTTGAAGTATCATTCGGTTTGGGATTTTCAGCTAAGAGATCATTCTTCAAAAAAGACGCAGTGAATTCCGTGAATAATGACGATAAACAAGGTGTCCTCGCCCGACAAGCATTAAACTCCCCAGAAAATTATGATAAGCGAGGTTTCTTCGCCGATCAAGCAGTTGGGAAACGAGGGTTCTTCGCCGACCAAGCAGTTGGCAAACGAGGTTTCTTCGCCGATCAAGCTGTGGGAAAACGAGGTTTCTTCGCCGATCAAGCTGTGGGAAAACGAGGTTTCTTCGCCGATCAAGCTGTGGGAAAACGCGGGTTTTTTACAGACCAGGCGACAGGAAAAAGGGGATATTTCACCGATCAAGCTACAGCTGGCAAAAGAGGATTCTTCCTGGATCAGTCGACCGGAAAATAAAAGGAACTCTTAGGAAAATGGGCTGCTATTTAATTTGACTATTAATTTAATCAAGGCTTGTTTAACAAGTTATCATGGTTCGACAAATATACTCATTGAAAAATACTATGAAAAAAAAAATCTTTTCTTAAAAATAACTCAAAGTAAAAAACGTCAATTTATTGGAAGTCTCATAATGCAAAAATAATAATTCATCATAAAAATTTCTCAGTAAGACTTGTTTTGATAAAAATTTTGAAAGCGATTTAAACCATGTTTTGTTTCAAAATAGAGGAAAAGCTTGCATGAAATCTGTTGTCATAACAGAATCGAAGAATTGACGTATTATTTGAGCTCGACGTTTGTTTTATTTCTCCGCAATATGTGCAAACTTTTAAGCAGTAACCTCTTTTTTGTAATATTTTGGGGGCTTGAAAAACACCATTTTGCCTGAATTGTGACAAACACAGCGCAATATAGTTCGTGCTACCGATGAAAAAAAATTTGAGAAACTATTTGCAAGATAATTTTTAGAAACAAAGCCAAAATACAACAGTTTTCGCTAAATTACTCAAACGAGCGACCATTTTCTTTTTAATCAGGAAAACCAGCATATCAACATGAAAAATCTTTCATTTATCAAGTAAACCATTTCCTTTCCACGTTGAATAAACTGAAGAATATTCACTAGGTCTAAAAATTTTTCTTGGTAAATAGACTCAAAGACAGTTTTTAAAGAAAACTTTCGCGTTAAGTTCCCTTTGAACATGCTTTAGAAAATCGTTTTTAGTAGTTCGCCTGATTTCTCTCATGATACTTTTTCTCTTTTTTTAATCGTTATGCACAGACCAAATACAGCATTATTTTTTAAATTTTAGCACAATTCGATTTCTCTGTAAGTAGAAAAACATGGAAAACAAGAGTAGGCCTTTGCTTTACAATTATCACTGAACACTTTGTTTAAACTGATACAAAAAAATTAAAACTAAAGAAAAACTGTAGAATAATTATTTAAAGAGTTTTGCTCATTTTCCTTGTGTTTTGTCCTCATTTTCTGTTCTTTTTTGAAAAATTACAAAAAAGAGTTTTATAACTAACTAATGTGTCTTAAGAATTATAAAGTTTAGAAAATTTTGGAAATAGGCCTGTGATCAAGTTTTGTCAAACTTAGTCAAAAAACCCAAAACAATCCGACCAATTTTTCTCGACACCAAGACGTTTTCGTAGAAATCATTTCTTAGAACGCAAATCACTGCTAAAAAGCACGAAAAGGCAATTTATGAAACTAACATTAGCGTGGAAAAGTCTCGAGAACAAAAATTTTTCCCATGTTTTAGTAGGTACAAAAACATATCAGAAAAATACTGAAGAAAAGCTGAAAAAAAGATTTGTTTGAAGAGAGAACATGATCAATCAGCAGTGTTTTGGCTCTGCAACTAAATTCTGTTGGAAAGCTAAAAAACTAACTGAATAATGTCATAATGTAATGAATTTTTGCACGGTAAAGAAATATATAGGCTGAACTCAAGTGTTTTTAGAATTTAAAGCGAAACATCACGCTTTTGATCACAATAAAAATTAAAAATACCAAGAAAGTGGCAAGAGTACCCAGTGAAAAGATGCTATTAGGGAGACTATGTTTTGATTTCCAAAAACTAACTGTGATAAAACAATAGATTCAGACAACTTTGAAATCTTGGCTCAAAGTAATTTTCAGAAAGTACGTGGTTGAAGATTTAAAAAATAGTTTTGATATTTCCTTACTGAGCCATGAAAAAATCATGTTTTTTTGCAAAGAATTCTTTGGTTCTTGTATGCGTCTCTCCAGAGTTTAATGATGAAGTAATTTATAAAGTATTTTGAACTACCTTTGTAAATAATTGAAAAGAATAAAAACTGAGCAAGAATTTAATCAACCGGCAACTGTTTAGAATTCAATCACCCGCTGAATCTACTTGAATGCAAGTTATATTTTGTAAACTTGATTTTTTCTTCCGACTTTCGTAACAAAAGTGGCGGAATATTTTCGCTCGGGGTGATTTTTTTCATCAGACAAACTTCGACTTTTTAACTAGCTATCTTAGATGGAATTTTCCTATATCATTCAAAAAGTATTGCTGTTCATAGCTTAAACTTGAAAAGATATTTCACCTGTGATTGTTTTTTGTCAAGTTATGGGGTCTCAAAGATTGCCAGTTCGCGCTACTAACGCGTAAACGGAGACTTAATCTGTCTTGGAAAACGTTCCAAATTGGTTGAAATAACCTTATTTGCCATAATTGATAGGTTACTAGGAGCAAAAGCGATCATAATGTACTTTATTTGGCGTGTGGGAAGATGATTTTCAAAAAAATCTCCATTTTTTTTTACTTTAATTTTGTTTTATTACATTTAATTTTTCATGTTTTTTTGCCCCTTAAACCTTAAAAGGCAGTCGGAACTTTCAGGGCTTTGCCCTGATGCGAGAAATTTTTTTTCACTTTTGAACTTGTGTTATCTTTTTAATTTTTTTTTACAAAAGAACCATTTTTCTCTGCGGTTAACAAATCTGTTGTCATTATCTCAAATTTACGTGCACTTTTTAACATATTTTTATCAGATAAGTCTCAATCACATGATAAATATCCACTTTTTCTCTCCTTGTGATAAATTTGATCTCAGAAGTCCTGGTTTGAAAAAAAAACTAAAGTGTTTGAATTAAAAGAATAGAATTAGAGTAAGTATTTATGTGTGCCTTTGCCGTGACCTGAAAAAAAAAAACAGTTTTAGATTGTTTCAAATATCTCCTCGCTCTCTAGTGAATGATTTGATCAAAATAGATCTATCTTCAGCCGTTTCTGATTATCCCTTTTAGTTTCCGTTTCGTAATTTCTAGTGGCGATCCTGTATTTTTTTTCAGCAAATAAGCTAATCTAGCTAACTGCGCTTTTTTTAAAAAAAAAACCGGATTTTACTGCTGTTTGCAACACTGGACTATATATACTGCTATTGTTCTGCAAATTGCAGACCCTCTATGGTATTTCTGTTAGATTTATCTGCATTTTAGTTTGAGAAATGACTTCTCGAGGAACGTGTTACCGTACCTGGTGAATTTTCTAAACAGGGTCTGAAATTCTATCTTTTTTACATAAATTGATTCTTAGATCTGAAGTTCGTTATTCTGATCTTTGATTATGAGGAATTAAAAAATTTCAGACCTGAAAATTGAATCTGAAGTTAAAGCGAGTTTTCAGATCTGAAAAAAAAACAATAAAAACAAAATTTCGGATCTGAAATTAGATCTGAGAAAATTTTCTTCATTATATCACATGCATTTTGGGCAAACAGATGACTTTTTGAAATTTTACAGTTTTTTCAATAATTAATTACATTTCGATCACTTAACAGTAAAAATAAACTTCCCAATGATCACAACCTTGTTCTTAAACATAATTTCGTTTGTACCTGTTTTGAAAAGCCCTTCAAAAACTTCTTGATCACCTATCAATTTTTTTGCTATTCATGCGGTACTTCTGCATTTACCGATGTTTATCTCATGTAAGGCAATCATATTCCAGCAGTCTTCGAGGAGAGATTTTGCTAAGTACCTGCTAGTGGGTGCCGGACATCAAGCCGACGAGACTTCAAGCCGAATCGTAAAGCTAGGGACTTCATATCAAAAGTTTTCTCATTAGGTCTTGAAATATGATGATTTTTTTATAAAAAATTCTCAACTTTATGATCTTTCCTGAGTAATTATTATCGTTTTTTTTTTTAATTTAAGCCTCCGAGTGATGTTTAAGAAAGTTGAAAAAACACACGGTTGAAGGCCATTTTCTTCATATAATTTATGAATTCGAAAAAACGGGCTGATATTATAAATGAGTACCAATCTTGAGTTATTCATGTTCATGAATAACCTTTATTATGCACTAAACTTGCCTAAATTTTTGAAAAAAAAAACGTTTTACAGATTAAAAAAATAGTGATTTGAGGCGCTTAAAAAGTTTAAATTTCGGTCTGAAGTCCCTTTGGCTTGAAGTCCCGTCGGCTTGTTGTCCTAGACCCTTTGCTAATAGCTAGTAAAAGCTGAAATGATGTATGTTTTCAAACCAGAAAAGATAATGAAAATATACTTTCAGATCTGAAATTACATCTGAAATAACTCATTTTTAAAGTACCCAAGCGTATCCAGCTGTACAGTTCTGTGTCTTTCCAGGTGCACTCTCGGTTGCGCATTTGATAATTTTTTAGCATACTTCTCCTGACTAATATCGGGACCAATTCAATCTGCCTTTGCTCAAATGGTCCAACTTCAGAATATTCTGAGATACTGGTAATTTCATATCCCCAGGCTCCTATAACTCTTATGACATAAAAAAACTTGGCTTTCGCAGATTTTTTTGTTGTTAGATTGAAATTGTATAATTTTCTTGTGTTGGTCTTTCCCTTCTTGTTAAAATGGTGGTATATATCGGTCTCGTTTTATCGTAATCATGATAGACTGTTTCATTTGTGTAACTTTGTATCTTAAATTTCGATATCTGAATCACTAAATAAAATGGTATCTTTGTTTCAATAGCAGACAATTTCCCCGCCTAAAGTAATCTACTGGAGGTAACATTCTTTAATTTTGGAACAATTGCACAATGTTTTTTCATCTCACTTTTGGGATCTATTTAACAATCTTTCTCCCTTTTCAGAAAGGAGGGGAGATTGCTAAGAAGATTAAGTAACCGAATTTGTGAATAATCAGAATGCAGCAACATTATAATTCACAATACAAAGCTCTAGCGCTAGTTTACTCATAGGGGTGGAGATTCTCAAGTAGATACCATAGGGGGGAGATTGTTAAGTAGATTCCACTTTTGATACCAATTGCACGGTGCGAATATATTTTTGTGTGATGATATTTATTCCAGTTGAACCGATTTCGTCGTTATTTCTTTCAGGCTAATGGACTTTTTTTATAACTGAATAAGTGAAAACGTGTCAATCACATTTCTTTGGACATTGTTACTTACGTTCAGTGCTTTTGCTTTGGCGCCATTTGAGGTCGTTTGATACAGGTCGTATGATACAGGTCGTATGATACAGGATTTTCTCTCGAGGGAATTTTCGAAATTGTTGTCGACTTTTTTAAGTCGACCAAACAAATTGAGTTTTAGAGCGGCCGCAGAACACTACAAAGACCGTTCTTGGAGAAAAGACCGTTTTTGGGCACTTTTTGGACAGTTTCGAAAACAAAATCGCGTTTTTTTTTGTAAATGCTTCACCTCAAAAATAGTATATATTGGCGTCCAAGGCGCCTTTAGAAAACTTTGGAGTCGGTCGGCCAAAAGAGAAACTAGTATAAACTACCAAAAGGGGTACCTTTTGAGTCCGCAGGGTGTCGAATACCTGAAGGAGGGAAGCGTCTGCCATCCCCCTAAATACACCCCTGCTAAGATATGTTCTATTCTTCACTCTTGTCACTTTTGAACCTTCCTTGATCATGGATCATATCAGTTGAAGTAGTGACTGAATGAACTATTGATTCAGAATTGGGTAACGAGTTATTTGTTTGATTAAGTTTACAGTCAAAACTTGATGTCAATTGTACGTTGAGACCTTTTGCTTCCCCTATTGTCATGTTAATCTTGTTGACAACAACCCGTCGGCTTGTTGTCCTAGACCCCTTGCTAATAGCTAGTAAAAGCTGAAATGATGTATGTTTTCAAACCAGAAAAGATAATGAAAATATATTTTCAGATCTGAAATTACATCTGAAATAACTCATTTTTAAAGTACCCAAGCGTATCCAGCTGTACAGTTCTGTGTCTTTCCAGGTGCACTCTCGGTTGCGCATTTGATAATTTTTTAGCATACTTCTCCTGACTAATATCGGGACCAATTCAATCTGCCTTTGCTCAAATGGTCCAACTTCAGAATATTCTGAGATACTGGTAATTTCATATCCCCAGGCTCCTATAACTCTTATGACATAAAAAAACTTGGCTTTCGCAGATTTTTTTGTTGTTAGATTGAAATTGTATAATTTTCTTGTGTTGGTCTTTCCCTTCTTGTTAAAATGGTGGTATATATCGGTCTCGTTTTATCGTAATCATGATAGACTGTTTCATTTGTGTAACTTTGTATCTTAAATTTCGATATCTGAATCACTAAATAAAATGGTATCTTTGTTTCAATAGCAGACAATTTCCCCGCCTAAAGTAATCTACTGGAGGTAACATTCTTTAATTTTGGAACAACTGCACAATGTTTTTTCATCTCACTTTTGGGATCTATTTAACAATCTTTCTCCCTTTTCAGAAAGGAGGGGAGATTGCTAAGAAGATTAAGTAACCGAATTTGTGAATAATCAGAATGCAGCAACATTATAATTCACAATACAAAGCTCTAGCGCTAGTTTACTCATAGGGGTGGAGATTCTCAAGTAGATACCATAGGGGGGAGATTGTTAAGTAGATTCCACTTTTGATACCAATTGCACGGTGCGAATATATTTTTGTGTGATGATATTTATTCCAGTTGAACCGATTTCGTCGTTATTTCTTTCAGGCTAATGGACTTTTTTTATAACTGAATAAGTGAAAACGTGTCAATCACATTTCTTTGGACATTGTTACTTACGTTCAGTGCTTTTGCTTTGGCGCCATTTGAGGTCGTTTGATACAGGTCGTATGATACAGGTCGTATGATACAGGATTTTCTCTCGAGGGAATTTTCGAAATTGTTGTCGACTTTTTTAAGTCGACCAAACAAATTGAGTTTTAGAGCGGCCGCAGAACACTACAAAGACCGTTCTTGGAGAAAAGACCGTTTTTGGGCACTTTTTGGACAGTTTCGAAAACAAAATCGCGTTTTTTTTTGTAAATGCTTCACCTCAAAAATAGTAAATATTGGCGTCCAAGGCGCCTTTAGAAAACTTTGGAGTCGGTCGGCCAAAAGAGAAACTAGTATAAACTACCAAAAGGGGTACCTTTTGAGTCCGCAGGGTGTCGAATACCTGAAGGAGGGAAGCGTCTGCCATCCCCATAAATACACCCCTGCTAAGATATGTTCTATTCTTCACTCTTGTCACTTTTGAACCTTCCTTGATCATGGATCATATCAGTTGAAGTAGTGACTGAATGAACTATTGATTCAGAATTGGGTAACGAGTTATTTGTTTGATTAAGTTTACAGTCAAAACTTGATGTCAATTGTACGTTGAGACCTTTTGCTTCCCCTATTGTCATGTTAATCTTGCAGCAGTTTGACACAAAATTTATGTGCTTGTTGAAGTTGACACGCCTGATTGAAAATTTTTTGTGAAAAATTTAATTTGTCATTACTAATTGTGCTGAAACGTTCAGCGTTTCTTTTTCATAATGCTGCGAGACATCGATCGAGATCCACATTTTTGATTTAATTTTTTATTGCTTTTCGTTTTAGGTTTTAAAATTTGCCAATGTTTGTTTACTAACCCTAGTTGAGAAAAATGCCTGCCATAAAGTTTCATGCTATGAAAAAATGCTATCATAACTTTTCGTACTAAAAAATGGACCAAAAAATTTTGAATGAAATTAGAATGATGAGTGTTTCTCCGTAAACATCCGAAACACACTGACGAAGGATTTTCTGCCATAAGAAAACTCAGAGTGTAAATGGCAGTTACCACGCAAATAAACTGCATTTGATGATATTGGCTGTATAAGGTAATTTTAACATTTTCACATGTATTTACATACCAAAAACGTAATTTTTTGTAAAAGGCTAGAATATTTCTACTTTGAAAATTTCGGTGGTCGAGAAAAGTGGCCTATTTGCTTACAACTTTATTTGTATCTCGGCATATGAAAACAAAAATGATAATTGTGTTATAAAAAACACTTGCTGATAGTTTTTGGATTTTTTGCTTGAAAAGCTCAATCTGAAATACCTTATGGACATACAAAAATGGAAGTTCTGCATGCAACTTTTTTGTAAAATGTTTTTTTGAGCGCATAAATGTTTTCCAACCAAAAAAGGACAAAAAAACTTCACCTCATATTAGCATTTGTTTTATGGAAAAATGCATATCACACAATTTTCAAACATGAAATCGTATGTTAAACATTTGTTTAGTTAAAAAAAGTTTTTTGATGCCAAAATTGCTCTCGTGTAACCAAACTGCCACCATTTTTGTTTGAGTTTTAAACTCATTACTAGGCCAAAGTGCGCACTAGATCCCTGCACAATTTTTTGTCCGTATGTTCCTGGGTTTCAGAGACAAGTCTTTAAATCTGTTAAAACGTGACGGAACGATCAAATAGAACAAAAGAACAAAAGAAGAACAAAGAAACAGAGCGTCGTTGTTGCGCAATCCGCTTACAATTCTCAAAAAACAAAGTTTGGCATCTATATGCCAAACTTTGTATTTTGAGAATTGTCAGCGGATTGCGCAACAACGACGCTCTCTTTTTTTGTCCTTCTTCTGTCAAACTTTGTATTGCCTGCCATTTGTATTTCTTTTGTCAAACACAAAAATGCCTGCCATAAAATTTCATGCTATGAAAAAATGCTATCATAACTTTTCGTACTAAAAAAATGGACCAAAAAATTTTGAATGAAATTAGAATGATGAGTCTTTCTCCATAAACATCCAAAACACACTGACGAAGGATTTTCTGCCATAAGAAAACTCAGAGTGTAAATGGCAGTTACCACGCAAATAAACTGCTTTTGATGATATTGGCTGTGTAAGGTAATTTTAATATTTTCACATGTATTTACATACCAAAAACGTAATTTTTTGTAAAAGGCTAGAATATTTCTACTTTGAAAATTTCGGTGGTCGAGAAAAGTGGCCTATTTGCTTACAACTTTATTTGTATCTCGGCATATGAAAACAAAAATGATAATTGTGTTATGAAAAACACTTGCTGATAGTTTTTGGATTTTTTGCTTGAAAAGCTCAATCTGAAATACCTTATGGACATACAAAAATGGAAGTTCTGCATGCAACTTTTTCGTAAAATGTTTTTTTGAGCGCATAAATGTTTTTCAACCAAAAAAGGACAAAAAAACTTCACCTCATATTAGCATTTGTTCTATGGAAAAATGCATATCACACAATTTTCAAACATGAAATCTTATTTTAAACATTTGTTTTGTTAAAAAAAGTTTTTTGATGCCAAAAGTGCTCTCGTGTAACCAAACTGCCACCATTTTTGTTTGAGTTTTAAACTCATTACTAGGCCAAAGTGCGCACTAGATCCCTGCACAATTTTTTTCCGTATGTTCCTGGATTTCAGAGACAAATCTTTAAATCTGTTAAAACGTGACGGAACGATCAAATAGAACGAAAGTACAAAAGTAGGACAAAGAAAGAGAGCATCGTTGTTGCGCAATCCGCTTACAATTCTCAAAATACAAAGTTTGGCATCTGGATGCCAATCTTTGTATTTTGAGAATTGTAAGCGGATTGCGCAACAACGACGCTCTCTTTCTTTGTCCTTCTTCTGTCAAATTTTGTATTGCCTGCCATTTGTATTTCTTTTGTCAAACACAAAAATGCCTGCCATAAAATTTCATGCTATGAAAAAATGCTATCATAACTTTTCGTACTAAAAAATGGACCAAAAAATTTTGAATGAAATTAGAATGATGAGTCTTTCTCCATAAACATCCGAAACACACTGACGAAGGGTTTTCTGCCATAAGAAAACTCAGAGTGTAACTGGCAGTTACCACGCAAATAAATTGCATTTGATGATATTGGCTGTGTAAGGTAATTTTAACATTTTCACATGTTTTTACATACCAAAAACGTAATTTTTTGTAAAAGGCTAGAATATTTCTACTTTGAAAATTTCGGTGGTCGAGAAAAGTGGCCTATTTGCTTACAACTTTATTTGTATCTCGGCATATGAAAACAAAAATGATAATTGTGTTATGAAAAACACTTGCTGATAGTTTTTGGATTTTTTGCTTGAAAAGCTCAATCTGAAATACCTTATGGACATACAAAATTGGAAGTTCTGCATGCAACTTTTTTGTAAAATGTTTTTTTGAGCGCATAAATATTTTCCAACCAAAAAAGGACAAAAAAACTTCACCTCATATTAGCATTTGTTCTATGGAAAAATGCATATCACACAATTTTCAAACATGAAATCGTATGTTAAACATTTGTTTTGTTAAAAAACGTTTTTCGATGCCAAAATTGCTCTCGTGTAACCAAACTGCCACCATTTTTGTTTGAGTTTTAAACTCATTACTAGGCCAAAGTGCGCACTAGATCCCTGCACAATTTTTTGTCCGTATGTTCCTGGATTTCAGAGACAAGTCTTTAAATCTGTTAAAACGTGACGGAACGATCAAATAGAACGAAAGAACAAAAGAAGGACAAAGAAAGAGAGCATCGTTGTTGCGCAATCCGCCTACAATTCTCAAAATACAAAGTTTGGCATCTGGATGCCAATCTTTGTATTTTGAGAATTGTAAGCGGATTGCGCAACAACGACGCTCTCTTTCTTTGTCCTTCTTCTGTCAAATTTTGTATTGCCTGCCATTTGTATTTCTTTTGTCAAACACAAAAATGCCTGCCATAAAATTTCATGCTATGAAAAAATGCTATCATAACTTTTCGTACTAAAAAATGGACCAAAAAATTTTGAATGAAATTAGAATGATGAGTCTTTCTCCATAAACATCCGAAACACACTGACGAAGGGTTTTCTGCCATAAGAAAACTCAGAGTGTAACTGGCAGTTACCACGCAAATAAATTGCATTTGATGATATTGGCTGTGTAAGGTAATTTTAACATTTTCACATGTTTTTACATACCAAAAACGTAATTTTTTGTAAAAGGCTAGAATATTTCTACTTTGAAAATTTCGGTGGTCGAGAAAAGTGGCCTATTTGCTTACAACTTTATTTGTATCTCGGCATATGAAAACAAAAATGATAATTGTGTTATGAAAAACACTTGCTGATAGTTTTTGGATTTTTTGCTTGAAAAGCTCAATCTGAAATACCTTATGGACATACAAAATTGGAAGTTCTGCATGCAACTTTTTTGTAAAATGTTTTTTTGAGCGCATAAATATTTTCCAACCAAAAAAGGACAAAAAAACTTCACCTCATATTAGCATTTGTTCTATGGAAAAATGCATATCACACAATTTTCAAACATGAAATCGTATGTTAAACATTTGTTTTGTTAAAAAACGTTTTTCGATGCCAAAATTGCTCTCGTGTAACCAAACTGCCACCATTTTTGTTTGAGTTTTAAACTCATTACTAGGCCAAAGTGCGCACTAGATCCCTGCACAATTTTTTGTCCGTATGTTCCTGGATTTCAGAGACAAGTCTTTAAATCTGTTAAAACGTGACGGAACGATCAAATAGAACGAAAGAACAAAAGAAGGACAAAGAAAGAGAGCATCGTTGTTGCGCAATCCGCCTACAATTCTCAAAATACAAAGTTTGGCATCTGGATGCCAAACTTTGTATTTTGAGAATTGTAAGCGGATTGCGCAACAACGACGCTCTCTTTCTTTGTCCTTCTTCTGTCAAACTTTGTAATGCCTGCCATTTGTATTTCTTTTGTCAAACACAAAAACGCCTGCCATAAAATTTCATGCTATGAAAAAATGCTATCATAAATTTTCGTACTAAAAAAATGGACCAAAAAATTTTGAATGAAATTAGAATGATGAGTGTTTCTCCATAAACATCCGAAACACACTGACGAAGGATTTTCTGCCATAAGAAAACTCAGAGTGTAACTGGCAGTTACCACGCAAATAAACTGCATTTGATGATATTGGCTGTGTAAGGTAATTTTAACATTTTCACATGTATTTACATACCAAAAACGTAATTTTTTGTAAAAGGCTAGAATATTTCTACTTTGAAAATTTCGGTGGTCGAGAAAAGTGGCCTATATGCTTACAACTTTATTTGTATCTCGGCATATGAAAACAAAAATGATAATTGTGTTATAAAAAACACTTGCTGATAGTTTTTGGATTTTTTGCTTGAAAAGCTCAATCTGAAATACCTTATGGACATACAAAAATGGAAGTTATGCATGCAACTTTTTTGTAAAATGTTTTTTTGAGCGCATAAATGTTTTCCAACCAAAAGAAGACAAAAAAACTTCACCTCATATTAGCATTTGTTCTATGGAAAAATGCATATCACACAATTTTCAAACATGAAATCGTATGTTAAACATTTGTTTTGTTAAAAAAAGTTTTTTGATGCCAAAATTGCTCTCGTGTAACCAAACTGCCACCATTTTTGTTTGAGTTTTAAACTCATTACTAGGCCAAAGTGCGCACTAGATCCCTGCACAATTTTTTGTCCGTATGTTCCTCGATTTCAGAGACAAGTCTTTAAATCTGTTAAAACGTGACGGAACGATCAAATAGAACGAAAAAACAAAAGAAGGACAAAGAAAGAGAGCATCTTTGTTGCGCAATCCGCTTACAATTCTCAAAATACAAAGTTTGGCATCTGGATGCCAAACTTTGTGTTTTGAGAATTGTAAACGGATTGCGCAACAACGACGCTCTCTTTCTTTGTCCTTCTTCTGTCAAACTTTGTATTGCCTGCCATTTGTATTTCTTTTGTCAAACACAAAAATGCCTGCCATAAAATTTCATGCTATGAAAAAATGCTATCATAACTTTTCGTACTAAAAAAATGGACCAAAAAATTTTGAATGAAATTAGAATGATGAGTCTTTCTCCATAAACATCCAAAACACACTGACGAAGGATTTTCTGCCATAAGAAAACTCAGAGTGTAAATGGCAGTTACCACGCAAATAAACTGCTTTTGATGATATTGGCTGTGTAAGGTAATTTTAATATTTTCACATGTATTTACATACCAAAAACGTAATTTTTTGTAAAAGGCTAGAATATTTCTACTTTGAAAATTTCGGTGGTCGAGAAAAGTGGCCTATTTGCTTACAACTTTATTTGTATCTCGGCATATGAAAACAAAAAAGATAATTGTGTTATGAAAAACACTTGCTGATAGTTTTTGGATTTTTTGCTTGAAAAGTTCAATCTGAAATACCTTATGGACATACAAAAATGGAAGTTCTGCATGCAACTTTTTTGTAAAATTTTTTTTTGTGTAACCAAACTGCCACCATTTTTGTTTGAGTTTTAAACTCCTGACTAGGCCAAAGTGCGCACTAGATCCCTGCACAATTTTTTGTCCGTATGTTCCTGGATTTCAGAGACAAGTCTTCAAATCTGTTAAAACGTGACGGAACGATCAAATAGAACGAAAAAACAAAAGAAGGACAAAGAAAGAGAGCATCTTTGTTGCGCAATCCGCTTACAATTCTCAAAATATTTTGTATTGCCTGCCATTTGTATTTCTTTTGTCAAACACAAAAATGCCTGCCATAAAATTTCATGCTATGAAAAAATGCTATCATAACTTTTCGTACTAAAAAAATGGACCAAAAAATCTTGAATGAAATTAGAATGATGAGTCTTTCTCCATAAACATCCGAAACACACTGACGAAGGATTTTCTGCCATAAGAAAACTCAGAGTGTAACTGGCAGTTACCACGCAAATAAACTGCATTTGATGATATTGGCTGTGTAAGGTAATTTTAACATTTTCACATGTATTTACATACCAAAAACGTAATTTTTTGTAAAAGGCTAGAATATTTCTACTTTGAAATTTTCGGTGGTCGAGAAAAGTGGCCTATTTGCTTACAACTTTATTTGTATCTCGGCATATGAAAACAAAAAAGATAATTGTGTTATGAAAAACACTTGCTGATAGTTTTTGGATTTTTTGCTTGAAAAGTTCAATCTGAAATACCTTATGGACATACAAAAATGGAAGTTCTGCATGCAACTTTTTTGTAAAATGTTTTTTTGAGCGCATAAATGTTTTCCAACCAAAAAAGGACAAAAAAACTTCACCTCATATTAGCATTTGTTCTATGGAAAAATGCATATCACACAATTTTCAAACATGAAATCGTATGTTAAACATTTGTTTTGTTAAACAAAGTTTTTCGATGCCAAAATTGCTCTCGTGTAACCAAACTGCCACCATTTTTGTTTGAGTTTTAAACTCATTACTATGCCAAAGTGCGCACTAGATCCCTGCACAATTTTTTGTCCGTATGTTCCTGGATTTCAGAGACAAGTCTTTAAATCTGTTAAAACGTGACGGAACGATCAATTAGAACGAAAGAACAAAAGAAGGACAAAGAAAGAGAGCGTCGTTGTTGCGCAATCCGCTTACAATTCTCAAAATACAAAGTTTGGCATCTGGATGCCAAACTTTGTATTTTGAGAATTGTAAGCGGATTGTGCAACAACGACGCTCTTTTTCTTTGTCCTTCTTCTGTCAAACTTTGTATTGCCTGCCATTTGTATTTCTTTTGTCAAACACAAAAATGCCTGCCATAAAATTTCATGCTATGAAAAAATGCTATCATAACTTTTCGTACTAAAAAAATGGACCAAAAAATTTTGAATGAAATTAGAACGATGAGTGTTTCTCCATAAACATCCGAAACACACTGACGAAGGATTTTCTGCCATAAGAAAACTCAGAGTGTAACTGGCAGTTACCACGCAACTAAACTGCATTTGATGATATTGGCTGTGTAAGGTAATTTAACATTTTCACATGTATTTACATACCAAAAACGTAATTTTTTGTAAAAGGCTAGAATATTTCTACTTTGAAATTTTCGGTAGTCGAGAAAAGTGGCCTATTTGCTTACAACTTTATTTGTATCTCGGCATATGAAAACAAAAATGATAATTGTGTTATGAAAAACACTTGCTGATAGTTTTTGGATTTTTTGCTTAAAAAGCCCAATCTGAAATACCTTATGGACATACAAAAATGGAAGTTCTGCATGCAAATTTTTTGTAAACTGTTTTTTTGAGCGCATAATTGTTTTTCCAACCAAAAAAGGACAAAAAAACTTCACCTCATATTAGCATTTGTTCTATGGAAAAATGCATATCACACAATTTTCAAACATGAAATCGTATGTTAAACACTTGTTTTGTTAAAAAACGTTTTTCGATGCCAAAATTGCTCTCGTGTAACCAAACTGCCACCATTTTTGTTTGAGTTTTAAACTCATTACTATGCCAAAGTGCGCACTAGATCCCTGCCCAATTTTTTGTCCGTATGTTCCTGGATTTCAGAGACAAGTCTTTAAATCTGTTAAAACGTGACGGAACGATCAAATAGAACGAAAGAACAAAAGAAGGACAAAGAAAGAGAGCGTCGTTGTTGCGCAATCCGCTTACAATTCTCAAAATACAAAGTTTGGCATCTGGATGCCAAACTTTGTATTTTGAGAATTTTAAGCGGATTGCGCAACAACGACGCTCTCTTTCTTTGTCCTTCTTCTGTCAAACTTTGTATTGCCTGCCATTTGTATTTCTTTTGTCAAACACAAAAATGCCTGCCATCAAATTTCATGCTATGAAAAAATGCTATCATAGCTTTTCGTACTAAAAAAATTGACCAAAAAATTTTGAATGAAATTAGAATGATGAGTGTTTCTCCATAAACATCCGAAACACACTGACTAAGAATTTTCTGCCATAAGAAAACTCAGAGTGTAACTGGAAGTTACCACGCAAATAAACTGCATTTGATGATATTGGCTGTGTAAGGTAATTTTAACATTTTCACATGTATTTACATACCAAAAACGTAATTTTTTGTAAAAGGCTAGAATATTTCTACTTTGAAAATTTCGGTGGTCAAGAAAAGTGGCCTATTTGCTTACAACTTTATTTGTATCTCGGCATATGAAAACAAAAATGATAATTGTGTTATAAAAAACACTTGCTGACAGTTTTTGGATTTTTTTGCTTGAAAAGCTCAATCTGAAATACCTTATGGACATACAAAAATGGAAGTTCTGCATGCAACTTTTTTGTAAAATGGTTTTTTGAGCGCATAAATGTTTTCCAACCAAAAAGGACAAAAAAACTTCACCTCATTTTAGCATTTGTTCTATGGAAAAATGCATATCACACAATTTTCAAACATGAAATCGTATGTTAAACATTTGTTTTGTTCAAAAAAATTTTCTGATGCCAAAATTGCTCTCGTGTAACCAAACTGCCACCATTTCTGTTTAAGTTTTAAACTCATTTCTAGGCCAAACTGCGCACTAGATCCCTGCACAATTTTTTGTCTGTATGTTTCTGGATATCAGAGACAAGTCTTTAAATCTGTTAAAACTTGACGGAACGATCAAATAGAACAAAAGAACAAAAGAAGGACCAAGAAAAAGAGCGTCGTTGTTGCGCAATCCGCTTACAATCCTCAAAATACAAAGTTTGGCATCCTGACCATTTAATATAATTTTCGAAAAACAAGAATTCGATGAAAACCTTAAGATAAGTATTTTTCCGTAAACTCTTTATATGAAGTTTTATGATAGGTTTTGTTTAAATGGGCGTCAACCCGGGTATTATAGGTAAATGGGCGTCTGAGCCGGTCAATTTCCTAGATTTTATTCCTTCCGAATAGCTTTGTTTTCTTGCAATTCGAAACTTTTAAGCAACTTTTCTTGATTTCAAAAGTCAACATTTAGAAAAATATTGAACAGAAATTAAACCAGAGATATGGTATTTCTGTGTAAAAAAGCCCAAAGTTAGAAGATTTTTCAACGGAAACTAGATAATAAATAAAGTATTTCTGATTAGAAATAGCCGAGATCAGAAAAATTTTGAAGAAAAATTTTTAAAAAATAAGTTTTTTTTTTCAATAGAATTGGCCCAGATTTAGAAAGTTTCTGAACAGACACTAGTTCATAAATATGTTTTTTTTCTGATTAGAATTAGCCTAGATTTTAAAATTTCTGACTAGAAACTGGATAAGAAATAAAGAAATTTTAAAAATCCATGCTTGATTTAAACAATTTGCGAGGAACCCCTGACCATATTTGAAAACGAAGATTAAGTATTTCTAAATATATATAGAGTTTTTAGGTACGGGATGGGTTTTTGTCTTGATTGATGATCGGTACAGCACCAATTTTTTAGGGGTAAAAAAGCAGGCATGAGCGTTTTTGCGTGAGTGCTAGTATCGTATTTCGCACCTCTGACTTTGAAACCTACTATCTTACAAAAAGAATTCAGCTCTTCTGTAGCGCATTGTCTGACATACAGTGGGCATAGGTTCAAAAGACGAAATCATTTAGGAAAATGTTTTGCATATCTTAAAAAGATTTTTGAGCAGGTGCATTTACCTCAATGGATACCGCCCTGGAAACAATCATAGTAAGAGATAAAAACCACCCTCAGACATCTTTTTTAGTTATCGAAACTATATTCCTAACTACCCACACGTACCGGGAAAACTTTTCAATTCTGACCTGATTTACTTTCTGGTCAGAAAATTCTGGTCACAAATTTTCGGTCAGAAATTCTTTATGAAATGTTTAAATAATGCAGAGATTTTCTTGAAACTCTTTTTTTCTCATCTTATTTCTGATCAGAAGTTAGCTAAATCTAGGCTATGTCTATTTCTTCAAACTGCTATCCTGTTGTTCTACCGTACCCACTGGTTTTTCTGTACAAGATCTGAAATTGTTTATTTTTTATATAAGTTGATTCTCAGACCTGAAATTTTTAGTTTCAGGTCTTGATAAAGATTTGAAAAAGTCAGATCTAAAATTTGGATCTGAAAGACAAAAATTCAGACCTGAAACAACCTTGGAAAAGAGAATTTGAGATCTGAAATTAGATCTGAGAAATTCTTTGTTAAATTATAATATATGCACTTCGAGCAAACTATTGAGTTTTTAGTTTTGCTGTTTCTGCGATACATAATTATATTTATTTTAGGAAGTGGTAAAAAAACTCCAAACATTTCACAAACAAATTTTTCAAATTGAGTTTTTTGTTTGGTTGTTTCAAGAAACTTCACAAACTGCTAAAATTCCTATGAAATTTTAGATTTTCATGTTGCATTTTCAATGTTTATCTCATCTGTGGGAAACATATTTCAGCAGTCTCCGATTCGAGACTTCGCCGAGTTTTCCTGCTAGCAGGTAGCACAAGCTATTTGTTATAACAAACAAAACTATCTAAAATATCCAAAACTGCGTCAGAATTTTTGATTTTTAAGATCTGAAATAACAAAGAAGAACTAAATTTCAGGCCTAAATTTAGATTTGAAAAAGATTTTTTCAGATGTGAAATAACCAAGAAAACAAAGCGTTATTTTGATATTTCACAACCTATTTCAGATCTGAAATTTACATCTGAAAAAGATCGTTTCAGACCTGATTTAGAATGTTTACTAGGTACGGGTAACAACTAGGTCACATGCCTTGATGAACATAAATCGTTTTAGCAATTCAATGCAAAGTAAGACTTAATATAACAAAGGTTAATTCGCATTGTTTTGCTACTGTTATTGTGTATACTCGAAGCATGTTATTCTCGTTGCGGTTAAGTAATGAATTGTGTTCTAGATTTTTTTCAGAAACTGTTTTTTCTCGAATCAGAAAAGCAATAGACCATTTCCGCGCAGAAAAAAAAGGAGAAGTTTGGATTGCTAATCTATATAAATTTTTCAACTACAGAAAAAGCCACCTTTTGTTGAGCGTCTTTACTGTAAAACAAATTTATTTTGGACAAAAGATTTACAAAAAAGAGCAGATGCAAGCTTTGAAGACAAACCAGAACTGTAACTGAAACATGAGAATCCAAACCAGACGTAAGCTAAGCATGGCGATACTAATTAAAATCAGGTATATACCCGTACCTAGTAAATGTTCATATTCAGATCTGAATTAATCTTCCATACATCTAAATTTCAGATGTGAAATGGGTTGTGAAATGTTGAAATAACGTTTGCATACTTTAGGAATGGGTTAATTCATATCCAATTTCAAATCTAAAAACTTGTTTTTCTTTGTTATTTCAGATCTGACAAAATCTATTTCGGACCTAATTTGAGACCTTAAGTTTAGTTTTTGCTGTTTATTTAGGATACGAAAAAGCAAGGATTTTAAAACAATTCTGACGCTATTTTTAATACTATAGTTTTTGATAGCTTCTGCTAGCTACTAACAGGTACTCTGCAAAGTCTCAAATGATAGACTGCTAAAAAAATGTTTCCTCGAGATAAACATTGAAAAAGCAGAAGTAGCGCATGAAGGTCAAAAATTTGATGGATCTTCTAACAGTTTTTGAAAAGTTTTTACACAGTTGAACAAAAAATTTACATGGAAAAAAACTGTTTGCGAAGTTAATCGTAAGTTTTTTTACCAATTTTTAATCCAAACATAATTGTGTATTGCAGAAACATCAAAAACTAAAAACTCAATTTTTTTGCTGGAAATGCATTAAGTACAACTCCGCAAAGGAATTTCTCAGATCTAAATTGTGAAGTTTTCTATTTCAGGTCCAATTTCAGATCTGATATTTCCAAACTCTTATCAAGATCTGAAGTAAAGAGTTTCACATCTGAAAATCAACTTATGTAAGAAATAAAGAATTTCTGATCTCGACCAGAAAAAGACTTGGGTACAAACACGGAGTAATCCATCAGATGTCCTAATTAACAACAAACCAAAGTTTCATTGTAATTCGCACCGCGGGTTGTTTCAGACTTGGAAAAAAACAAATATTTTAATCCTCGAAACAAAAGGCAGTAAGAAGCTACAAATCAAGTACGCACATCAGTAATGACCGATGCATCAAGGACAACAGACATGAGAGAATGAGAAAAAGAACAATAATAACAACGTATGAGAGAAAGATAATGTGCGCTGAAAAAAATTGAACAGCAGGTAACCAACTTACCCGGGTTGACCAAAAATGCTTATCCTACAATGTCCATTTATGATAAAATGCTTATGCTACAATGTCCATATATGAAAAAATGCTTATCGTACAATTTCCATATATGGAATAATGCTTATCTTAGAATTTCCGTATATAAAAAAATGTTTGATAAATTGTAGGATAAACAATTTTTCATATATGGAAATTGTAGGATAAACATTTTTTCGTAAAAAAAAGAAATTGTAGGACAAGCATTTCATCATAAATGGTCATTGTAGGATAAATGTTTTTTCATATATGGAAATTCCAAGTTAAGCATTATTCCATATACGGAATTTGTACTATAATCATTTTTTCATATATGGAAATTCCAAGTTAAGCATTTTTTGAAAACTCAAATGAAGCTCAATTAGCGTTTACACTTACCCCATAAGACGTGCAATCTCTGAACAGAGAAGAGAACCAACAGAGAAATCAGAGAGTTTTAGAGGTTGGAACCTCAAACTCTTCATTATCTGCAGGCGAATCTCCTCAACTCTTGAGAGAGCAACAATTTCCTAAGCCTACTCCTGGATGAACCAAAACCATAAGGGAGGAGTTGTCTCAAACGCCAAAAAACTTGTTTTCCTGATGGAAACATTCTCCAATCACACATACTCCAGTTGTGATCCACAAGTTCAAGCAAGTTCTGTCTTCAGCATAAATTCATTTCCTCTAAAAAACTAAAATTTACACGTGCGAGAAAACAGAAAATATTCAACACATACGTAATTAAAGTTCATTGACATGATTTCTGATCAAAATTCAGAACTTCTACACGAACGCAAAAATCAACTTTTAAGGCCACCGTCGGAATCATATATGAGATGACTGGGTCAGAAATCAGCCAAGCGACATTTTTTTATGCATGGAAATTGTAGGATAAGCATTTTATCATATGTGGACATTGTAGGATAAACATTTTTTCATATATGGAAAATCTAAGATAAGCTTTTTTCCATATACGAAAAATGTAGGATAACCATTTTTTCCAAAAAAAATAACGTAGTTAATTTTAAACACCAGACTATTTTATTTGGTTCAAATAGCCGGAGAAACTATATTGAATATTCTTTCAATGGTTTTTTGAAACTGCATGAAAATTGTATGATTAGCATTTTTCCATACATTTGATGTAGAAAATTGTAAGATAAGCATTTTTGGTGTGGGGAAATGTAAGATAAGCATTTTCGGTTTATGGAGGTCAACCCGGGTAGTTAAAAGCGTGCCAACGAAAGCGTGTGTTGATTTTTGCATCCCTATCTGAAACAACGTGAAAAAAAAACTAGTTTCAAGGTTATTCTCTATAAAAGCGACAAATGAATAATTATAACTCACTTACTATAGACTTAATTATTTTTATCAAACTATGGCAGCATACTCCCTTTTAAAATGGTTATGATCGATTATTTTTATATTTCTATAGATTCTGAGAATTTTGGTGCGGGATGTTTTTTTCCTAAAATGAGAGTTCGTGGTTTTCACAATAGAAAGGAAAAATAGTACGCTAACAATTTTTGTTTTGCCGTTGTTCTCATAATGGTTCTGTTATGCACACTTCTTCTATATTCGGTTACTCATTCCAATGACCGTTTAAGGTTATCTTATTCCTCTGTTCGTCTACAATTATTACTTTATCGGTCGCAATGAAGTTCAGTACACCTGCTGGTATTGCTTCATCGTCTCCACTGAGTTTCCAATTAAATCACTTTGGTCGTTAATTTGGGATAATCGTTTGATTTTCTGGCGTCACTTGGATAATTTATCCATCAGTGTCGAACGGTATCTACGTTTTTGATAGACTTTATCGTTTTTTTTTTCGGTGCAGACAAAGCTAGCGTCATTCATCCATGCTAGCTTTCTTGACAACATTTTATGTTCTTTTTGTTCGGTTTGTCTGAAACTTAGCCTGTAAATTGATTTCTCAGGTCTCCTGAAAAGTCCATCACTACTCGTGTTAACGTTGGATTGTGCAGGACCATGTCTTTCCAGCTGTAGTCTCGGTGGCGCAGTCAAAATAGTTTTTTTGGTTCTTCTCCTGACAAATATGGGCCAAATGACCCATTCGTTGTGTCTTTGCTCTAGTTCAAAATTGGAGTAGTTTCAGATGCCGATAATTTCATATCGCCAGGTTCTTTCAATTTATATGTAATTGTTTACTTCGAGTTTGTTGCGTGCTGTCAATTTTAAGTTTTATCTTAATTTAAACAAAACCAATCCGTTAAACGCGCTAATTCCAAAAACTGACCATCTGATAAAATTTTATAGAGGTTGAAACATCTTTAACTGCGTTTTCCACAGAATCTGAAGGAATTCGAGACAGCTAGATGTTTCTTATTTAATTCGTAATGAGTTTTTGAACTCATATTTCCATATTGAACATTTTCTGGTAAAAAATGTTATCAAAATAAGAAAAAAGCTAGTAATTAGAACAAAAAACGTCCTAGATCAGTTTAAAATACGCTGAAAAGTTTTGCTTTCAGTTTTTTGAAGTTTTTCTTTTTGATAGAAAAATTGCTTGCTAGAAAATTTTATTTCTTAGAAGTTGCCTAAAAAGCAATTTTTATGCTCAATTATTAGTGCTAAAGTAGTCAAAAATGACAAAATTGCCGATTTTAGGTTTAAAAACTAAGAACCCAGAAATCACTTCTAGCATGTTTTTAAAAAGTTTCATTTCAGATAGAAAAGTTCTTAATATAAAAATTTCATGAAAGAAAATTGTATGATGAGTGTTTTTTGCTCGGTAAACACTTTTTTGTGAGAAAAACCTCATTCCTAATACAAACGACGTTATTGAGTTCAATATACCCAAAAAACTATTTTTATGAAAAATTTGACAATTTTAGATTCGAATGAAACAATCCTTATTACAAAATTCTCAAAAATCAAAGTTGCTTGATAAGCATTTTTTGCTCAATTTTTTTGTGGAAAAAAGCTCATTCTTAAGAAAAACGACCTTAATATGTTCAAAAAAATCTAAAAACTATTTCTATGAATTTTTTTTAAACTCTACTTTCGGCTGAAAAAAGCATATTTTAAAGTTTTTTTTGAAAGCAAATTGTATAGTAAGCATGTTCTCCATAGACTCCGTGAATGGATTGTACGATAAGCGTTTCAATCTAAAGAGGTCAATACGCAAAATAATCAAATTAGTATAGCCGGTTGAAAAAAAAGTTTTCACTTCAAAATTTTGATTTTTATTCAATTGTATTTGTTCTGCTTCGCATAATTACAAAAAATTATTAAAAGAAAATGCGACTCTGTCTATCTTTCCTTTTTGATACCAACTTAAGACTTTGCCCACGTTTATTTAAGAGTTTTTAGGAGTTCAAGAGTTTTTAAAAATAATTTTTATTTCATGGTTTCTGAAACTTTTATTTATCTGTTCATTTAAAAGCAAGAAGATTGCACTTCTCTGGACATTTTGAATTTTGTTCCAAATTTTTTTCAAAGTTCGAGTGATACGTTTTGTATTCTTAAGTAAGACTTTCGAAAATCCCTTGTTTTTGCCTGAATCATAGCAAATTTGGGTTTTTGGCCTGATGTGCCTTTCTAGATAATCCGCTCAAAAACCGCTCAAATCTTGCGCGGTTTTTGAGCAGTTTTTTTTAGATAAACCGCTCAAAACCGTTCAAATCTTGCGCGGTTTTTGAGCGGTTTTTTTAGATAAACCGTTCAAAAACCGCACAAATCGCTCATTTTTAGGCAAGATTTTGAGCGTAATTGTCTAAAAAAAAAACGCTCAAACCGCTCAAATCTTGCTTCAAATTAGGTGAAAAATCTCGACTCGGGGAAGAAATGTTGATGTATGTGTCTGATTATGTTTAAGGTCAGAACATTATTTCAATTTTGATTTGTAATGGTAAATTACAGATTTTTTCTACCCCTCCTCTGATGCCAACCCACGCCATAGTTTTATGAATAAAAGTCCAATTAAACAGAAATATGTTGCCTAATGTTTTGTCAGCATAATCGATTATGGATGCAAGTTTAGACCATGAAACCAATTATTTTCTCATCAACTTTGATTACTTCCATACACAAACAATCAATTAAAATCCATAATAATGATTGAAAGTCTACTTAAAATCCATTTCAGTTGATTAATTTGAATTATAATAATAAAGTTGTTTGCATACTTCTGAATTACTCACGTCGTAATTGAAATCTAAACCTACTGAATTTCATTTTGACCCTTTTTTCTTTCACGTTAGCCTCTTTTTTGTCCCTTTTCTTCACTGTGCCGCACGCTTCCCGCCTCCACGTAGTAATATGCTTGAATGACCACAAGGAAAAGCAAATTGAAAATTTAAAAAGAATCAACAAAAATCTGCAAAAAATGCGAAACCAAAAAAATGTAAGAAAAAAAGGAAACAAAAATTTTTTTTCAGACAAATTGAATCTCATTTTAACTGATGTTACGTAAATCAAGCTTAAAACAACAGTTGGCCATTAAAAATATTTCAGGAACAGTTTACAAAAGTAGACTTCGTTTTTGGACAAAAACTCTTGTTACAATTCATATTCAATCGATTATAATCAATTGTTTTTGATTTGAGTTTCATACAAACTGACCATGAAAATCAAATATAATCGATTAATAATGAAACTCCAGTGGGGGTATTTTGCTGCAAATCTAACGCGAATCTGATGTGCTTGTATAATTCTCCTGTATTTTATCAAGTTTTTGACTAATAGAATTCAGAAAACCCAACCCTTTTTCTATTAAAGTAAACATATTGACAACAGAAAATATCGACGTTTTTGAAATCATTTGTTGTTCATTTTTTTGTCTTAAAATTTCCCTATGTTTTGTTGAACTAATATATCTGTTTCAGCCTGACTGAAATGTTTTTAAAGTCCACTGGACAATTCAATATCTTATTTCGCGTTCTCAAATAGCATTGGTTTTTTTTCTTTATTAAGCTGACTGATGATCGGCGCCATCCTAAAACTTTGTAGAAATGGAGAGATTCAGGTAGCATCAAGCAGCATTGTCTGTCCGTTACCGCTCTTGTCATTAAAAAACAGTGTTATCGATCAGTGCTGTTAATGTTCTTTAATTGCTCATAAAGTCTTTCTGTTTTGGTGTTTATGATCAATCAGTGCTGAGGTGCTCGACTCATAGTTTGACAGAAATGGTCAAACTATGTCTGTTTTTGACTTTTTTTGTTCAATTTTATGGGACAGTTTTCGGCTTTGTTCGACTTTGCTCGACTTTGTTCGAGTTTTCCGGACAATGATAGACTTTGTTTGACTTCCACCGGACAATGTTCGACTTTTTTCGATTTTATTGGACTTTGTTCGAATGTGATCGAGCTTGTTTAAATTTACCAAGCATTGATAGTATATATTTGAATCTGTTCAATTTTACCGGACATTGTTCGCTAAATGATCAATTTTGCTTGCAAGTGCCGTCTGCTTTTTGAAGACTGCTCTACTTTTCTTGAATTGAATTTGAATAGCTTTTGATTACGAAAAATGATACTTTATAAAACTTAAACTTTTTTTCACCAGCAGCTAAAATATAATAGTAGGTGCCACAATCTTGAAGAACGTAGATTTGTATACCCTGGTTCGAAGTGCTTGGTTAATGTCTCGACCAAAAATTGGTATTATCTGACCATCTCGACCAATTTTCTGTATGTTTTGATTTTCGCGTCGAAAATTTGGTTTCTTTTGATTTTTTGGACATATTTAAACTTTTTCGTCATGTGATTTATCTGTGCTTCAATAAAAACCTCACCATTAAAAGAAAAAATCAGAGAAAAAGGATCGACTCTATCTATATGACACTGAAGGCGTAACGCGATTGAAAGGGTAACGCGAAGTTTTTACAAACTGAAATCAAGCAAGCCAAAACGCCGCAAAAATTAAGATATATTTTTATAGGCGGTTTTGTGGACAGGTACAAACAGTTTAAAAAGGTAGTTTATCAAGTTTTTTCTGCCAAAACTATTTGAGGCTATTTACAAGGCAGTCAAATCATTCAAATTTTTTTTCCTGTTATACGAACAGGAATTATTTTTCCGACTTTTGAAGTAAATATGTGGTCAGATGTTCTTTTTTTGTCAAAATTCGGCTTTTCTCAAACTAGTCTTTTTTGCAAACATTTGCAGAAAAAAATTTGATATCAATAAAGGAAAACACGAAAAAAATTTCACCTGCAACTTCTTTTTTTTGTTCCCATTTTTGAAGAAAGTGACGGAATATTTGTGCTCGGGTGGTGTTCTCCAGAAAAATATCAATGTTTCACCTGGAAGTTTCTGGCGAGTTTTTTCATCTGAAAAGTTTTGCTTTCTTATTCTCAATTTTAAAAACACCACATTTCTGTTAATTTTTCGTAAAAATTTGGGGGTTTATATATTGCCAATATGCTTCTTTGGTACTATTTTAAGAGATACTTTTTTTGCTGACCGACCCTAAAACTTTCTAAAGGCGCGTACTTACTTATTTTCAATAGGGAGCGCGCTGAAACATTTCGGTTTTTTTGTCAACACTTCCAAAAAGTGCCTAAAACGCCTTTTCTGGCCTTTTTTTTAAACCACAACCCTTTAACCACCCCCCTCAAAAACATCCTAGATCCGCCCCTGTACAGACTCTGTTTTGACAAATTTAATTTAAAAAATGCAAAATATCGGTTTCGGGGCTTTTTTTGGAAGGTTTCGATAGAAAATTTGCAATTTTTCGGCGTGCGGTCCCCCTCAAAAATGATACAAATTGGTACCGAATGCGCCTTTGCGAATAATTTACGGTCGGAGTGCGACCGAAAATTGAAGTCGTAAATTAATCTTAAAGGGAGAAACCCTTTGGGCGATGATGGTGTCGAAACATCCACCCATCCACCCATCCACCCATCCACCCATCCCTCCCCCTAAATCGGCTCCTGAATAAAAAAAGACAATTTATAGTCAAATCTTTGAACACGACTCCAAGCAATGAAATTCATGTCTGATTGATTTATGTTTTTCAAAAATTGGAAAGCACCCAGATTATTTTGTGGGGTTAGCTTAAAAGGGGGTGGTCTTTAAGCTAACCAATTTAATGCAGAATAACTGTCTGCACTCCAGAGAAAATACGATACTTAAAAGCATCCAGAGTGGCTCATGAATCTCGTTAATACTCAGTCACTGCAACCACTGGTTAAGTAAAAGGGTCATTTACTAATTTCAATGCAAAAAAAACGATTGATTATGAAAAAAAATTGCGACTGCGAAAAATGTGTGAATATATTAGCTCATATTTAATACAAACATCGGTTTTGTGCTCAGAGAGAGATGATGTATTGAATGTTTTAAGTAGTTGCCATTCCTGTGCGATCGTACAAGTTAAGTGGGATGTAGCTCATCAGGAAATCCTGGTTAGTTTTCGGATCTTTGACTGAAAAGGGGTTAATAGTACCGCAGCCTCCCCCTCCCTTTACGTAGGACCTTTGGGGTTCCAGAATAGGGACTCCTTGTATGTGTCCATTCCAGCCACGATTGTCGAAGGTCAACCCGGGTGCAAACATGAAGGGAGTGTCGAACAAGTTGATGTCGTGCTTCCCCGGGGATGAAGTCTGATAGTCTTTGCAATTTCCTCCCCTACCGAAAACTATAACACACTCAGTTTTTCGAAATTGAAACAATCAGACTGATGATTTTTTGGTACTCTCTCAATCCGAAATAAATTGAGAACGTACAATTTCATGCAATATATATTTGTCTGAATAATTTTCATCCCCCAACTGCGAGATTTTAGATTTGACTGGGATTAGTTCGGTTCAATAACTCCGAGTATGATAAAACGTGGCATACCGACGAACTAGGTTATTTCCAGCTTAATTCTTCTTGTGGAGAAAAGACAAAATAGCCGTTTGTTTTACTGGAAGGAGTTTTGAAACATTAAATAAACAGCTTCGGCTCCTTTCCGTTTCCCTTCATGTGACAAATTTTCCAGTTTTTGGCACTATTATGGCTAAATTCGTGATTGATTCTTTGAAACAAGGCATGAAAGCCAAGTGCGCTAGGAATGAATAATTTTTTTCTTCTTGCATGATTTCACTTCAACTTCATATAATTTTCGAAAATGAAATTCAACTGTGGCGAACAAATGCAACTTTTCACAATCATCAAATATTTTTTTAAAAAGAAAACCAAACGGAGGGTAGAAAAAAAATCTGAGTTGATGACTGTTTTCTGTTTCTACCCAAACCCCCCCAACATTTGGTGTTCTCTTTAAAAAAAGCTATTTAATGAGTGTGAAAGTTTGCATGATTAAAATAACTACTCTGAAAACATTTGTTGAAGTTCTCCTATTGAAGTGAAATGATGGAACAAAAAATAATTGGCCATTTCTAACACGTGTGTATCAAAAAATCAATCACGGATTTGGCCACAATAAAGCTTAAAAAATTTGTAAAACTTGTCACTTGAAGGGAAGTGGAAAAAAGCCGAAGCAGTATATTTAAAGTTTTAAAATTCCTTTTACTAAAACAAACGGCTACTTTTCCTTTTCTCAAAAAAATCATGCTGGGAAAATTCTAATTCTTCGGCATGCCACGTTTTATCAAAATCGGATTTAACAACTGTTATTAGTAACTAGTTACCGTTGATAAAAAAAGATGCTACATGTTTTTACATTTTTTGCTAAGATTTGAAGGTTCTTCTATTTTCAAAACTGAGATTGACAGTTTAATTTTGAAAAATGAAGTGGACAGTTTAGCAGTAACAAAATGTAGCAGCGTCAGAAAACGAAAAGTGCTCAAGAGTGCCTAAAATCAGCGGCCTTGCCATTGTCATACTGCTAGGTTTGACATAATGATAAAGACCGAATCCGAAAGGATTGGTGAACTAAAATCACTAATTTTGAACTCAAATAAGTACGTCTAAATCGTGAACTCTTTATTCAACTTCTGCCAACAAGCAACGTTATAATATCATTTAGCATAAAAAGTCAACCGACCAACCATCATCACTCAACGCAGTGAGGTTATATAATAATGGCGTTTCCCAATTCCTACCGGAAGAAACTTTCCCTGGAAAAATAAAATTAAAATTTTCAGAGTCCTACATCACCGTAGGACTAGAGCTCATAGAACCCCTGCGGGATGTTTTCAATTTTTGAGTCCCCGTGAGCCTTTTTTCTCGTTTTTCTATAATGTCGTGTCTTATTTCGTCGTGCTTGGCTCGTCTTCTATCTGAAAATCATCCTCGTGTTCTTCCAGGGTATCTTCTTCTTCGTTTCTTGTTCTTTGATCTTCGTTTTTCTGATTCTGTAATTTTGTAATGAGTAAAGCCTACTTTTACTTTTATGTGTTTTCTTGGGCTTCCCATAGGTGACATTAAATTGATGGTATTGACTGGTTTTTCCGTTGATTTTTGTTTTATTGTCTGAGGACTTTTACGTACGCCCTAAAGTCTGGGTATTTTTTTGTGGATTCTTATTTCTGAAATTGGGCTTTGAGAAATGGGCTGTTTCTCTGGAGTTGCATCCGTTGTTGACCCTATTGAAAAGTATTTTACTGGCAATCTTGTTTTGTTTGTCCTCGATTGTATTTATCAGAATCGGGTTCCCAAGATAATGTTGATTGCCTATTTCGGGCTGATTCTGGCGTTGGGTACCTAATTTTCATTAGCTCTGGTATCTTTTTTCGTTTATTCGTTTCGATGATGGGGCAGTATTCTCTGAAGTTGAGGAGCAATCCTTCCTGGTTGATGCCGAATTTTCGCTGTTTGTTGTTTAGATATTTTTGATCGTTTTTTTTGATGATTTCTCTGTTTGGAATCTCAATCCCCTTTGGATGTTCTCATCGTTTTTTGACATTATGGTCAACCTTTCCATGACATCACATATTTCTTAGTTTCAACTTTTTTTCTCAACAGCTATTTCCCGTCTAGCTTTGACACCTGTGTTTGGAGTTAATGTTTTGAGAGTTTTGTAGGTGTAGCAGGTGTAGGTTACGGTATCCTCTCCGGTCGTCGTTTGATAGTCCTTTCGTCTTCTGACCAATTCCGCATGTAGCTGTTGCAGTAGGGATGCAATAAATTTTCACGATCTAAAGATCGGTGAACAATTTGTTGCTATGTTAGAATGTGGTGTGTTTAGCTTTCTTCCCATAGGAGCCTCAAGTTGTTTTCTTTTTATAATTACTGGCCATTTTAAACTGTATGTTTTTTACGCCTCATCTAGGTTTAAGCGTTTGTATCAACCTTTCTACTACCCCTATCGATCTATATTCGTGAACAATTTTTTTTTTATTTTATGTTGTTTGATTTGCAAGAAAATTTGAAAATTCTTAGCTCGAAATGTTTTTGCTTGGTCGCATCTTAGTTTTCGTGGTACCCCGTGGTTTGAAAAATAGCGTTGCATAAATTTTATTGCAAGGTCAGCTGTTGGTGTTAGATACTACTTAAGCCGTAGGACATTTTGACCAGTTTAACAATAGCAACAAGAATGTACTTATCTGTATTTAGTGTGTGTTGGAGGGATCACACAAAATCTAATTGTACCTCTTCATTAGCTTCAAGAAATTGTTCCATTTAGATGAGTGTTGTTTTTCTATAACCAGTCTTAGGTTTTCAAGTTAAAAAGGCAATGAATGGTATTGAAAGCATGCGGATTCATTTTAATGTTAAGCTAGATTTCAAGACAAATTTTATACCTTCAAAACAAACGCTCTATGAAATTAGCTTCACCGATTAAGGAAGGATGCACTGACAGAAAAACAGCAAACGAAACAGCACTTCAGCCATATTTATGTCCACTCAATTTGATGGCAAGACTCTAAAATATCGTAATAGAATACTGCACGGCTAACAATTATTCAAACCCCACTCAAAAAATTGAATTGTCGCAAAATTGAATTTGAATTTATTTTCCATGCGGAAAATTACACCATACTCTTAGTGATTGCACTAAAAAGCTACAAAAACAGGTCAAACGTTTTGAGGTAACTTCTTTGTTGCTGTTGAAAAAGTTTCTCAACACCGAATAAGATAATTTGTTTTTTTTTGTCTCTTGACATCAATTCAGTAAATAATGCTGGCTAGTTTTTTTATTGTCTGGATGTTGTCAAACTTATTCCTGAATCAATTTCTGCCATCCTGAATCGCTTCTCTTATATTCGGTGTTTTTTTACGCTGTGCCAACATTTTTTCGCTCGTCCCCAGAGTGACCACAGTTGAAAAAAAAACTCAAAAAAGCGCACAAACATTTTCAAAGTTTTACGGAAGGTTTTGGCGCGCATTTCCATCTCTAAATCAAAAAAATGGGCGTCAAACGATCATTCAGAAAGCGTAATATGGTTGTAAAGCAAGAGTTGGCTAAGTTAATTAAGTACCACAGTAGGACTAATCTTTGGAACTAAAATATTTTGGCCGACCCGTTCCTCTCAGCACTATTATCCAGTATCATACTCTAAACGTCAAATAAATTATAGCGCGAGAATCATATGGTCACAAATAATTCTCAACAGAAAGTTGTTGACAAGAAAAAAAAGATTTGCTATTTTTCAGCTCGTTTTTTGTGTCTCGGGAAAATCGTCAAATTTTTTTTCAATGAGTCATTACTTATTATTTTTGAGTGTCAGCCCGCACCGAGCGCCCATGGATTCTAGTCAATTATAATGGTTTCCCGAGACAGAAATAATCGATCTTAATCCATTACAGATGAAAAAATCAGACCACGAAATCGATTTTATTGCCATTATAATCGACTATTTTTGAAAAAAATATATCCATAATAATCCATTATTTTTGTCACTGAAATCGATTATTTTTGCCAAGATAAACTATTATAATCTATTATTTTTGAAAAGCAAATCCATTGTAATCTATTATAATCGATTATAATCCTTTTGATTTTTAGAACTAAATTCAATTATTTTTGCAAAATGAATGCCATGTCTTTTAATAAATGCCATGTCTCAACGTCGTTCACTCGCCCTTCAAGTTTTTTACACCCCTTCTTCCCCCCTTTGTAGTAGAAAAATAGAAAAAAAACAGTAAAATGAAGAGTAAAATATTTAAATTTTATTCTGAAATGTAACATTTCATGAAACAAAATACGTAGCACTGCACTAAACATGAAATGAGATAACTTTGGATGAAGTGTAAATTTAACCTAAATACCTTACTTAAACCCTACAAACTTACTCAAGAACATTGTTTTCTTATTTAGGGTACCCCCTTTCTCTACCCCCCCCCCCCCCTCACATACACACACACACACACACACACACACACGCACACACACACACACACACACACACTTAGTCCCATCATTCCTCCTTACCCTCGTCCCAATTACCCCCGTCCCCTACCCACGGGGGGAGATTGTGGTAGAAAAAACAGTAAAATGAAGAGTAAAATGTTTAAATTTTATTCTGAAATGTAACATTTCATGAAACCTAATACGTAGCAACTGCACTAAACATAAAACTAGATAACTTTGGACGAAGTTGTAAATTTCATGAAAAACACCCACTTAAACCCTACAAACTTATTTAAAAATATTGTTTTCTTATTTAGGGTAGCACCTTTCTCTTCCCCCCCCCCCCCTCCCCCCACACACCTACACACATACTTAGTCCCTTGATTATTCCTTACCCTCGTCCCAATTACCCCCGTCCCCTACCCACGGGGGGAGATTGTGGTAGAAAAAACAGTAAAATGAAGAGTAAAATGTTTAAATTTTATTCTGAAATGTAACATTTCATGAAACGTAATACGTAGCAACTGCGCTAAGCATGAAATGAGATAATTTTGGACAAAGTGTAAATTTCATGAGAAACCCCTCGAAAAAATCCATTATAATCCATTCCCCCCATTAGAAAAGGCGGGAGGGAAGGATAAACTGGTAAACTGGCGGAGGGCGTTAAATGGTGGGATGGGGCGCGTGAAATGGTGGG